>NC_081419.1:28917629-29219121 GCF_949786415.1 Peromyscus eremicus | reverse complement strand
AGTTGTAATGAAAAAAGAAATCATGAAATTTACAGGTAAATGTACCAGACTAGAGAAAATTATGAGTGAGGAATCTCAGGCCAAGAAATAAAATGCCTCATGTTCTTTCTCATATTTGTGTTCTAGCTTCAGATATTTTGTTTTCTATGTCTGACTTGGGACACAAGTAAAAACTAAGAAACTAGAAAGGAGTCATTGGAGGAGAGATGCATTAAGGAAGGTGGGAAAGTAAGTTATAGGCAAGACAAAAACAGTGATGTGGTGCTGGATTGCCTTGCCCAGCCTTGATGCAGGAGGAAGAGATTACTCCTGCCTCAACTTGATGTGTCATGCTTTGATGATGCTCACGGGAGGCCTGCCCCTTTCTGAATGGAGATGGAGGAAGCATGGATGAGGAGAGGGCAGAAGGAGAGGAGGGAGGGGAAACTGCAATCGGAATGTAAAATAAATGAAAACTTTTAATTAATAAAAAAGTAGAGGTGTGGACTACTGGGGTGGAAAGGCTTCAGTTGTGTTGGGAGCAAGAAGATGGGGAAGTGAGGGGTGGTGAGGACTCATCTGAATGAAGTATATATGAAAAAGTTGTATAGAAGCCTACCATCCCAAATGCCAATTAAAAAAATATAGTTGGAAAGATGATAGAATACACACGATTTGAAAGAATAAGGGGAATTATAAGGTACTAAATGATTAATCAGGGATGGGAATAATGCAGTGGGAAATGGAAGGATGTAATGGATAAGTCAATATGTATCTGAAAAAGCTTTTGGAAATCCACTAATTATTAAGAAAATTTTGAAATATAATTTTTTTTTTTGTTTTTCGAGACAGGGTTTCTCTGTGTAGCTTTGCGCCTTTCCTGGGACTCACTTGGTAGTCCAGACTGGCCTGGAACTCACAGAGATCCGCCTGGCTCTGCCTCCCGAGTGCTGGGATTAAAGGCGTGCGCCACCACCGCCCGGCAAAATATAATTTTTTAAAAAAAGAGTTTGAAGACAGGTACTCTACATGGGTGAACAATGATACTCACAAGAGAAATGAATTATTAAATAAAAAGTTCAGTGCTGAGCATAGAATGCTTCAGTATGAGCTATTGATCAAAGTGACCACAGAGACCTCTAAAACAACACAGACTTTTTGCCATTGCCCTTGGTTACCCACCATCACTACATGGTAACACCCAATTGCTGATGACATCACACATTTTGGCAACAAGGAATAGAGAAATCAATCTCACACCCACCAGTAAACTTCCACTCTGCTGGCTAGCTTTTATAATGCCAATAAGTGCTATGCAGGCTACTGGGGAGAAAAGACATCAATGGCCCCGCCCAGCACTGGATCCTGTATGCTACAATACTGACCTGCCAGGCAAGATGGGTCCACTGGGGCAATAGTGGTATAACTACTCTGGGGCAACCAATTGCTTTCAGATTGACCTCGAGGCCTGCTCCACATGAGAGACTTTCATGCTTGGTACTATAAGCCTGCTTAAATTCCCATGGCTGCAATGTCGTGGGCCCTAGAGTAGAACTTACTGTTGTTATTTTGTCAGTTTCCCACCTTATATCTTTGCAGAAGAGAAGGCAGAAAGAATGTGAGAACTGGAAGATGTGGAAGAGAGCTGTAAAATATTTATTTAATCTTATTTCATTGTATACATGTGTGAAATTCTCAAAGAATAAATAAGTAGATAATAAAATAAAAATAATAAAATTCCACAAACTATCCACTTAACAGCTACAAGTATTTGCTGTTATTGGGTTTTTTAGATTTATTTATTTTATTTCTATTAGTGGTTTCCCTACATGTACGAATGTGCAGCGCATGCATGCCTGATGCCTGTGGAGGTGAGAAGAAGATATCAGAGTCTCCAAACTGGAGTGATGGATGGTTGTAAGTTACCATGTGAACTAAACCCAGGTCCTCTGTAAGACCAACAAGTGGTCTTAAATGCTGAGATGTCTCTCCAGCCCTGTTCTGATGTTTTGACAAATGAGAACTAATCTTGATTTCAACTGTGCAAGTGACCATGATTGGGCTCATCTTCTGCATGATCAGGTTAGTTCCCTGTTCTCAGTGCTGGGACAGGGTCTCTTCAGAGCAATCAAATCAGTACAGGAGCTAAGTGGGTCCCTCCCAATCTCTACTGGAGCAGGCACTTGCTCTTAAACCTTTTGATGATACCAAGAGGGAAGGGGGGTCATAAAGAGGTAGAATTAGTTGTTAGAGATAGGTCAAGGATGAGTTGTTTAGTATTTCAGCTATTCCCACTGGGCCCAATGTGAAAACAACCTTTTGGGAGAGTTGTGTATGCTGTAGGACAACCCCAAGTTTGAATGCTCCCACATCAATTTTCCAAAGGAAATTATTCTTGTCAAGTAATTGATTCAATGATTTCATGAGGTGATTTACATTTGAGTTCCTTCTTTTTATATAGAGAACAAATTTAGACTCAAATCTAATGTATTTTCCGGCTGTTAGAATAGTATTGAGTCCAGGCTTTCTCTATCCTTCATTGTGACCCAGTTGAGTCCAAGGGACAGGCTCTGATTCTGAATAAGCACATGTTTATTTTATAGACTGGATATTTATAAAAATCAAACATTTAGTGGAAGTCTCTGGGCTTTGAAAATTTTAAAGTTCTCAAAAGTTTGATTTACATTAAGTAATCCCAAATAACTTAGATTGAGTTTTTAATAGCACTCTGTAGCATTTTCCATCTCCTACCTTGAGTAGTTAGATTAACCACAGTCACCTTTCGATGTATCCCTTCTCCTTTCGAACAGCCTTGGGGGTTCTTCTTGTAATTTATTAAAGGCCCATGAAGCTACAAACCTAGCCCAGCAGTGCATGAACATATGTAAATCAAGAACATATACAATAAAAATAAGTAGTAGTCTAGTACTGCTGACTAATCAATTGTATATTTCAAAACAACCCGTGGAGGATACTTCTAATATTCTTTTCTATTAAATATTCTTAATTCATAGCAAATAGTGGTAAATGTTTAAAGTGAAAATGCCCAAACACTGTCTCTGTGTCTTTGGCAGGTAAGGTTTATTGCGGTGGTTCAATGAAGTGTCGAGGGAAGAGAACTTACACTGTTCTAGACTCATGGTCACCTCGTTTTGAATCCGGGCTCACAATTTACAATTCTTCAAAGTGCTAAGCCCTACTTACTGGAGCTTAATACAAGAATACTCAAATTATCTATGTTATAAAGTTACTATGAATATTCAAATCTATAAAGGTTTCTTCCTATGCGACTGACACATAGGAACTACTGAGTCCCATCTTTATTGTGTACAAAGGACGTCAACTCTTCCTTTAAAAATGGACTAAACCATCAGAGGTTAATATAGTGCATTATTAGTGGGCATTCTTCTAGTAAGAGGTGGAGAAAGTATGGTGTAGTACTTGGTATCAGAAGATCTTTTTCTGGTCTCAGCATTGCCACTAACACTAGGAATCACCTGCTCCCCCGCCCCCACCAGGCCTCAGTGCTCAACTGCTGTCATCTCACCTCTTTCTGCCTAGTTTTATGCTCTAGAGAAATGCAAAAGAGAAGGAAATTTGCTTTCAAGTATAGCTACATCACTGGTGTGGCGCATGAGTACAAGTCACTGAACTTGGAGGTAAGAGCTGAAGAATCAGGAGTTCCAGTCCAGTCTCAACTGTATTCCAAGTTTGAGGATATCAAGCCTGGGCTGGGTGAGACCTTGTCTTAAAAACAAACAAACAAAAAGAAAACAAAACCCATACTTTTGAAAAAGAAATGGGCTATATCCACTAAGGATAATAATTAGGTTCTTCGACTTATTGTAAGGCATAGTATTTCATGCCTAAAGAAAAATGTGTATCAATTTTCCAAACAGCTGGAATTACATTAATCTCTTATAGCAGTTAGTATGCCATATTAATTACTTCCATTAAAGTCCCAGCTTTTAGGAGCTCCAACGGTTTGTGTAATATCTGAGTAACTTTTCTGTCATTTAGAAAAATCAATTGTGAGTGTATTTATCCACTTAACAATCATCACTAGAATAGTTTGTTTATTTTAAATGTCTTCTTGTTATTCAATACCCTCTAGATTTATAAAATCATGAAATAAGCATGAAAGTACTAAAAATATGCATTTTCATATTAAACCAAGCAAAATGTAATTAAAGAAGTAAATCTATAATAGAAAAAAGGCATAATCATATATGCTTTGTAACAGCCAAGAAAATGGCTTTTGGATTATCTGTTAATTAGGAGGTATTTTGTTCCTGTTTCCTTCTCTTCTACACATTCATTTACTTGCTCCATAATTACAGAGAACCTGCTAAATGCACAGGAAAATGACCCTGAATTAAGGAAAAGCATGGAAAACCAGTGACGTCGAATGGGTATTGAAGGGCATTAACCTGAGGTCTCCTCCCGGAGGTGTGCTTTGATCTTCCAGTAGAGGTGTAAAAGGTCCAAAAGACAGAACAGCCAACACTGCCCACACTTCAGCTTTGCATTATGCCTAGAAGTAGATTTTCAGATAAATTTTTCCAACTGAGTATCACTTATGTATCTGTATCTGCGTGTCACCCCCACTTCTCATCCCCCCCCCCACACATTGGTGTTGTCTTAATCTCCAAATCCAGAGGTCACTGTGAAACAAACTCCAATCCCAGGCTTCCTTGTTATTTCTTTGAAAATGACTTTCATGTAAAAATGCTTCAGAGTCATTGAAGTTAATCAGCCTCTATCATTATTTGGATCTAGCAATAGGGTAAGGAGGAAATTAAATTGTTCTTCATTCTTTCATAGAGAGCCTCATTCAGTCTTCTCCCTCCCCACTATATATAGAAATGGAATGCAGCAATGCCACCTCCTCCTTCTCCCCAAAAATGTAAAACACAAATACAGAATGTTCTAGAACTTTCCAAGTCAGAGAGGAATCTCAATGAGAATTGTAGTTCTCCTGGAGGTATATCATAAGGTTCAGGAATGCAGGTTAATGAAAGCGTAATCCCCTAGCAAATGAGATGTGACTTACTTGTGTATGCAACAGGAGCCCTCAAAGGCTTCATGGGTCTATTTCCCTAGATGTTTATGTCAGTGCTCAGCCAACCATCTATATTCAGCTTTAATAAGGATACCCAAATCCAGAATTTTTTTTCCTGTTTCAAACTTTTCAAGGATTGCATAAGTGTAAAATGGAAACCTTGTGTTTTACTGACTCCAGGGTGCTCAGCTTGAGTTATATGAATAAAATATGACTCTGATCATTAAAATGTAATAAAAGCTTGTACTTTGAAGTCTGAACCTAAACAAGCTCGCTCTCTGGTCTTGGGGGCAGCTTCAGCTGTTCGCTCAGCAGGCTTCCTCTGCAGCAAGCCCAGGCTTCATGGAAAGCACACATCCCCCTAACCCTTGACCAGAGCAGCACCACATACAGACAGAATCATTTCTACAGTAGGTGCCCTGGTGGCTTCTGGGGCTCTGTCATTCTCAGCCTTCCAGAATCTTCACTCCCTCTCTCTCTCAGGAAAGAGCTTGTCACTGGCAGGTGTCTGCTTAGGCTGTACAGACACTGTTTACAGTTGAGGGTTCTTCACTTTGTCTCTCAAAAAAAAAGATCTTGCAGAACAGAACACGGTGGCTTTTTGGGCAGATCATTCTTGAAGGGAAGGCAGTAAGGACTGTTAGACTGTTAAATCTTCCAGACAACTGGACAAGGGGACCAAGCAAGAAGAGACTCAAGGAAAACACAAAGGCTGAACACCTGTGCTCCTGGCATATCCTGCCAATGGACACGTGCCCCACATAGCAGTGGGTGGCAACCGCTGTGACCTAAACTTCTGTGATCACCACCAGGATTCCTCAGACAGGATTTCAATTTCCAGAGAGGCTCTCCTATGGGCTATGTTCCTACATAGGCACGAAAACGCCATTTCAACCCACATCCCCGTATGAAATACATCGTATTTACTGGAGAGACTCTGCCTCAAGATTCCTCTCCCATTATCATACAGCACAAACAGAAACACAGAGCTAACTGCCTGAAGAGAAAGTGATTTCAGTGTAGGAAAGAGAGGCCAAAAATTTATAAGTAAGCAGATAACCAACCCCAGGTAGTAGGTAATTAATAGCACGTTTCTGTTATGCCTTTCAGAAGAAAGAAAATGCTTGCTGGCAAAGCAGTCATTCAAGTTGTATGTAAGGTGAATTTGGGGCAGTCTTATAAAAAAAAGTGCTAACTTGCTGTGAAAAGATATAAGGACTAAGATCCAAAATGTAAAAGCCCAAGCAAACATCCAAGGCTACAGAGATGTGACTGTAACAAAACAGCAAGTCATAATCCCTCTCAAATACTGATCAGTGCTGTTTTATTTATAGTATCTAGTTAGCAGAGGAGGGAAAGGCGACAAACACATCACCACTGCTGCCTGAAATTAGTGGGGCTTCTGAAGCGCATGCCCGAGACCTGTGGCATCCTTCTCACACAATCTTTCCTCGGGTCTGCAGCTCTGTTGGGGAAATGTGTTTGGGAGGTTTGGCCAGAAGCTTGAAGGGTTTAAAGAGATCAAATCCCCCAGCAAGGTGAGAGCAAGTGTTCTTTAGAAGCAGCGCCAAAGGTCTATGCACATCTGAGATGATTTCTTCACCTTACTTCTCTCCTGGAGGCATGCCAGTCTAATTTCAACATTTGTCTGCCACACAGGAGACACTGGCACTGTTGATTGCAATTCTCTCTTTCACTTAAGCCAGAGTCAGGTACCTCCGGCCTTCATACCCTGCCTATGCCCTGTTCTGATTTCTTCTGCAGCAGAATGACACTGATCTATGTGGCTGACACTCACAAAAAAATCCTTCTGTGCTAAAAGGGAAATACTAAAAATGTTCTTTTAAGTATTTAAAAAAAACAACATAGACCCCAGAGCAGGAAAACTGAGACACTTCTGTCGCAGGAGTGACCCTCTGTGCTGTTGGAGGGGCAAGAGTTGAGGGGATGCCAGATTTCTGAAGGAGGGCTGAAGCACCAGGAGTGGTAGAGTTAGTATTGCTCGCAAGCATATTTCTTAGAGCTGACCACTTAGGAAGGATAGCTGTTTAGGGAGCAACAGTAAACAGTGAGGAGGAGTGGATGGAAGAATTTCAGGCTGATGGTTGGCTAACTCAGTACATTAATTCTTCTTCCCATTATATTGGTTGATTCTGGATGAATGTACAAAATAAGTGACTCACAGATTGCAGAGTTGTGAAAAGTTCAGATTTCATACTAACCGCAATGAAAGTCCACTTGAAAGCTTCTGATGCTGGAAGAGCCGGAGAGAAATCATGCCTGGTACTGACAACCTAGCCAGCCACCCGTGACTAGCAAGTCACATCAGAGAAGAGCTGTCTACTTCTGCTTTTCTAATCATCCAGCTTTCAAAATACCCTTATACCCACAGATAAGTTTGGCTCTCTCGCCCTTTATCCGGGATCTTGTTTTCACAGTAGACGAGACTTCTACAGAACACAACTGGTGAAATGCAGAGAACAACTGACTTTGGAGTACCCATCCCCATTGGATGCATCTGTCATCCAACCCTTACACCTCCTAAGGCTCAGGGGACAGAGCAGAAGAGAGGCCAGGAAGACTGCGAGAACCAGAGGACCAGGAAGTCTACTGAGAGATTGAGTCCTCTAGATGTGACAGGGAAACCACACCCATAAAATCTAAACCGTGTGGCTGCCTAAACAAGACCTGAACAATGACAACACCATTTGATACGCCATGGTGGATGGAGGGAATCAAATGGGACCCCGTTCCCAGATGAAGAGCTATAGGCAATTAATAACTGCTGAGAGAGAGAGAGAGAGAGAGAGAGAGAGAGAGAGAGAGAGAGAGAGAGAGAGAGAGATGCAATGAGAATGAAAATGAATTCATTTCCCCCAGGGATGAGCTCCCTAAATGGTTATCCAGTTAGGATTGGATAATAAGTGGTCAGTCCTAAAAATTATGCATGTAAGCAATACTAAACTAAACAGACACAGTGGGTAGCATTTATATATTTATTTATGTATGTAACAATAGTAGTTAAAGAATAAGCAGTCATGAATTACTTTTATTTTTTGAGATTATAATTACAACATTTCTCCATTCCCTTTCCCCCTTCCAAACCCTCCCACATACCCCTCCTCACTGTCCTTTAAATTCAGAGACCATGAATTTGGAAGGGACTAGAGGGAGGGGAAATTATATGATTATATTTTAATTAAAAGAGAAAAACTTCTTCACCTCTTTAGCGCCCCTTCTCCCCGTCTTGAATCCTTTGGAGTTTTCTGTATTATTTTTATTTGATTATGCCAGACTTTCCTATTACCTCTTCCTTTTTACCTTAAAAAAGCCTTCTACATTGTTCTCTCCTTTCTTTCTTTGTTTTTCTTGTTCTTTTCCCTTTCTCTCCCATTTCTCCTCTTATCACCTTCTCTTATCACTAACGTCTCCTTTGTGTTTTGAAGCATCTTGTGTGAGTCACTGTGGTTTGCTGATTGGGAGCCACATGTAAAGAAATAAATACAGAACATAAAGGAGGCACGTGAAAAATAAGCCTTTGTCTCATCTCAAAATTACCCCTTGCATCATCAAAGGCATCCCATTCTCAGCCTTCCCAAATCAGCAAGCCAGACTTCTTTCTGTAAATTATCTGATTACGCCGTCTAGCCATCTAGCCAAGGTCACGAGGCCAGCCACTGGGCTGCTTACCCCTCCCCATCTTCTCTGCAGTATCTACCACATTGCCCAAATTTCCCAAGTTTTCGGAGCCTCGGTCAAACTTGAGGACAGTCAAAGCCCCTCCAGTGAAAGCAGTCCATGCCATAAGGCTCAGTCAGCCGACCTGTGAAGGTGCGGCCGTGACTAGCAAAAGAGCACCAAGATCCTCCAGGGAAGGGTGGCTGGTCCATAGCACCCTTGTGCACTTTGCCTTGGGCGGGTTCCGTGTCTACCCCTTGCTGTGTTCTGCTTCCCTGGCTCTCAAGTCAAGGGCTCTCTGGCTGGGTTGGCCAATGGGAGACACTAGCTGAAAGGCGGCAGAAGCGAAGAGCTCCTTCCTTTCCTTCCTGCTTTGGACTATTTCTCCCCACGTTGCTGCTTCCGACAGTACTAGGGTCTGGAAAAAGGGCTGTCTCTGGTTGTGAGACAATTCCCTGAACTGAGTCCCCTCTGTGCTAAGTGTTCGGTGGTTTCCATGCGCCTGGGGAACATGTAGGATACGTCTAAGAAGCAGCTATCTTCATAAAAGGGGGCAACCCAACTTTCCCAACATCCTCACCCCACACAGCACATGGGTGTTGTCATCGCCTGCCCATCTGCATTCATTGCCTGCAAATCTGCAGTCATCCCCTGCACATCTGCAGTCATTGCTGCACATCCATGCAGTCCCTTCTGCCATCTCAGTTAAATTCCTGACGTCATAGGAACCACAGGCCCAACTTTCTTCTACTAGAGGAGATCCAAAGGCAGGGTGTGGGTCAAGCAGTCTGGGTTCAAAGCGCTGCAGAATGGGAGCACATCCAGCACCCAGGGTCTGTGCCAACTGCAGCCAGGTCATGGGAGGCTGAGCAGGGCAGCCAATGAACTTTTCCCCTGAGCTTCCGGGATAGGTGTGGAGGACTCACGAGTCCTCATGAATGAGCATTTGAGGTGGAATTTGAATGGATATATATTTTATTTTCCTTGGGAGATGATCTATGTCTTTTACTGATTTCTCAGAAGAAACACAAGTCAAACACTGGTGAAGAGAAAAGGGGCTTCATCAGAACTGAGAACTTCTGTGAAGTAAAAGACACAATTAGCAACAGAGAGGAACCCAACCTACAGAATGGGAGAAAGATGTTTGCCAATATAATATCTGATAAGAAGTTGATATGAAAAAAATACAAATAATGCATATTATTCAAAATGAGAAAAAAAACGAACAGAGGAATCAAATAGATATTTCTCATATAAATGGCCATGAAGCCATTGGAAAAAAAATGTTTAACATCACGAAAATTAGGAAAACACAAGTCAAAACTACAGTGAGATGGAACTCACACCCACAGGATATTTATTATTAAAATCTTTGAAAATAGCAAATGTTCCTAAGGATGTGGAGAAGCATATACATTGTTGGTAGGGAAGTCAAACAGTGTGTTCAGTATCACAGTATGATAGTTTCTCAAAACATTGAAAATGGAGTTACCACATAATCTAGCAATTCCACTTCTGGGTATATTCTCAAAGGAAGCAAGATCTCGAGAGATATTTTAAACCCATATTCACAATAGCATTATTCAAAGTAGCTGGAGGTAGACCACTCAAGTGTCCCTGACACTGAATAGATTGACAAAATGCAATATGTCATACAATGGAATATTATTCCACCTTAAAAAGGAACGGCAGCTTGATAAAGGATGTAGTGGATGAGACTTAATGACGTCATGCTCAGTCAGTTAGCCAGACACAAGAAGACAAACACTGTAGACTTCCATTTTAATGAGTTACCAGGCAAAGCCACATTCAAAGGCAAATGAATAGTTGTTTAAGAGGACAGAGTTTCAGCTGTGCGAGATGAAGGCACGCAGCATAGTATTGTGGATGCATGCAACACGGTTGGACTCTACACTTAAGAATTGTTAAGATACTAAATGTGTTGTAAACACATATCTTTCAAACTAAAAAATGGTTAAAAACAAAAACACAGGGCCAGCAAGACATCTCAATAGGTAAAGGCACCTGTCACCGAGCTGGATGTCCCATGCCTTGGGACCCACATGGTAGAGAGAACCAAATCCCAAGTTGTCTCAGACCTTCATACGTGTCCATACCTACACTCACATGAACACACACTCACATGTACACACATGAATAATTAAATTAAATGTTTTCTTAAAAATATAAAGTCTACTGCAGTAAACAACTTAGATGCCCCTCAACCAAAGAATGGATGAAGAAAATGTGGTACATTTATACAATGGAGTATTACTCAGCAGAGGAAAACAATAATATCAGAAAAATTGCAGGCAAATGAATGAAACTAGAAAAAAATCATCCTGAGTGAGGTAACCCCGACCCAGAAAAACAAACGTGATTTGTACTCACACATAAGTGGATATTAGCTATAAAGTAAAGGATAACCATGCTACAATCCACAGCCCCAGAGAGGTTAGGTAACAAGGAGGGCCCAAAGAGGGACGGAGACACATGGATTTCCATGGGAAGGGGAAATAGAAGAGGTCTATGATAAAAGGAACTCCAAATTTGAGTTTGGAGCCAGGTGACTCAGCTGGTAGAGGCACTTGTACCCAGGGTGCCCAGGCCTCATGACCTGAGTTTAATTGCCAGACCCACAAGGCAGGAGAAGAGCAACTTGACCCTGTGAGTTGTTCTCTGACCTCCACTCCACACATTCACTGTGGCATGCACATGCTTGTGCATGCTCTTTCTCTCTCTTTTTCTCTTCTCTTTTCTCTCTGTGTGTCTGTTTTTCAATAATAATAAGTAATTGAATTTTTAAGTTGGGAAATCTAGTTATGAATTATCATAGAATTTGCGACCTTTTGAAAGTCAAAAACACTCTCTAAACCTTGAGTCCTTCATCTGTAAAAATGAGGTAGATAATGCCTATTCCTCTACTTTGTGATGCCTTTTACAAGACTCCATCTGAACATGTATGCAGATAAACTTTATGGGCTATCAATGTGATCCCCAAACTGTGCTAATGTAAGTCCCACTTAGAATTCTTGTCCTCCTGAAATTATTTTTATGTTATTTTTCCAAGTCAACCTGTTATTTATTCATTCTGTCAACTCAAGCAATTTAGTACACAATGAAGAATACATGAACAATTAATAGCAGCCTTGTGCAAGCATTTATCTTTCCATCTTTATTGATGTGCAAGCACACCACTCCATATTGTAATTAGCTGCTGCCTACCTCCCTGTTTTCTTCCTTATCTGTCTCACATCATACACCATCCTCAAGCATCAACATGCCATGTAAAATAGCCATGTTACTGCAAAGTATCAACATGATATAGTTTACAACACTATTCTTGAATAGGCTCTGGTCTTAAAATAACCATGCAAAAACCAGAAGGTTTAGAGGAGAATTTGTGTGCTAGACATATCCTTATCTGAAAGTACCAGGTATTATCTGATGGAGTTGGGAACCCAGGTAGCATTAACCTCCTTGGCTGAGAAGATTCTGAACTAATAAACAAGGAAGCAGTAATGAAGCTGGTGAATGATGGTCCTACAGGAGAGAGACCTACCGGCTGCCAAGTTATTAACCAAGAAGCAAAGGTAGATTTGTCACAAGTGAAGGGGCCAACAGCTGAGCAGAAAACAGAGAGCCAGTCTGAAAATGGCACATGTATTCTGTGGAGGCCCACAAAGGTTCCTAGTGAGATCTGAGCTTGCTTTACCGAGCAGGGCTGCGTTAGTGGATTGCTTGACCACGTGTGTAGTTACCCGGTGTTTGAAAGGGTCTGCACTTGGCTGTGCTAGGGGGAAGTCTTTTGCTCCACCCCTTGGCATTTCTATAAAAAGCCCTTTAAAAAAGACAGAAAGAGCCAGTGGATAATGATCCAGACCCTCCCAAGGCTATCCTGTGTTTCTATGTGTGTCTCTCCCCTCTATCCTTCTATCTAATCCCTTATCCCTCACTCCTCAAGAGTACCCTGAGGAGAAAAAAGTGGAAGCTGGTCCCCCACAGTATTCAGCAGGAGAGTCCATGAAATCTTCAGTTTCAGTTTTTGACTTGGCCACCAACTGTTGGCATTGACTTATTATTGGTTAGAATGTGTCTCTTCTGTCAATCTTCTATCTGTGTCAGCTTTCTGTTGACACCAAGTTGGACTTGGAAAAAACAGCTTGAGAGAGGATTGATTTATTTCCCTCATGGTTTGATAGGGCTAAGCCCCTGATCACGTGGCCCCATGTGCTTGGGAAGAATATCATGGCAGCAGCAGCAGGTGAAGGAGGGTTCTCACTTCAGGCCAGATAGATAGCAGAGAAAAAATAACTCTAAGAGACCAGAGACAAGATTACACCACAAGTGACCTTGTTTACCCTACTAGATCCCATGTCTAAAGTTTCCAGAACCTCCCCAAAAATCCTCAACAGCTGGGTAATGATCAAGACTCATCAACATGAGTCTAGGGAAGGAGGGTGGGCATTATGTACCCAGATCCTAATATCTAAATCAAATAACTCATAGAGATGCTGGCAAAATTTATGAGGTTTCCTAGTTAGCTTCAGTTGTCAACCTGACACAATCCAGAGTTATAGAAAGGAGTCTCAGTTGAGAGATTGTCCGTATCTGATTGGCTTGTGGCTATGTCTGTGAGGCATTATCTTGATTATTAATGATATGATGGGGTCCAGACCACTGTGGGCAGTGCAATCCCTGGGTAAGTGCTCTTAGTCGAACATGAGTCAGGGAGCAAACAAGTAAGCAGCATTCCTCATGGTCCCTGCTTCAGTTCCCACTGGAGTTCCCGCCCTGACTACCCTCATGATGGACTGTGACAGCAAGTGTAAGCTGACCTGAACCCCTGCCTCCCCAAGTTGATCTTGGTCAGAGCGTTTTGTCACAGCAATAGAAAGAAAACTAGAACATGAGGTCACACACATAAAATACTTACCAAGAGCTCAAAATTTATGGTTCTAACACAAGAGGCAGAGGCAGGAGGATGACAAGCTTGAGGCTTATTTGGGATATATGAGATCTTGTCTGGAGAACAAAGGAGAGGAAAAAGGAACAGAAAAGCAGAGAAAGGAGAACAGAGGGTAGGGGAGGAGAGAGGAGGCAAGACAAGGTAAAGAACTGTGGATAGAAAATAAAGTTTGGCATTATGGCATCATTCTACTTCTTAACCACATACAATGTAGAGATTCAATGAGGTCTTTACAAACTGTCAACTGCTTACCAATCTTCTGAGATTGGATGGACAAGCTCACATAATGCACTGCCAGTTGATCAAGTTGACAAGATGTGATGTGTTCTATAAAAACACTGCTTAAATCACATCCAAAGAGTTGGTGACAGTATTGAAGCCCTACCTCCTGCTCAGAGCCCATGCTGTCCCCTGCTGCAGAAGAAAGGATGTTTGGCTGTCAGGGTCTGATCACTCAGCGTTAATAACAGCATCCCTGATAGCTCTGCTCAGAAAACATGAGTCTCAGAAACTGTCAGGGTAAAATTCATCCCTCATTAGGTATCCATCTATTGACAAAAGAAAATATCAAAGTCCACTCTAGACATTACTGATTCCCAACGAATGGCAAACATTTCCAAAGTTGTTAATAAGAAGCAAGCTTAGCCACTCGTGAAAGTGAACTCTGTGGTCTGAGGAAGGCAAATGGTATAAAAGCAGCGTGAGACTCAAAGTTCACTACTCAACATACCATGACCCACAGCCTTAGGACCCTTGTGCATCCTCTCGTTGCTGACACAGGAACAACAGCCTTTGGATCTCTGCTTTGGTTGACATAAACAACAACTACCTACAGATAAAAGCAAAACAAAAGCACATTGGCGATGATACATGGAAAGGGGCTTACCCAAAACCTCTTTGTTCTAACTAGTGTCTTCACAAGAAAATATACTCTATGGCTGCCTTTATGGAAGCCTAAAAAGTGGACTGACCTAGTCACCTTTATTGGGGATGAGGGAATAGGTCCCGAGTTAGTCTCAGCCAGCTCTGATACCCTGGGAATATTTTACTTCTCCATGTAGGCAAAATATACCCATGTTAACTTAAATCTGCTTCATGAGATTGTCAATTTTATTTCCTCATTTTCCAATAGTCACTTTAAATGTTTTTACTAAAATGAATTTTCACTGTTTTGTTCATCTCTTAAGTTTTCTGTGGCGTCTTAAAATGTTTCTCTGGATGGAGCTGGCAGGGGAGAAACGGCTATATTGGAGTGAACTAATGTAGAGTTTCCTTTAATTTCATATATATACTATATATTATATGTCATATGTATGCATTACATTTATTTTCTTTGTGAGTATGTGAATGATGCATATATGCTCTCATCCCCTGATGTATGTTCTTGGGACCTGTGGAATGCAGAGGACAACTCGTTGGAATCAGTTCTCTCCTCCCACCCTGTGCATTCTGGGAACTGAACTCCGGTTGTCAGGTTTGGTAGCAGATGCCTTTACCCACTAAACTATCTCACTGGTCCTCACTCTAATTTCTTATAATGAAACTAAGAGACATGCTGGACTTATTAACTGTGGCCTCAGCATTATTATATGCTTCATTTTTTTTGTTCAGATAACTTATTCTGAAGCTCAAATCCAATAATTCATTATCAATTCCTTGAGGTTGTTTACTTTATTTGGCTTAACAAATAAATGTCTATTCATTATAGCTATGAAACTTTTTCCTTCTTTATATGTGAGATATATATATATATATATATATATATATATATATACATCTATGTATATATATATAGCCATTAAGATGCAAAGAATACCCTACCAATCTTAACAGACTCAAATTTATGTATCTGTTTATTTATTCCTTCATTTATTCATTTGTTTGTTTCTATATTTAAACATGCTTTATTTCTTATTTCTTATTCTTTTCTTATTCTTTGAGGTTTGTTTGCTTGTTTTTTTTAAGTTGACAAAAAGTGTCTATTGGGGTGAAAAAAAAAAACACATGCAGCAGACACACAGAGAAAAAGACCTGCAAAGCCTCTTCTTGGGGCTGAGGTTTTTAAATCTCTGAAGTTTTCCCCTCCTAATTTAGGCTTGATCAGTTTGAAGAAAGCCAAGACGGGTGATGGTGTGTTGTCCCTAGCAGCCTTGAACTTGTAAAGCCAGTCCATCAGCAGGGGCCTGTTGGTAGGAGACAGAAGCCTATAAGGCCTTTGTTTAAAGTTGCCAGGCTTTTGTCCATGTCAGGAGGCTGAGGACAGCAGTGAGGTAAGACCAATCCCACATTACCCCTTCTGACTCCCTTCAGCCTTCCTCCAGTACCAATTCATATCCCTCCCAACTTCATGTCTTTTTTAAAGTACCCACTGAGTCCAATTAGTACTGCCTAAATGTGCATGACTGTGGGGTTGACCCCCGTGTTCAGTTGGAAGCTCCGACTCAGCCCCACTCCTCTCTCTCCAAACCCTGCCCTCCTCAGAAAGACCACCAAAAGTCCAGACTTAAAGAGAGCCGTGCACTGCCGCGCCTCAAAGATGGCGCCAGCGTCCGGCTTCTGCCTTCCCGATGGCAGGTGTTCTCTGGGATAAACAACTCCTTATTTGGCTTGGGCGTAGAATCTGGCTTGTTTGCGTAGGTCTGACCCTAGCGGCATTGTCCACATGGCACTACGGGGTTGGTTGCCCAGTGGCTATAAAGGGCATGGGCTGGCTTTACCCGAGGAGGAGGTGAGAGAGAGAAGATGGCTTTCCCCGGGGTCAGAAGATTGTTTAAGGTTCCTGAATAAACTGCTTGGAGAAGAGCCTGGTGTTGCGTCTTCCTTGATGGTCGAGGCAGACGTGACAAGTGGTGGCCCGTACGGGGAAATCTTTAAGGCTCAGAACTCTTCGCAGTCAGGGCAGTGCACTGGTAAGTCCCCAGGTAAGGTGGGGATCCGCGACAAAAGCGGGAAAATTAAGTAGAGCCGCAACAAAAGCAGACGGGAAAATTAAAAGGAAACGTAGAGCCGCAACAAAAGCGGACGGGAAAATTAAAAGAAAACGTAGAGCCGCGACAAAAGCAGACGGGAAAATTAAAGAAAAATTAAAGAAAGTGAAAGCAGGTGAAGGCAAAAGTGCTGCTAGTATCATGGGCGCAACTTCTTCGCACCCAATTTTTCTGGCTCTTAACGAGTTGCTCCTTTCAAAGAAATTAAAGATTAAGAAGAGTAACCCGGAGGTTTGGAGACAGGTTAGAACTGAAATGCAGCTAGCTTGCCCAGTGTTTCTCAATGCCCAGACTCAACAGAGATACCATGAACTTTTGGATTTTAAGGTCATCAAGTCTCTAGAGGGATGAAAATAAGATATGTGAGTTTGTAGAAATTCTGTCTTGTTAAATCTGTGTTAAGAAATCTTTAGGTGTTTGCTAAGTTAAATATATGCTAATGGTAGCCCTATATAAGTTTGTAAGACAGATCCATAGAGTTCCTTTAAGAATATAAGCTTGCAAGAAGTATCTAAGGTAGTCTTAAGACATGTAGTAATAAGCTTGTAAAAAGTAAAGATATTAGTTGTAAATGTAAGTTTAAATAAGATGTTAGTTGTAAATGTAAGTTTAAATAAGAAATATAAGAAGTATATAAGAAGTAATAAGAAATATATTTGCTAAAGTAGTTCTATAGTTTCATTAAAGAGTAAAAATAAGTAGATGTTAATATGTTATATGTGAGTTTGTAAAAATGTGTAAATGTTGAGTGTGAGTTTAGGCTTAAGCACATGTTATATGTGAGTTTGTGAAAAGGTGTAAATGTTGATTGTGAATCTAAACTTAATGTATGTGGTGAAAGAACCTGAGACATACAGAAGTTAGTGTCCTAGAAGACTGCAAAGCAGGCAGTCTGAGCGGTTTTCAAAAGCTCCAAAAGCTGCTAAGAATGGCGGACGCCAGAACCAGCACAACAAGGCATCCGCAGCTGAGATCTGTGGAAAATCAACGCAACATAGAAAAACCTAAGCTAACATCAAAAACGGTGCGGTTTAGAATACTACTGTACCTAAAAAGGTCTCTGGCTTGAGAATAAAAGTTCAGAGATGCTTGTTTGAACAAAAATTAACTGCAGAAAGTTTTGGTTGTAAAACATCTCTTCATATTTGGAAGTGAAAGCCTGATACCAGAATTTATTTCTTGTTTGAACTTTTTGAACTTAAAATGAGATAAAACTATATCCTTTATTAACTGGGCCCTCAGCCTCAGGGCCCGCAAATATATGGGGCAGTGGAGAATCAGGAGCAAGGCGGGAGGTTCTGTTTGTGTTTTCCCACAGGACCGGCTAGACCCTATCTGGGTACCTGAACAATTGGTGCGATGAGCCCCTCAGAAGGGGAGACACCCCGGAAGCTGATGTGCCTGATCCTGATAGCCCTGATTCTGACAAGCGTGCCAGCAGGAGCAGCTGAGGGCTCTCATAAAAGCCTAGCCATACCCTTTACCTATAACATCACATTCTAGTATATTGCTTTATTTTTGAGTTGACTTGCTGCAGGAGCAGAACCCAGATCCTGCGCAATGAGATCATTACGGTCAACTCCACCCGTGTGCACCTGGCCTCCGCAGCGGAAATGATGTCTTGGCTGAGAAATTCTATCACCTTTTTAAAGGAGTGGGCAGGATTAGGTGCCCTGGCAGGCCTACTGGTACTTGTCTCTCTGATGTGCCTGTGGTGCATTGTTCATTTAAGGGTTTCTCAGCAGCCATGATTATCCAAGCCTTTACAGCCATAGAGACTGGACAGTCTCGCCAGGCCTGGCTGGCCGCATTAAAAGCTTGATCGCGCAGGATGGCGAGGCTAGTGCACTGCACTTGGGTCTAGCTGTATGGCAAAACCCAAGAAGAGCAAGTCTAATTGCATGTGGGTTGATACCCTAATTCCCACCTCTGCAAAAAGGGGTATCGGACGGGTCAAGTGTTCTCTGGGTGGATGACACCTGGACTAACACCAGTACAATGTCCAAGTTGTATTTTGGCAGAGATTAGACCTCTGCTTTTGCCTGCTGCTTAAAACAATAAAGGGGGAACTGTAGAGAGCCGTGCACAGCCGCGCCTCAAAGATGGCGCCGGCGTCCAGCTTCCACCTTCCCGATGGCAGGTGTTCTCTGGGATAAACAACTCCTTATTTGGCTTGGGCGTAGAATCTGGCTTGCTTGCGTAGGTCTGACCCTATCGGCATTGTCCACATGGCACTGTGGGGTTGGTTGCCCAGCGGCTATAAAGGGCGTGGGCTGGCTTTACCCAGAGTGAGAAGATGGCTTTCCCCAGGGTCAGAAGATTGTTCAAGGTTCCTGAATAAACTGCTTGGAGAAGAGCCTGGTGTTGCGTCTTCCTTGCTGGTTGAGGCAGACGCAACACAGGCTTCTACCCTGAAGCTCAAGACTGCACCTCCAGGGTATTTAAGCTCCAGTCCCTAGACCTACCACGTGATTCCTCCTCACTCCCTCACTTCTGGGGGTGGGGGCTGGAAAGGTCACCTGAGAGTGCTTGGATCATTAAACCTGGCCCTTTTAATTCAGCTTGATCTGGCTTATGGTATCAGCAGAGAAACCCACTATGGGGAGGATTCAAAAATACCTATCACCCTGAAATGTGGGTAACCTACCAATGCCCATACCCTCAAAGAACCATTCTGGCTCCCTCAGCAGCTATTAATTGCCAATAACTCCCCAGTAAGGGTTGGAGCCTTAGGAGCTCTTCTCTGATCTGTGCTAGAATTTTGGCCAGCTTTTTTTGTACAGTAACTGCAATTGCTATGAATCTGTGAGTTAAATAGCCATGCCATATCTGAAGACAGCATTTCACAGCCCTCCGCATCCTGCTCTTAGTCTTTCCTGTCTCCTCTTCTGAAAGATTCCCCAGTTTTTACTAGTTCCATAAATTTGATCAGTTACAAGTTTCTGGATTGACTGCTGCCTACTAGCAAACCCAAATTTAATTCACAAATCTATTTTCATGTTTCATAAACTTATCAATATGTTTGAAATATTTTCTGCAAACTTTGATTTCCAGATTCAATAGTTCCAATATTTTAATTGGTGTTTCATTTTATCTGTGTCTTGATCTATCTAATCATCTTATTTGCTTTCTCTAGACATGGGCCAGACCCATTATCTTTCCTAAAGTCTCCGTGTAGTGCTTATGCAGGAAGGACAACCCCTCACTGACCAACTCTTCTGTTGTGTAGCAGTTTGCTTGGAAGTTAAAATCTACCATCTTATAGAGAAGTTCATTAAGATACTGGATGTTTACATGGAGGTGAATCAAGCAAGGGGTCATAAGGGAAGGTAAAACATTCCATCCTGCAAGTAGGCCAGTTAAGCTCAGGAAGAAAACAACTCACTAGCTTCAGGAAGTCACTGAAACTGACAAGATTCACTAGGCTCATCCGCTCTTAAGGATATATGAGCAGTAAAGACTACTAATAGACACTCTCAGACAGATTGAGCTGCCTAGAAGGTTCTCAAACAGGCAGAACAGCGTTAAAGAATCAGAGACCTGCTGAATTGCCTGAAAGAGGCTCAGACAAGCTGAACTACTTGGAAAGGACACTGTAACCTGTTGGTCTGCCTGCAAATTATGTGTTATGCTCCAGGTTCCCAGCTTTCATGAACTAACACCCATGCTGGGGTGGGCTTTTGACAATGCCTTTGAGTCATTTCTGCTCCTGTGAGTGACCCCTCACCATATTCCTGTAACTTCCATAAAGCTAATCAGTTTAGCATGTTGGACTTTGGTGGTATCCATATTTTGATCTGTTGTTGGTTCCCTACTTGAAGTAAATAATGGAAGAGTGTCAGACAGCACCTTCCCATACACTGCCTACCATGGCCTCATTGGCATTGTCAAGAAAGATGGCCATCACTGGTCTGCCTGGTCTGGGTCAGGACTGTTAGCTCACTTCTCACAGATGTTGTAAAAAACATTACTTCTGTTTGCCCAATTAAGGCCTATCTGCCTCATCTTTATAACACATGTAATCTTATGTGAACTTTCTAACACAAATACATAGCAATGATTCCTAGAGTTTCTGATTCTGTCTGCACACTTGAAAACTTTGGTGTTTACTCCTACCTCCAAAACAGTTGCAAAACTGAATGAGCCTGGCAGTGATTCCCTTGTGACCTCAGGGTGAGCCTTGGTCATCCAGAGAAGTATGCATGTAATTCTTAGTTTATATATCCCAGCAATTATCTGATTTCTTATCCTTGGTAACACAGTTTCCAAAGTGTGAAATCAGCTGTCTTCAAAATATATCGGCATGAAATCTAGTCTATGACTTTTCAAAAACCCAATGCCTATGAAATGACACCTAGCCGATAATGACAACCATCATAATCAGCATCGAGGGAATACCGTACCTGCTAAGTGGGTTCTTACTCTTTCATCTTTCCAAATGGCCCACGAGATAAGTACTATCACCATTCCAAGTCTGAGGTCGCAGTGATTCCCTCGTGACCTCTGTTTGCCCAATTAAGGCCTATCTGCCTCATCTTTATAACACATGTAATCTTATGTGAACTTTCTAACACAAATACATAGCAATGATTCCTAGAGTTTCTGATTCTGTCTGCACACTTGAAAACTTTGGTGTTTACTCCTACCTCCAAAACAGTTGCAAAACTGAATGAGCCTGGCAGTGATTCCCTCGTGACCTCAGGGTGAGCCTTGGTCACCATGACTCTCCCAGGTGGAAGAGTGTTGATGTGAACGTAGACATGCCTATCTCCTGACATTTACACTCTTCCCACATCACTGCTCTTTTCAGCTTAGCTACCTACAGTGTTGCATTAGACATCCAGATTTGGGGAAAACAGCATTAATCCTCATTACTCCATGTTAAAACAAAAACACCAAAGTCCATTTTTAAGTTAGATTTATACCCGTCTTGAGTTAAGAATACTCTCAAATTATCTGCCGCTGTATAGTCGGTGATTGGTGGCCAATGTCTAACTGTAAATAGGAATGATTATAAAAGCAGCTGGAAAAGATACTTGATGCAAAGAAAACCATAGCAAGAATTTTGTCTTGTTTCTGCTTTGCTGCTATGGACACATGTGATCCTATAGTACTGAAGGCACTACTAGTAAATCAACATGTAGGCAGCAGTATAGGGTGTTTGCATTTGTTACTTTATCTTGTTCTATGATCTTATAGTCTTAAGGAAGGAAACAATGGGGTTAGCGTCCAGCCACTTACTTAAGGTTAATAAAGTGAATTGTGCTTTACCTTTCAAGGACCATGATAAATGGCAGATACTCTCTACAGAAATCTCAGAAAAGCCCTACTTAAATTTTTGGAGAAAAGGTTAACGGTCAAGGGATTGCTGAAAACATCATGCTAATACATAAAAACATACAAACTACGTACAAGAAATTGGAAGCTTTTCACTTAATAGGTAAGATGAATTAGGGCCATCATGAATGAATTTCTCTAAGCATTCAAAAATGTACAAGAGGTGGGGCTATAGCTCAGGGGTAGGTATTTTGGCTAGCACATGCAAAGCCCTGGGTCCAGTCACCAGCCACACAAAAATAAAACAGGCACCAATGAAAGCAAGTTTTCAGCTTAGTTTGAAGTGAGCTGCAAAAGGAAACCTGGTCATGAAGAAGTGCTGGACACCAGTGACTGGCATGAGTTTCATTCCAGAAGTATTTTTATCCTCAGCATCATTAACCCCATGACTGAACCAAGTTCAGGCACTTGAAAATTAATTATATATCTACTCAGAAATGGAGATAAGCCAATATACACAGGCCAAGAAAAGGCTTGTCGATGGAGCCTGTTAATGCAAATCATCTGAGGACATGCAATATGCAACTTGACCCAAGATAGAGTCATTTGGGAAGAGGGAACCTCAACTGAGAAAATTCCCCCACCAGATAGGCCTGTGGTGTGTTTTCTTGATTGATGATTGAGATGGGAGGGCCCAGCCCACTGTGGGCGGTGCCATCCCTGGGTGGGTGGCCCTAAGTGCTGTAAGAAAGCAAACCAACCAAGCCATGAGGAGCAAGCCAGTAAGGAGTTTCTCCGTGGCTTCTTCATCAGCTCCTGCCTCCATGTTCCTGGCCTGATTTCCCAACATGGTGGACTGTGATGTGGAACTGTAAGCTGAAACAAACCTCTTTCTCCTCAAATTGCTATTGGTTGGTGGTAGTCGTTATCACTGTTATTATTTCTAGCCACTTCCTAGCCACATGAGCACACATGTGCTGTCCAGCAGTCAGGCAAAATGCTTAGTCACTCCAGGGCCTTACATCATACATAATCTGTACACAGCATGGTCACATAATCTGCATGCAGTATGATCACATAATCTATGCACATGCATGGCATATGTATATATGTATGCCCATATACACATGTGTGAGGTGACCTATAAAAGTAGGCTCCACCACTCCCCTGCTCTATTCCACACCTTTCTTTTCAGTAGGCCTATCCACATTCACCCCCCTTTCCCCTCCCTAATAAAACTCTTATAGTAGGTTCCGTTGTACCTTGTGTTTTCTTACATCTGGTAAATAACGCCAACAAATAAATAACATTGGTGCATTGACCAAGCAGGCCCTCTCTGCGCCCTGTGCTGGGGTCCTGAACTGAGGTTGGTTCATCTACAACTACCCGCCTTCCATCTGCCTGGCCACCAAATCACTTCACATAACACCAGCTACTTCGATTGGTGAGTTTTCCCTTAACCAGTCAGTGCAAACAGTTCCCTGGACCCATGGGAATGACAGTTGATCGTCTAGCGTCCCTCTGGTGTTTTTGGAACTGGGGTTACCCCGTCCATGGTCTTTATTGCTACAGTCAGCCCCCATCGCTGACTCTCACCCCCAGCCATTCCCCATGACTATGGTCTGAGGTCTCATTTTCATTCTTTTCTTGTCTCTTGAACCCTCGTCCTCAGGCTACCATCCCAGCCCTTGATCTTTGTTTGATGGAACACTGAGCAACTTATGCCGTTAATTGATCCTCACTTGATCTCTGGGATGCCTGAGATATTACAGCTATTGGATCTCATTTATTTTTATTTTTTTTTCTCTCTGCTGCAGCCATGGGAAATAAGGCCTCCAGTCCCATAGGCCCACATCTCCTCTGGGATGCCTTTTAGAAACCCTTAAACCTCTCAGCTTAATGCCCTACTTTAAGACTTCTAAGCTTATCCACCTCTGCATTAAATATAGGCTAAATATCCCTTAGATAACAATAAAAAATGGCCACCTAATGGCTCGTTGGACCCCAATATTTTACAGGAATTGTCTGAAGCAAACAGGTAAATGGAAAGAGTTACCTTATATCCAGGCCTTTTTCTGTCTCAGCTCCAAACCCTCTCTCCTTGACTCCTATTCACCTGCCCGTGTGCTCCTAGCTGTGCAACCCAAACCTGAGGAACCTCTCACTACTACTTTAGACCCTGCTAATGAACCCCCACCTTCCCAATTTCCTGCTCTTTCCTCTCCTCCAATGACTGTTCCTTCGGCTCCTCCAGCCCCTTCCTCCTCCTGCCTCAACCACCCAACTCTGGCCCTCACCTTTACTCCTCCTATCACTCATTCTTGAGCTGCTAAGGAACCCCACCCCAGTCAAACCAACCTGGTGGCCACCCTCCCTTTGCAAGAGGTAGTGGGGTGGACGGACTGGTTAAAAGTATGTGTCCCTTTCTCACTGTCAGAACTCTCTCAGATAGAAAAAAAAAACTGGCTTCTTATACATCCAACTCTACCTCTTTTATTAAACAATTCCAATATATCACCCTATCCTGTGGTCTCACTTTTCATGATATATACAGGATCCTCACTAACCACCTACTTCCTGAGGAGTGTAGAGGAGTCTGGGAACAGGCTAGGATACATTCAGACAAAATCCACCAGACTAATGCAGCTCATCCTCCTGGACCTGAGGTAGTCCCTGACTGGGACCCACGATTGGATTATACCACCCCAGATGGCCTTCTAGCTAGGGATCAGTTTATGACCTGTCTCCTAGCAGGTCTTCATAAAGCTGCCCTCAAACCAGTAAACTATGAAAAGCTTCAAGACACAGTTCAGGACAAACAAGAGAATCTGTCTCAATTTCTAGAATGACTTACAAAGGCCCTCTTATAGTATACTAATGTAGATCCTGAGAGTCCAGAGGGAAGGCAGCTCCTCATGACCCATTTCTTTTCACAGTTTCCCCAACATTAGGGCCAAACTTAAGCATCTGGAGAGAGGGCCCCCGACCCCACAGGCAGAAGTCTTAGCACTGGCTTTTAAGGTGTACCATGGGAGAGATGAGAAAGCCCATAGACAAAACTGCCAAATGCTGTCTAAGGCCATCTGACCAGCCCCCGAGGGCCCCCAGATCCCTGTTTTAAATGTGGTCGAGAAGACCTCTGGGCTCGTACCTGCCCTGCCCTGTGTGGGCTGCCTGGGCCATGTCCAAAGTGCTACCAAGAGGGACATTGGTCAATTGACGCCCCCGTGCACCTCGTGGCATGGGGACATCAAACACAGACCACCCTCCAGCCCATCTCCTAGGCTTAGCCATGAACAATTGAAGGTGCCCAGGTTCTGACCCGATAACAGTCATCTCCTACAGGGAACCTCAGGTAGCCATTACAGTATTAGGGCAAGCCATTTCCTTCCTCATGGACACTGGGACCACTTACTCAGTCCTGAGGGAGCTTCGGGGACCCACCTCTTCTCATCTCCCTATTGTTGGGGTAGAGGGACAGCCTTACCTACCTCATCAGACCCCACCACTTAATTGTATTTTCAGGGGTATCCCACTTACCCACACATTTTTAGTCATGCCAACCTGCCCTGTGCCCCTAATAGAAAGAGATTCTTTTGCCAAGATAGAAGCTTCTATTTCATTTGCTACCCACCCCATTCACCTGACCCCAGACTCACCAGCAGCTCCTCTCCTCCTCCTTCGAGCCACCCAGCTAGCCACCCAGCCCACTAGCTCTAACATATCATTTCCCTTGCCAGCCTCTCAGGTGGACCCCCAAGTCTGGGACACCCAGAACCCTTCTATTGCTAGGCATTATTTCCCCATCGTTATCCAATTACAGGTCTCTACCCAGTATATCACCTAAGATGTACCCTCTCTCACTCCAGAGCCTTAGCGGACTTAAACCTGTCATCTCTGACCTTCTTAAAAAAAATCTACTTTGCCTAGCCTCTTCTCCTTTTAACACCCCTATACTTGCAGTTAATAAGTCTAATGGAACCTACCACCTGGTTGAAGGCCTCTGGCTCATTAATTCTGCAGTGGTCCCCTCTATCCTGTGGTCCCCAATCCTTATACACTCCTTTCCACTATTCCTTCAGGAACCCCTCATTTCTCAGTTCTGGATCTCAAGGACACTTTCTTCTCTATTCTTCTCAGCCCTCAGTATCAAAATATCTTTGCTTTCACCTGGACTGACCCTGACACTCACCTGTCTGTGAAGCTACCCTGGGCTGTCTTGCCACAGGGATTCAGGGACAGTCCACACCTATTTGGTTGGGCCCTAGCCTCTGACTTGCTCTCTTTGTCCCTCCCTGACTCTAAACTAATACAGTATGTAGAAGACATTCTACTCTGCAGCCCGTCATTACAAATTAGCCAAACTAACACTTTTGCTCTCCTAAATTTCTTGTCCAGCCAGGGTTATAGAGTCTTGCCTTCCATGGTCCAGCTGTCCACTCCACAGGTCACCTATTTGGGTCTAACCATTACCCCAACCCACAAGGCTATTACTGTAGAGAGAAAGCATCTAATCCAGTCTCTTGCAGTCCCCTCTACTAAACAGGAGATTTTTTTTTTCCGGGAACAACTGACTTCTTATGGTCCTGGGTTCCAACTTTTTCTCTTCTTGCTTGCCCCTTATATGGGGCAGCTCTTGGCTCCCCACATGAACCCTTCCTTCACCCCATTACTAAACCCTTCCAGAAATTCTAACAGGCTCTCCTCCAGGCCCCAGCACTTCATCTCTCAGACCTAGCACGTCCCTTCTCCCTCTATGTAACAGAAAGAGAGGGATTTGCCCTTGGGACCCCAGGGCACCAGCTGAGACCCTCCTTTGTGCCTGTAGCATACCTGTCAAAAAAACACTAGACCTCACCACGCAGGGTTGGGCACCTTGCATTTGTGCTTTAGCAGCTGCTGAGCTCCTTATTCCTGAATCAAAGAAACTAACCTTTGGGTCACCCACCACTATCTTCTCCCACCGTAACCTGTCCCATCTCTTAACTTAAAAAGGCTTACAGACTTTACCTCCTTCTCCAAGTGGCACTAGTAGAAGATGCCACACTCACTTTCCAAACCTGCCTATCCCTCAGTATCTCAAGTCTCCTCCCTCAACCTAATACTAACTGTCCCCCATCTCATTCCTGCACTGAAACCCTAGAGAAACTATTGCCCCATCCTTCACACATACAGGAGGGCACATTGCCTCAGGCCACTTATACCTGGTATACAGATGGCAGCTCCTTTTTACATGAAGGGATCCATAAAGTGGGCTGTGCCATAGTGTCAGTTACTGGGGTGGTTAAAGCATAGGCATCACCAGCCCACACAACTAACCAACAGGCTGAACTAATAGCTCTCATCCATGCCTTCCAATTGGCACAGGGACAGTCCCTAAATGTTTATACTCCAAATATGCTTTTCATATCCTCCTGTCCCATGCTGCTATCTGGAAAGAGCTCAGGCTTCTTACAGTAAAAGGAAGATCCATATCTAACTCAGGCCAAGTAATGGCCATGCTAAAAGCCTGCCATCTCTCCAAAGCTATAGGAATTATTCACTGCCAGTCTCATCAGACCAACAGCTCCAGCATCTCTAAGAGAAATAACAGAGCTGACCAGGCAGCTAGGGCAGTGGCCCTCCAGGGCCCAGACTCACTCTACCCACCACAGGGATCCATACAGTACAACCCACATCCTCACAGTCAGCCCCTGACACTGAGCAAATTCTATCCTATCTACATCAGCTCTTTCACCCTAATAGTCAGGCTCTGTCTTAGTTTGTCAAGGCCCACCTACAGCCTATTGCCGAGGACTTACAGTTCTTAAAAACTATTACTGCCTCTTGTAAAATTTTCAAAAGTCAGATCCCAATTCCAAATATCAGAACCAACCTTTTCCCACCCACGGAGCTAGGGGCTCCCTTCCAGGGACTGACTGGCAACTCGATTTTACCCGTATGCCCACTGTCAGGCAGATTAAATATCTTCTGGTGTTCGTGGATTCTTTTTCAAGCTGGGTGGAGGCTTTCCCAGTTTCTAGAAAATGGGCTCAGATAGTCTCTGACCTCCTTCTCTGGGAAATTATCCTAATTTTGGATCCTTTGCCTCTCTCCAGTCTGATAATGGCCCGGAGTTTACCCCACCCCCGATTTCTCAAACCCTATCTGAAGCTCTTAACGTTCCTTGGCATTTCCATATCCCTTACCATCCTCAGTCCTCAGGGAAGGTGGAACGTACCAACCGCTCTTTAAAAAACATTCCTATTAAGATGTCACAGGAACTTCATCTTGGCTGGGTAAAAATATTGCTTCTGGATCTTTTAGGCTCTGGGCTCTTCTCAATCACCCCTTTCAATCAAGCCGTTTGAACTTATGTATGGGAGGCCAGTTCTAACCCTCGACCTTCTATCCAGACCTTCACCCCTCCCTGAAAACTTGTACATTCCCTTACTCTATCACCTCCATTCTCACCTATGGAATTTTGCTGACCCTTCCCTAACCCAGCCATGTGACAACCCTTGCCCACCCCAATCAGCATCAGGAATCAGGTCCTTCTTCCTGCCCCCAGGCCAGCACCCTTCACCCATTTCCCCTAAATGGCGGGGACCCTTCAGGGTAATTCTTGTAACCCCCACAGCTGCTAAGCTCAAGGGCTCCCCTCACTGGACTCGCCTATCTCACCTAAAGTCTTTTACCCTACCCCCAACCCAGGGGAATTCCTTCTCATACACAGTGACACAAACAGGGCCCTGCTCTCTTAAGTTCTAGAGGTCACTGGGATCAACCGCCTTGTCTCCAATTCCAGAAGAATGAGGTTTCATCCCACAACTGTATTCAATCTCGCTGGATTGGGAACCCCATATGTTTTTCTTCCTGATTCCCCCTCTGAGTTCTCCTGTCTCTGCTGATCACATTCTGCTTCATCAGTTTCCCTCTGTGTCTCTAATAACATATTCAAATGTCTAATTAACTACTCAGCTGACTGTTACAGGACCACTGTCAGTCATAGAGTAGGAGGCACAAGGACCAACAAATACACCCAGGTGGTAAGAAACAGTAACACTCCAGAGGTATTCACACCCCCAGACTCAAAAGGGTCTGGACTCTGCAAAAACAGACTTTAATATAACAGTTTATTACTGTTAAATGCCATCAGCAATCAATCACCTGTGTCTCCTGGATGCTGAATTGATACCGAGATAATGAAAGGAAACAGGTGCTTTAAGGTTTGTCTCAGGTGAAGATAGGAAGCCTAATTGACAATAATAGAAAAAAGAAACCATGTTCCAGATTTCTCTCCCTCTCTCTCTTGCTATATGACTCTATAGCTTTAACACTAACCAATAAAATTCTGATTGCAGAGTACTAAACACTATAATATCATATCTACCGGCTTAGGATTTTGAATTCCCTTTGGTTGCTTCTTAAAACTTGTCTCCTTCATAAACTTAAAAGTTCCAAGTTCCAGAGAGACAGCCTGGATGCACCTGGACAGGTCAGATCCACTTCAGATAACTATCATTCAAACTTTCCTGGTCCCGGGACACCCCCTCATCCTGGGAACCCTCAAGGACCCCCATCATCTCATCTCCCCTTTTCCCGCAAAAAATACCAAGATCTGAGTTTTTTTTTCTAAAGTTCATCTTCTGCTTCACCTCCTCGGGTCCAAGTTGTCAGATCCAAACAGCACTGGATGGTTCCACAGGGCTCAGGACAGCAGCAGAAATAATCAGCTACCTCAGGAGGACTGGCTACCTCGAAAAAAGTCCCCTATGCACCCCCCAAAATTAACCGATACCCACTGAGTCAGCTGGAAGCATTTCCAGAGACATGGTGCCCATTCCCCTTTACCCACCACCCCAACCCCTTACTTTTTATCATAACGAAAAGGGTGGAATGTTATTTCTAGCCACTTCCTAGCCACATGACAGCACAGTCAGGCAAAATGCTTAGTCACTCCAGGGCCTTACATCCTATATAATCTGTGCGCAGCGTGGTCACATAATCTGCACACAGCATGATCATGTAATCTATGAAGGGACTGATTAATTAATTGATTTATTAGCTGGAGGTATCAGAATATTTTGTTTACTCCGAATATTGGCATAGAAGTGGGACAGTACTGATGTTATGCTCCCAATCGTCAGCAAGATTTGGGTCCATGGTCTCAAGTATATATACAGATGTACACACTATATTCAAGCTAAAATGGAAAAAATATATATTCTGATAGAAATTTAAGCTAAAACAAGAAAACAATCTAACAGAAAGGGAAAAGAATGGAACAGGTAATTCAAAAGAAAAAGGGAAATAGTAAGAAAATGTCTTCCTCAATGGTTTAAAAAAATAAGATCAAAACAGGAAAAACTGCCAGGTTTTTATTTATTTATCTATTTATCTATTCATTTATTTAGTTATTAACTTTTTATTGATTCTTTGTGGATTTCATATCATGCACCCAAATTCCATTCATTTCCCCATCCCTTTGTATCCACCCTCTGCACCTTGCAACATCCCCACATCCCAAAATAAAATTCAAAAGAAAAAAGATCTTGTCGTGGAAGCTGTAGTGTGACACAGTGAGTCACACAGTACACCGTTTAGTCCATACGTCTTTACTTGCAAGTGTTCATTGCAATTAGCTCGCTCAACTTCCAGACAAAAGCCTTTCCCAGAATCCTAGCGAGCTGGGAAGGGGATTCCCTGTCACTGAACACATTGCCTCCTGTGAAGGATTCTGTGAGCGAAGAAGATGACTGAGCTGTCGTTTCAGCATCTGTGGTAATTTCAGCCCCCAGTCCTGACTGTGCCCTGCTGGTCTTAGAAATGGAAGATGCCTGAGGGAAAAGCTACAGCAAAGACATCAGACTGTGATGGTGGGAACCACGCTACCTCCAAACTTAAACCCTCACCCATCCCATTGTCAGATTCCAAACTCACTGTCCCTTTTGAGTTAGCCTTCTGCCAGGGTGCAGAGCAGACCCAGGGCCAGCGAGAGCTCCAGCTGGCTGCACAGTCAGGTGTGTATTGTCAGCTGAGTTCCCGGGTGAATAGCACTTACTTTCTCAAAGTTGGTCACTCCAGAACAAAGGTTCTAAGACTTCCTCCTGGTTTCATTCTCCCGGTCACGCCAGTGAAGTAGTGCTTCATGATATCTAAGCGTCCCATTCTTAAAAAACGAAAAGCTTCGCAGTCCTGCATGATATTCCCCCAGCCCTGTCTCTATTTCCTTCCTCTTTCTTTCTCTTTCTCCTCCCTCTCTCTCTCTCTCTCTGTCCCTCTCTTATGTAAAAACAAATGGCATTGCCAGGGAGAAACTGAGGCACTTCCCAGGAGAAACAATTTTTCTGACATCAATTGTCAGTAAGTGATCAAAACAAAACAATAAAAATCCAATTGTGTGCCAAGCGGGCAAAGGGATTTTCCTTAACCTATGGCTGGGTGACTTTCACAGGCTCCTTCTAAGGTCTCCAAACCTACTATCACTATACAAAACCCAGCTTCAGCCTTGGAATTTCTTCTGCAGTCCTCACCCAAAGATCTCTCATCAAGCGTGTCGCCCCAAGAAAAGCACAAAGGCACAATGCAGTCTCTGGACCTCATCCAAGTGGATTAGAGGACGGACTGACAGTCAGACAGATGCAGGGAAACCCCTCTTATTCAACTGTGCTCCCCCAAAGACACTAGCACACGTTTGTTTGCACTTACCACACCCCACTTACCTGAAAATCATGCACATTGTTTGAGGAATGGGTGTGTAACTTTAGAATGAGGACAGATTTCATCAGCAATGGAGGATTTGCCCCGAGCTTCCAAGACACGGAAGCTCTATAGTGGTTCTCATGAAGGCACATGTAAGACTGGAAGGCACTCCGGGAAAGGATTACAAGACCAAACCACCCCAGCAACACTGAGATCACTCCCGAACTGCCTCCAGTCTCCTATGTTTCTCTTAAAGTCCCTAAATAAGTAGAACTGTTCTTGATAGACAATGTGAAGAAAGGGTTCACAGATAAAAGATAATAGTAATTTTGTGAAAGCGTGAGTAGAACTAATACTTCTATATTTTTAACTATTTCTAGAATCCTTCCATAGATATCTGTACTATTCATAAAAAGTAAGCACATAGAAAACGAACAGTCATTGTAATTATATTGTTGCTGTACATTTTTCTAAAAAAAAAAAAATTCTGGATTTTTCTAAATGCAAATCGGATGCAGTTGTATTTAGCAAGTTTATTTCCAACTCAATTTCTTTCTTCATTTTTGTCCTTATTTCTTTAGAATTTCCAGATTTCTTTTGGTTTTGGTGGGTAGGACTCTCACCCTGGTCCTCTTTAACAGAACTTGGAGATATTAGTGGAATACAGATAGATTAGATACAATGTGCTGTGACGTAAATACCTTCTGTGTGTGTGTGTGTGTGTGTGTGTGTGTGTGTGTGTGTGTGTGTATTGCTCCTTTGTGGAGAAATGCCTTAAGTGTGGTGAAACTATGTACGCATGCATTGTAAACAGCTGTAACTGTGAGAGTTTACGTGCAAACCAACATAGCTCCTATTCTTTTATCTGGAAGAAAGTTTTATGTATTCATTATTCCTTCAGGTGTTCCAAAAAAATAATCGGCTGAAGCATCAGAGTCTTATGTGGAAGAGATGTCCTAGATACAGGAGATTCTGAAGATGAGTTCCCCAACTTTCTGCCTTCTCCAGAATATACTATTCTTCCATATACTTGATTTTTGAAGAAGACTGTACACCAGTGAGCCTGCCGGGGTAGATAGCTATAAAATATATCCCCAGGTTAATCACTTAAATCCCCCCAGACACACCATGAGCCTGCATGCGACACAATTTCCATATTCAGATGAAATTATTCACCTATACCTCTACAGTGCTGAACATGGGCCTTGAAGAGGACAGGATACTTCCCCTTCCCAGCCCGTCCTTATCTGAGTGCTTATCGAATGGTTAATATGTATTAAATATTTGTGTGGTGACTCACTGACTCGTTTGATTATATGGATTGTTTGATCCAATGTTGAACAAAGCTATCCCTGGGAGGAGATGGGTTTGTGGTTGGTTGTTTTCTTAAGGATCTGTGTTATGGACATGGATTAGCCAAACCCAACACTTCTACCTCTTCTGCCTGACCCGGCTTCCCCTCCTTCCTGTTACAGGTATTGCTCCGTAATTAGCACCAAGCCCCCTTTAAGTCTGTTTCGGCATTTGTTCTGAGTGGATCCACCTCAATGACAGCTGGGGAAGAAAATAAATGCAAGGTGAAGCAGATTTCAAACGAAAGCAACTGAACAGTCTCTGATCAAGTGTCACATTTCCCAGAAAGAGCTGAAAATGCAGCCGACCTGTCTCCAGATGTGTCCCTTCTGCCATTCACACACCTGTGTGGTCCTGCATTTCCCTTTTGTTGCTGTGGTTTTCTGCCTAGAATACCTCTTCCCAGGTGTTTGCTCACTGGCTCCCAATACTAGAGGACAAACTCCCCAAAGCATAGACTTTGGCTTTGATTTACTTTGTGGCCCACACTGGCAAGCACTGATTAGATTGTGGGAAGCCTTCAATACATAGTCATTGAATGAATACGTCATTACTACTAGATATTTTATCTTGGGCACCTAAAGCGAACACACAGAAGCCGGGTTCTGTATACTAAGAGTTGATGTTATATGTTAAGAAAAAAATTCTGATGCACCAAATAGTCTCAGATGTTAACTGGATTTAGTGGTTATGAAAATAAGCCTTGTGCAATCACAGAAAAAGATTACTAATTCATAAACCTGAGCGAATAGAAATTTGAGGGAGACCTGAGGTCACCTCTCCTCTTTCTCTCCTACTGCTTTTGTGGTCTGGTTTCCAAATAGCCTTTCTTTGTGTGGCTTTGGTTTGTTTTTATTTTTAGAGAAAACTTCAAAGGTGTTTGTTTCGGGGGAGATCTCTTTCTCTCCAACAGCAAAGAGAGAAGATTTGCAGCCAGGAAGAAAAGAGATGACAGCGTGGCCGCCGGCCCAGCCTGCTCGGTAGTGCACTTGAAAGTGTGTTTTTAAAGTCTACCGAGACGCAGATGGCTTTAAGGCTTTGGAACCACGGCACCGCCGAAGGACTTCACAACAGGAAAGCCCCTCCACTTCCGTGCTTACTAGTGTTTGGACCCCATCCTGTCACAGTCCACATCCCCCACACACCCTCACCCCTCACCTCACCTCACCCCCCTATCCCTCACCCCCATCCCCTGACACCTCACATTTCTCCTCCTTCCTCTTTCACTCTGCCCATCGGTCATTCACAAAGCAAAGCTTCCGAGTGCGCAAGTCTATTGGTCTCCCCTTCAGTCTGTGAGGCGCTGCTGTCAAAACTCCTACTTTTACACACATTATACACCACCCCTTAAAATGTTACCATCCTTGCTTTTGAACACTTCGGTGTCTTTCAAGAATATTCAGAGGACAAAACTAGACTCCTTGTATGTTTACACACTTTCCATTTCCTGTGTGAATCCCATTTTATTTCTCTCCACTTGAAGTTTATTTTTTATTTTTCCCTCTCTGTGTTGATTTTTTCAATTGGCACACACTAATCATAAATACCTATAGGGTAATTATAATATCTTGGTATATGCAAGAATCAGGTCAGGGCAATGGTTATGTCCATCACCTCAATCATTTATCCTTTTATTCTATCTGGAACATCCAAAATCCTCTCTTCTCTAACAGGTCCCCAGGCCTTAGCATGACTGATGCCACATTAGAGGCACCGTTCTGACCTTAGAACCCAGCACTTAGGCCCCAACACCTGCCAAAATGGGAACAAAGATCTAGTCCATCAGAGACCTAGTCCATCAGAGACCTAGTCCATCAGAGACCTAGTCCATCAAAGACCTAGTCCATCAGAGACCTAGTCCATCAGAGACCTAGTCCATCAAAGATCTAGTCCATCAAAGATCTAGTCCATCAGAAACCTAGTCCATTTTTCCAGGAAGGTCCCTAAACGCACTAACCTATTGGCTTCTGTAGTTCTGCTTCTTGCTAACTGAAGTGTAACAACAAGATGTGGTTTTTGTGCATAAAAGACAAAGGGCTATAAGGTTTGGGGCTGTATGATTCGGGCAAGTTCCCCATGCAGCCACCGGCTGGCAATAAAGACTTTCTTTTCAGCTCACAAGGGTCCATGTGGTGGTCTCTGGTGGGCCTGCCTTGCAACACTCTTAGGTATTTTGAAATATGTAGCTACTTGTTATCAACTATAGTTAATTGTTGTGCCTGAGAACTTTGGAAGTTATTACTCCTTCCTGACTGCAACGCTGGACCCATCAACCGTCATTTGTTTCTCTTTTCTTCCTCTTCCTCTTCCAATCCCTTGGCAACCACTATTCCATTCTTGACTTCTACAATAACAACATTTTTAGACTAAATATCCATAAGTTCTGTTGGGTTGAAGGCTTAGTCCCAGCAAGTGGTGCTATTCTAAACTTATCAACGGATTAATCTGTTTAGTTTTACAGAATGGGTAGCTGGGGGATGAATTCTACCTGGAGAAAGTAGGTCATTGGGACTGTGCATCTGTAGGATTTATTTTATTGCCAACCCCTTCCCCATACTTCTGTTTACCTTCGGTAAACTGCTATTCTTACCACAAGCTTCCTGCCATAATGTCTGCCTCATGGTGTGCCATAAAAACAGAGCTGCGGTAGCATGGATTGACACCTCTGAAACCCTGAGCCAAAAGGGACCTCTTTTCCTTCAAGTTGTTCTGCTTGGGTATTTTGTCACAGTGACAGAAAGCTGACAGACACAGCTTTTTTAGCTCGTCTTAGGGTACAGCTTTGCTCTCAACAAATTTCCCTACCTCTAATTTATCAGAAAATATCTATATTAAATCTTCATTTTTAACTTTTATATATTTATTTTACGTAACTACACAGTAGCATTGAAACAGTGACTTCATAAGCTACTTTTCCCCCAGGTTATATGGCATCATACATTATGACTGTACTTCAGGCTATGCATTAATTGTGAACTGTCCCCCATTGACTCATGGGTTTGAACACTAGGCCCTTGGCTAATAATGTTGTTTTGGGAAGTTACAGATCTTTGGGACATAGGCCTAGATGTAAGAAGTAATCTACCAGGAACTGGCCTTTGGAAGTGCAACCTGCCTAGATTCCAGTCCAGCCAGAGTTGAACAAACCACACTGCAAGATCCTGCTTCCATGGCCTGAGCCACCTTGAACTCCATTGCTGCTTCTCCACTAGGGTGAAGTGACAATAAACATGGGCCACATAAACCTCTGTGTTGCAAGTTCCTCTGTATTTTCCAGACTCAAAATGTTTACACACACACACACACACACACACACACACACACACACACACACAAACAGTTTCTCATGTCATTTCGTTACTTGGGGGGTTGTATTTTTTTAATTTTTTGGTAGAGTGTCATGTCATCATTCTCTGTGTCATGTAACACTTTGACTGCTTTCACACCTGTCTTTTCATGAGCTATGGGTGGTCAATGGCTGCTGAAAGGGGGCGAACTAGTTTCCTCCAGGGGCAACCTCCTACACAGGATGTCCAATGTCAAGTAGTTAGCTCTGGACACAGGTGTTGTGGAATATTATATTAACTAGCCAAAGTTGTGTTACATTTGTTTATGCTGTGGAATATTACTTTGACTGTGTAATGGTATGTTACTTTTGTTTATGCTGCATTTGCTTAATGATGTAAGGATGTGTGTTTAAGTATGTAAAGATATGCTGCATCTTGTTTCACCTTGCCTGCCTAAGGCATCTGAGTGGTCTAATAAAGAGCTGAACAGCCAATAGCTAGGCAAAGAAAGGATAGGCAAAGAGAATAAATGGGAGGAAAAATCTAGACTCAAAAAAGAAAAGAAGAATGAGAAGAACAAGAGAAGGAGGAGAGAATGAGGGACACACCCAGGGCCAGAATCCAGGCAGCCATCAGCCATCCAAACACAGAGAAGCAGTGAAAGTAAGATATACAGAATATATAAGATATAAGAAAGGTAATAAGCCCCACAGCAAAAGGTAGATAAAGAGAAACAGGTTAGTTTAAGTTAAAAGAGCTAGCCAGAAATGTGCTTAAGCTAGGCCTAGCATTCAAAACTAATAGTTAAGTCTCCTTATCTTTATTTGGGAACTGGTCGGTGGTCCAAAAAGAAAAAGACAGATACACACAGCTACATATGAGCAATGCTAAATGGACTCAGCAGGCTGTATTTACACATGTGCACATATATGTATATACAGATAACAATACCTGAAAAAAGAGATCATGAATTCTGGAGGGGCACAGAAGAAGTTTGAGTGAGGAGGAAGGGATGGTACTGATATAGATACAGTGTTTATGTTTGAACTTGCTAATAAAAAATACAATTTTTAAAAAGATTGTCTATGCATTCTTGGCTCTCAGGACATTGATGATGATATGTCAGGTTATGATTTTCTGCTCAGGGAACCACTGAATCCCTCAGTATTTAAACTAAAGCTTTTCATCAACTTTGAGAAGTTTAGCATAACTTCTTCAATTTTTTTTCTATCACATTTCCCCTCCCGTTGGACTCAAATATTAAAGTAGATGACTTGAAATTTCCTTTTGGTCATTTTTTCATGAATATTGGTTATTTGAGTTCTATAGATAAAAATTTTTTTATTTATCTGTCTTCAGTTTCACTAAACCCCTATCCTGCCATCTCCAATCTGCTATTAAGTGAAGTTTTCACTTCAATTAATACACTTTTCAGCTCAAGAGTTTTAAATTTTATGTGGTGCAGAAGGAGAGATAGAAGATCCAGAATATGGGAGAAGAAGTGCCTAGCCAAAAAAACAAGGGATTCAGGTTGAGTAAATCTGCAATGAAAGGGAAGAGGATGGGATGGCGGGTGCAGATGAAGACCGACTTTCAGAACTCTGCTCCATAAAAGTTGACTTTTACTGGAAATTAGAAGCATGTTTTCAACTGAACATATATGTGGAGACAGAGGTGGTAATGAATTTTAATTTTCAAAGCTGGGAATTTCTGTATTAGGGAGATGATTAGGAACTCTTTGGGATTCTTATATAAGGCTGTTTTCAAGACTTCCTCATTATGTCGCATGACATGCATGGAAGCTTTGCCAGACTAGTGAGGGTGGCAAAGCACATGAGTGAACCTGATCCTCATAACTGATGAAAATAAATAGACGAGGAAACTGAAGACACAAAGGAACCTACCACTGAGAAAGGATTGAGGCCACTGAAGAGAAGGTCATGATGAGTTTGATGGCTTGTGGCCATGAAGGCTGGCACATCAGTGAGCCTAGTATAGAGTTGGGATCCATGAAAGGGTGTGAGTCAAAAACTGAGAATATGGTGATGGGCTAACTCAGTACTTGCTGCTCTGGAAGACGGAGTTCAGTTCCCTGCGCCCACATTAGGTGGCTCACAACTACCTGTAACTCCAGCTTCAGGGGATCAGATGCCCTCTACTGGACTCCACAGACACCTGTATTCATGTGTGCTCTCACATATACACACACATACTTAAAATCTTTTTGTAACATGATTTTCAACTTGGCAAGTTTTCTAGTGAAGAAAACTTTATGCTAGAAATATGAGAGGTTATTTGTGGTTGAGATCATACATCTAACTAGAATGGAGCCATCAAATAGATTATATGGCTCAGGGAGGACCTAATGCCCATGAACCAAAAGGCAAACTGAATTCAGAGAAAGGGCTTTAGAAGGAACAATGAAACTAAAAAAATTTCCAACCAGCAGGCAGAAGAAAGGCAGGAGATGACAGATCCCTGAAAAGAGAGTGGGACTTCTGAAAAATTCTAAAATAAATAGGGATGAAACATGATAGAGCAAATCTTGAAGGTCTCTTAGAAGGTGAGAATTCAGTGCTGGAGTTATGGACCTGAATATTTAGTTCCTCCCACCTCAAAGCTTTCTGGCAGGAAAATGATTTGTGAAAGCTCCCTGTAATTCTTCTGCAGGTCTGTGACACAGACATGGGTAAGTGGGTGATAAACTCCACCTCACTGGCAATATCTAATCTGCCAAAATACTTTTTTGTGGAAATCATGCCGTATATCTATCCAGCTTAGAAGTTCACCAACAAACCCTAATCCTGGCTAACACAATAACTTTCAAAATACATAGGTAGAGATATTTGTTCCAAGTAAACACAGAAATTAATCTTAGAGAAAGGGCTTTAGAAGGAAAGATGAAACTAAAAAATTTCCAACCAGCAGGCAGAAGAAAGGCAGGAGATGATGGATCCCTGAAAAGAGAGTGCGACTTTTGGAAAATACTGAAATAAATAAGGATGGACTCAATCTTATTGCTGGTTAGGATGAACTGAGTTTGCTCATGAACAAATCAGGACTGTGAATACAGAGGCCCCTTTGAGTAGAATTACCGCATGTAAATGCGGCTTACAAATATGGTGGATAGACTGCCTGTATGCTTCCCGATTGGACCATATGGACTGATATGGAAAAGGGATGTGATAGTTGGACTTGAACTCAATTTACCAGCTCATCTCAAAAAAGCTCCCAAGTCTTCATGCCTGCAAACCACACAAGTAAACTGTAGCATTACTTGAAAACTCCCCTCATTATGCAAATGTCATAAGATAACCAATCCGTACACATGCACCACAGGTGACCTTCTGAAGTTGAAGGCAGTCACACCTGTAACGTTAGATGTCCTTCCTGTGAACCTTTCGACACGTATGTGTTTTGATGCCTACATTTGTTTAGGATATAAAGGTCATTAAAACCTTGTTTCATGCTCTCAATAACAGGTACTGAGGAAAGATATGTTGAGTGAATTGATGTGGGTAGCAAAGGATGACAGACAACCACTTGAGTCTGGCAAGGAAGCTGACACTGTAGCTCTTTGGATCTGGAATCCATGACAGAATTATTGTCCATATTTTCCATCCTGTTTCTCATAAAGAAGAAGAGTTAATAAAATGCCACAAATAATAAAATGACTAGGTTCACTCTTTAAACTGAGCTTGGAACAGCACTGTCCTGAAAAGCGGTCCTTTAAAAGCTTTTAGGACAGAGAAAATGAAAAGAATTCATTGATTCACAATAATGTGCCAGGGACTCGACTAGATTAGCAGACTGGTCAATCTAGACACTGGGGCATTGGCTGGTGGTCTCTGTGACATTAACCTGCACATACCCTGCCTTGACACCACCAATCCCTTTACAGCATCAAGGAAACAGCTCTACAATTGGAACCAGCTACAACACTTCTGGAACTGCTGTTTTGAATGGCTGTGAAAATACTAGCAGCTTTCCCTGGGTGCATTAATAGAAAACAGCAAATAAAAGTAACAAAGAGAATCTCAGTTCAAGGAAAATGGGGAACTGGTCTATGAATGTACACTTTAAAAGGGAAAGGTGCATTGTAATATATTCCATTTGTAGAAATTATTGCAGCAGAAATCTTAATGGGAAATACGCCAACTGTTTTGTCTCTTAAAATGGCATATTGATCTGCCCAGGGAGTCGCAGCAGTAGATGCCTTCCTGTGCCCTATCATATCCTGCTGATCCTTCCTCTTCCTTTGTGACCCTTTGCAATTACAGTACTTCATAGATTCCCTTTGTGAATTGTTGTTGGATCCTAATGGCTCCCTCGGGGCGAAGGGGTGAGAAGGTGTGGTGTCCCTGACACAGACACTGGAAGTCAGTTGACTGGCAAACAGTGGACTTGTTTATTCAATAATGGGGACGGCCTTATATACCCTCCTCCTGGCACCTAAGCTGTGTCCCAATCTGGTGGCATTTTGTGGTCATCGCTCATTGGCTGGGCATGATCAGGAACTCTAACAGAAGTCAGGAACTCTGACAGTACCTCTTGCTAGGCCCTCAGGCAAACTTCAGGTTGGCTCATAAGGAATGCCTTGGCAACTGGTTTGAGCCAATTTCCCTGACCCTATGGGCCTGTCCTACTATAATGAATGGTAAGATATTTTTCACATGACTCCTACTTTTCTCATCATACTAAAGATTTATAAAGGATGTGCTTGCTCTCTTTGCTTCCTCTCCCCACCCCATACCCCACCCCTTATTCTCTGTATCTCTCTTGTCACTCTGCTTTCTTCTGTCAGTCTCCCTAAGTTCCTCTGTAATTTCTTCTTTGTATATTCTCTCAAGGGCATATCTCTCCTCTTACTGACAACACATCCTCATGCGCCCCCTGAGTTCTTGTGCTCACTCATAGGCTTAGATCTTTACTCAGCAAAGGGGAAAGCATTCCACACAGAAGGAGGAATAAGGATGGGCTTGGAAGTGGGTGAAGTTGACTTCAGCAAACTTTTTTTCCCCAGCACATTACTCTGAGAAGCAGAACTCTATGAGGAGATGGAGGTTTTCCTTGGAACAATGCCATTTACCCAGAAATGCCATTTACCCAGAAATGCCATTTTCTCTCTCTCTCTCTCTCTCTCTCTCTCTCTCTCTCTCTCTCTCTTCCAACATACACACAAACAAACAAAAAAATTAGAATATTTTGTCTTAATGAGGGGGAAGAGGCAGAATAGAAAGCCGTAGGGACCCAGTTTCCACAGAACCAGCATGTCAGGAGAAGATCCAAAAATAACCAAACTCATTAGGTGATACTCGATGTCCAGGTCCTCTCCCTTCAGGAACATTGCATGGCCATCCTTGCTCTTCACAGTGAAAGCCTGTTCTACATGGTGCTGAGGCATGCCAGTTCCCCTAGAGTCGCCCTGTGATGGACTAGCCAGAGGTGACTCCCTCTCCTGACTGCCCATAGCAAACATTTCTCAGATGCTTCTCATCTCCCAGCTTTGGTAGGAAGGAACAAACAGCATTTATCAGCTACAGTTCTGGTTTATTGTGATGATCAAAGTTAATAAATTGTGCATCTTAACTACCATGATGGGTCACTTTAATCCTTACAGTCCAGGAGTAGGTTTTAAGGAATTCTTAACTCTTAGAGATTTATTTTGTTTTTAAATCTGTATACATGTATGTGTGTCTTAGTGTGGGTATGTGTATGTGTGTGCCAGTGCCCATGGAGGCCAGAAGAAGGCATAAGATTCCCTGAAGGCGAAGTTACAGGTGGTTATGAGCTGCCCAATGTAGATGCTAGGAGCCAAAAATCTGGTCCTCCGTGAGAGAAGGATATGCTCCTCACTGCCAAACCATCTCTCCAGCCCTGGATTTGAGTTTTTAAATTCTCCTTGACCTTGGCATGTGGAAACCCAACTCATCATTCTCCAAATTCTTTTCTGCCAAAGAAGAACCAGCATGTTGTACTTTGCCACATAATGTAAATCTGTTAGGCTTAACCAACATGGGATAGGTTCTAAGCCTTTATCATGTTGTTTTTAAGGACCTCTGTCTCTATACTAGCCAAAACAAAATCTGCACTGAGGTTGATGAAATGTACTGGAGATGAACATTGAACAAGATTGGTCAGAAATTTCGATCTTGGGGTACTGTTTGCAAAGCACTCCTGTATGCTCATAGTCTGAATATCATGACCTTCAGGGAATATGAGATGGAAGCCCCGTAGCCAGCCCTTGGCCTAATTCAGCTGAGTCCCAGAGCTGATGTTATTTATGGAAACATAAGCTGTTTGGTTGGATGAATGCCCAGGGGCCTTGGCATTGTAGGTACTTAAATCAAATGATCCAGAAAACTGATATTATGTGAGACCTCCACTTGAACTGCTACCACCCCCTGCCCACTGGCCAACATCAAGGTCAGGGAGAGCCCTCCTGCCTTGTAAAGGAGAGCAGAGCCAGGACACAAAGGTGCCCAACCAGGCATACCACATGGCCAGTGACATAGAGACCTTGTAATGTCACAGCAAGGGACAGAAAGAAGCCACCACATTCACGTGATATGCGGATTGCTGATTAGGTAATTTGTGGCAAAAACTAGGTAGGCTTCTCACATCTAGGCTGTCTCCTAGGGCTCTACTCTGAAGACTTCCTAAAGCATACTTGCATTTTTAATCAGACTCTGGTTTTTGCTATTTCTATCATTTCACTAAACAGCTTTACCCCTGTGGCTTTGTTTTAAAAATCTAGCCATCTTGCAATCTCAAGCATTACTCAGAAACTTACCCTCGGGAAAGATAAATCTTACATGAATGCTAAAGAAATGCAACTTTGCCACCTAAAAAAGTCATGATAAAGAAAAAAAGATGTAATTGAATATTGACCAAATACAAACTATCTTGTTTACGGCTTACTTTAATATTCTTTCTTCAAGCAAATTCAAGCAGTTTAGCCTCTGCTGCATAGACTGATCATTCAGCAAGGTCAGCAAGAAATTAGAAATGCAACATTAGGATATCTGGAACATAATTTTTTTGAAACCAGATCCACATCTGTCTGCTGGTTCAGTGAGGATGCTTGCAGAGACCAATCAATGAATGGTCCATCAATTATCACAGCAGCTAAAAATGCCAGAGTTACAGCTCAAAGGCACTCAGGGTGGACTTCACTTCCCTGTGACTTAATTAGATGTTATTCATATAAAAAATACCACACATTCTAATTCCTACCCCAGCCATGGTCCCTTGGGTCAGAGCCTCCTGCTCTGCTCTGTCTCTGGGTGTTGATTGGAAAACTAAGAACAGTTAATGGGAGAAGAAATTCAAGCATGTCAGGCTGTCCCGTCTCCCACCTGTGAAGTTTCTTCCTCTATAGACATAATTCTCCTTCATAGAACACAGGGGCAAAGAGGGTCTCCCACCAGAACTTGCCTTCAATGTTCCAAGACACAGAGGTGAGAGTTGGGAAGCTATCCTCATGTTTATTGAAATTCAAGTGCCGTTGGGAAAAAAAAAATTGGTGCTGGGGAGGGTTGGATTTTGGAAATGAGAGGAGACCATGAGAGAAAAGTATCCTGTATTGCTACATTTAGCTTTAAAAAAACCTTCAAAGGGATATTCTCACACACTGTTTGGGGTACCAGCTAATTGCAGTCAGTACCCTACTCCTCCATCCATGGCCACTGCTAAGGGAAATGTCCTGCCTCAAGTCCATGCAAGGAAACATGAGTGACCCAAGCTCACATGCCTGTGAGCCATGCTGCTCTGCTCTGTGTGACCAGAATTCCTTGGGTCCAGAGAAGCCAAGATCAAGGCTGCATGGGGGCCTATGTAAAGCTTAGACCTGCAGATGCTCAAATATAAGAAAGCATGGAGCAAATTGTGTAATTGGCAGAAACACAGAGAGGTCATAAGATGAAGACCCGACTGTCACTAGACAGCAACAGTTATTGGGGATTTACACCTCTGGGTATCCAAAAGTATAGACAATGTCAAGAAGCCAGTTCCTAGGAGGGAGAAAATGAGAAGACACCAAAAGGAGGTATAATTGGAGAGTCATAAATGAAGATATTTTGTTAGGCTGAGCCCCCAAGCATTCTGCTTTATAAAGTCCCCAAATCCTCGTGGGCTGTTTGGTCATCTCAGCAAGACCTAGTTAGACTCATTTCTTCAGGACTGGTTCCTACACAACTTCATGGCTAACACACATTCAATTTTTTTTTTTAAAACTGTGACCTTAGTTTTCTTTCTGCTGCTCTGATAAAGCACTGACCAAAAGCAACTTGGAGATAAAGGGGTTTATTTCGCCTTACAGCTTATAGTTTATCACAAAGGAGAAGCCAGGGCAAGAACTCAAGGCAGGAACCTGGAGGCAGGAACTAAAGAAGAGGCCATGAGAGAACACTGTTTACTGGCTTATTCTCTAGGCTCACACTCAGTTATCTTTTCTGTATCTTCCAGGACCTAACCACCTTCCACTTCCAGGACCACCTTTCCAGGAGTGGTACCACCTGCCATAATCTGGGCCCACCCACATCAATCATCAATCAAGAAAATGTTCCTATCAACTTGCCTACAGGCAATTTGATAAAGGCATTTTCTCAATTGAATATTTACCGTAGACGACTCTAGCTGGTGTCAAATTGACCAAACCTAACCAACACAGCCATGTACAAATCTAAGCTGCAAATAAGTGAGGCTGATGTTTCCTGGTGGGTACGTTACAGTCTTCTCATGTGACAAATGCCAAGAACAATGTAGAAACACTTGGGATGGATTCACTTTTAACTGTCAAGTGCAATAGAATTGGTACCCATCAGCAGCTTGAGATGCAGGCAAAAGGAGGATAATTAAACCCAGCTTTTCAAATAAGCATCCTTGCAAAGGTTACAAAACACTGCAGTGTTGCCAAAGTTGGCGAAATCAATTTCCATTTTGCAGCAGTGTTTGTCATGCAGAGATTGTTGAAACCAACAAAATGAAAAGCATTAATAATTGGTATTAATAGCTTGTATAAATTAATTTGCTTATGTGCCTAAAAGAAAATCAGCCAAACAATTCATCAAATGGAAGCTATGTACACCAGATAATAAAAATCAGGTAATTCCTAATGTTTTTTGAAAAAAAAAAACAAAGAGGCATTGGAAATTAAAGAAATCTCAGCAGATACAAACCAAATGAAAGCCCTTTTGTTAGGAAAACAAAGCCAATTTGGTGGTATGCAGAAGGGACATTTTTGTGACTTTAGGAATGTGGAGAATATAAAGCATAGTACAGGAAACTATTGACTTAAAATTGAGGTAATGCACGTTCCTATTTGTTTACTGTACTTTCTATCAAGTAATTAAGAAACGTCACTGATTGGTCCTCCTGCAATGCCACAGAAACAGATGAGGAATAAATAATAAACTTAAGTAGGAAAGCACGTGGCGGTGAGGCTAAGCCCTTTGTGGAAAGTGTTTCATGGATTCAACTCAATGGGCATTTACGGCAGAGCCACAGTTCACCTGCTGTTAGTCCTACTACAGAGGGCAGAGGTGGGTGAGGTGGGAGGTGGGAGGGGCGGAGCATTAAAGATTCTCTGCTTTTCATTTATAATCATCTCCTGTGCTTGCCCAGGCTGTGCTCAGTTCTTCAAGACTGTAAGATCCAAGGCCTGCTGGCCCCTCTATTCTTCCTCCCTTCTGCCTGCTCATTTTTGTGCTTTTATTAGAGTCTAGAGTCTTTATTTTTTTCCTGTTGCTGTGATAAAATGCTCAGACAAAAGCAACTTAAGGGGAAAAGGGTTTATTTGAGTTCACAGTTCAAAGTCCAGTCCATCATGGTGAGGAAGTCAAGGCAGCAGGAGTCTGCTGGTCACATGACAGCCACAAACAGGGAGCAGAGAAGAGTGAATGCATGCCGCTGCTCATTAGTTCCCTCTCTTTTTGTCCGGGAATGATGCTGCCCACCGTGGGAGAGTCTTCCACATCAACTAAAATAATCAATATAATCCTTCACAGGTATGCCCAGAGGCCCATCTCGAGGTGACTGTAGCTTCATTTTCTTCTCTTGGCTAAGATAAAAGAAGGACATCCTTGAAGGTATGTTCAGACACCTGACAAAGATGCATTCTCAGTTCATTAATGAATCCTGGTCTGAATTTATTAGATTAAAGATATGTACAAAACATTCAGAAGCCACTCTCTGACTCAGTACTGATTCCATACTAGACTTAGAGTGTTAATTGTCTACTTAACGAGTAACATTATCACAGCCAGTTTCTAGGCGCTCCCAACAAAGCATGAATACATCAGAAGACAATCACTCAACCTTAGAGATTTAGCATCAAAAGGCAGGATTGTAGCTGTGTGGGGACAAAGTGAGAGTGGGGAAGAAGAACTTGGTGCTCAAGTGGGACGGCACATGAAGCCACACCACTTCCAGGGCCATCTTATAAGTTATTCCCATTGACTGAGCAACACAGCAGCATCCCCGTACCTTCCATTCCAGAGAACTGCAAGCAATAAACGCCACTCTCACCAATGGGTGCCCACTCTGGGCCCGGTGTTGAGGAAGGGATGACAGAGTCGTTCAAACAGTGACTGCTTATCAATTCTTGGACCAATGCTGCAACAACTCAAGATCCTCGTTTTGTCGACCTTGACCCTTATATTCAGAGATTTCAAGAGCAGGCATCAGGATGCCCTCTGCCTGTGCTGTTTCCCTATGCAGCTACGCCAGTCTCTTATGACACTTCCCCCGCAAGGCGTTGCAGGCTTCTCCGAGCTGGAGAAATAAATGCTCATTAGGATTCTGCATGTGCGTCCTGGGAACCACATCCTGCATTCCCATGCTGTCCTTGCGTTGTTAGCGCAAACGCTTATCCACAGCTGACAAGCGACATCAAACTACCGTAGGTAATTGCATTTCCAGAGCCGGAGATAATGAAACGGGAAAGGCTTGGCCTTGTCCCTTGCCTCCTCGCTCAGAAAGCAGATAGCAGAATTGTGCTTGCCCTCCCCAACAGTCAGGCAAGAAAGTTTGGTCTCCAACTATTTGATTCTTCCCCTACCTCCCAACCGTGAATTCTACAGTTTAGAACATGCTCCTTTACTTCATGATCTTATTTAAGCTTAAATTGTATTTCCACTAAAACTCACTTTTCACTTCAAAGCTTCGCATTAAAAAGAATACACAGACGTGGTGTAGAATGATCCCACCAATCTATCTCATCACTCAAACTGCTGGCTGCCCTGGGTGAAGGTGAAACATTGTTGCAGATAGGACCAAAATCTTTCCTGCCTTTCTTCAAATTCCTCAGACTTAAAAACCCAGGGCCCTATAAAAGTACAGGCTCCAAAACAGCTAAGAAAACGTCTTTTCAAAGCAGTGGTGGACATTTGGACTTATGGTTGTGAAAAAAGACCCACTGAACGAATGTGGCTTTACCTAAATTGGGGGAAATACTGTGTTGTTCCTATAGCGTGCCTCTTCACTTAGTTATAGCTTCATTTTCTTCTTCTGGCTACGATAAAAAAGGACATCCTTGAGGGTATGTCCAGGCAGCTGACAAAGATGCATTCCCAGGCCATTAAGGAATCCTGGTCTGAATTCATTAGTTAAATTAAGGAAGCATACATAACATTCAGGACTCACTCTGACTACATAGTGACTTCATACTAGATTTAGAAATATGTAGAGAGGACAAATGGGAACTTCTGAGAAGTCAAAGGACATACAGGAGAGGAAAGAAGAAAGGAATCTAGAAGACATGCCTTCCTGAGGATCACAGGGAGCCATTGGGGGTCCTGCTCACTGGTTGAAAATTAACACCAACTAGTCAACAAAAATAGGAAGAAAAAGAACTTAAAGGAAGCCTTTGCTTTTAAAGGGCGGGCTCCCACATTTTCTGTCACCCTTCACCTCAGAATGATGGATGGAGCCCACTGTCTTGGAGTATGCTTCTGATTCATTGACTTAGCGTGCATTCAGTAAGAACTCGGGACATGCTGTACACTGAGGAGTGTCTTATGCACTCCTGTACTTTTGCAGGACATGTGTGATCCTGCACTCCAGACTACTGGCAGAGGAAACGTCCTCTGATGGAGTAATTTGGGAAGTACTGTATACACCCTCCACTCCCTTGCAGATTTACAATGCGTATTGATCAAGGAGTGCTCTAAGGGAATTGCACTCTGCAGTGAGTGCCTCTGTCCACTCTGCTTTCTGCTGTGTGCTTAGGCAAATCTGTATGGCTTCCTTCAGTAGGCTCTGCTCTCCATCTCTAACTTCATAGCATTGTCTTAGTCATCTTGACACCTGCCTCTCCACACAACCTCTCACTGTGGGGGCCAGCAGCAGATGTTCCTGGCTGCCCACTCAGATCTATTTCTTCATGCTTCCTTTCTGGTTTTCTGACTGGTTCAAGTGTCTTCCCTCTGCCATGCATTGCATGCTCCTGAGGGGTCACTGACGGCCTCTTGGCTGCAGTAACCTGATGGTGACTACTTCCTGCCTGCTTGTGTTTTACTGGGACCTGAGTGTAGAGTTTCCCTCTTCTTGGAGTGCTTCCAGCAGGTTGCAGGACACTGAGTGGACAGGATGTCATATCTGGGGCATCTACTTACCAAACGCCGTGAAGGACATGAGAGAAAAAAGGAGTTGGCCCCACTGGATCAAGCCCATCTTGAAACTTCCTTTTCTTCTGGACTTTCTGATATCTGAAGCAAGAAATTCATTTGGGCCAACTTGATTGAGGTTCTTTTAACTTGTTATTGAAATCGTCCAATGGATACAGCCACTTAAATACAAAGACCACACTCCTGTCTGGAAACCTTCTAAAACCTTATTGGACTCTGTCTCCCAGAAGTGCTTGCCACATTTTGCCCAGCTTCCTTGAAAAGCATTTACAGTGGATCTGTTTTTTAATCTGCATTCAGCCTCTGGACACAGGTTTACCTTCCCATTTGCTTCATACTGCTTCTCACCACCCCCATGACTACCAGGGCCTACAGCTGATGGCTAGAGTTATCATCATCTACTTTCCAGAAGGGGCCCCACACTGCCTCTGTAGTGTTATCCCTCCTCCCAGAGCTCTCTGGACCAGTCTCAACACAGCAGCCCCGCCTTGCTGGTGTCTGCCAGGTTCTTCCAAACCTCTCAGCTGGCACTGATTTTCATGAACTGTGAAGATCCCTTGTGGAGGTTTAAGTGGTCTATGATGTCTTTTGTGCTGGAATTCCACAGCCTATGCAGAGGTCCTGTTTCTCTCTGCTCAAACCATGCTTATCTCATCCTTTGTGTCCTCCTGAAGTCAGCTCAGCTTCCAGCCTTAGCAAGCATCTCCTGGACCACAAGCCAGACGATGAAGAAGAGGGCAGAGAAGAGAGCTGTAGAGATGAAGAGTGATTGGGAAGTGTGATAGAGATGCTGACCTGTGTCAGATGGGCGATCATAGGATCAGACCTAGACATCCTCAAACGACTGCAGCCGTTTGTTTTCTAGCTTCTTTAACCATGCCCATACATCTATGGTTCCTCCTCTTCTAGCGTGATTTGTACCCCGATAGCTACACAGTCAACAACAAAGAACAAGAAAGAAAATGTCCAGGATCCAAAGGCAGTAATATGTTTCTGTTTGCTAATAATCTACAAGTAACAAACATTTGGCTTAAGCATGAACTCATTTCATACATGTGAAATACATCTTTCCAGTTCCATGACACAGCTTACTTCCCAAGGCCATGTTAATCCACAATGCTCAGGTTCTGCTCTGTGCTGTGGAGGCTTCCTCCCCTCCCCTTTCTTACGAACTGTGTATGTTTTACCCAGGGACTGAATGATGGAATGCAGACTTCATGGAACACAGTGCTGGAATTTCTGATTGCTAACCTCAGTCAGATTTGAATTTAAAGAGTTTAGACAATGTTGGGAAGGGAGGATGATTGCCAAACACCGTCCCCTTTTTTTTCTTCAAAAATCTTACTGATGGGTTGGAGTTCAAAGTTTATTCTGGAACGCAGTGTGGTGATATTGTGTTCCCCAAAATATTGTGCACCCTAATAAACTCATCTGGGGGTCAGAGAACAGAGCAGCCACCAGTTACAGAGCCTAGAAAATGGTGGCACTCACACCTTTAATCCTAGCCTTCTGGAGGCATGGATCTCTGTGAATTCAAGGCCACACTGGAAATAGCCAGGCATGGTGACTCACGCCTTGAATCCCAGGAAGTGATGGCAGAAAGCAGAAAGGTATGTAAGGTGTGAAGACCAGAAACTAGAAGCTTTTGGCTGGTTAAGCTTCAGGCTTTCGAGAAGCAGTTCAGCTGAGATTCATTTGGATGAGGACTCAGAGGCTTCCAGTCTGAGGAAACAGGATCAGCTGAGGAATTGGCAAGGTGAGGTGGCTGTGGCTTGTTCTGCTTTTCTGATCTTCTAGCGTTCATCCCATACCTGGCTTCAGGTTTGATTTTATTAATATGACTTTATAGCAATTCGTGCTACAACACAGAGCTGTTTAACACACAATTTGACAGCTTCTTTCTTTAAACTCCACTCATATTAATAGCGTACCCCATGATTCCTTTGTAACAGCAAATCTACACGTTCCCCTTTCTTCCTGGCTCATTACTCCAGTTGTCACCGAACATTTTGAAACCAAAATTTTATCTAATTTCCTTAATCACCAAAGACAAATCAATCGGAAGTCTTGGATACCTGGTCATTCCATAGCTTTGTGAAATGGAAAAAAAAAATCCATGTGATCGACTCCAATTTACTTTTTGAATTCGGAAGAGACCACAGAGTCAGCATCAGAGGCATAGAAGGCTGGGCTGGTGGGGTGGCTCATTGGTTAAACCTGATGATGTGAGTTCAAAGGAACAAAGGTGAAAGAAAGAACCAACTCCTGTTGCCCTCTGACCGCCACACATGCTGTTGAGTGTGCATGCATGTGAGCACAAACACATGCATGCACGCGCGCGCGCACACACACACACACACAGATCTTCATTAATCTAGACACCAGAAACAAAATCAGAAAAAAATTACAGTCTACTACTGATTATAACTTTACTAGACAGTATGTCAGTTGCATAGTCAAAAAACATGCTGGGCAGAGGAAGAGACTAGGGAATAAAGAGACACTGAAGATGTTATTTCAATGTCCCGAAGGAAGCCATGTAGAAGTAGAAGCTCTGAAGTCACAAATAGTTCAAGGTGCTGAGTGAAAAGAGGGTGAATCTACATCAGGCTTCAAAACTGATGCTTCCAGGTGAGTCCGAGGCTGGGACAGACGTGGCGATGTATGGTGTACCCCAATAAAATCTGCCTGAAGAGCAGAGAACAGAACAAGCCACTAGATTAGACATAGAGGCCAGGCAGTGGTGGCACACACCTTTAATCCTAGTACTGGGAAGCACACGTGCCTTTAATCCCAGGAAGTGATGACTGGGCAGAGAAAGGTTTATAAGGGTGAGGAGACAGGAACTAAAGGCTTTTCTACAGAAGCGTCCCTTCCAGCTAGAGGCTTTTTCAGCTGGAGCCTTTCGGGTGAGGACTCAGAGGATTTCAGTCAGAGGATTCATGGAGTTGGCAAGGTGAGACGTGGCAGTGGCTTGTTCCTTTGTCTCTCTGATCTTTTAGCATTTACCCCAATATCTGGCTCTGGGTTTTGTTTTTTTTTTACTAAGACCATTTAGGAATTTGTGTTACAGACATATAGGAGATAATATACTTTCCCACTCCTTGTTCTATGGGAAACTGAAAAGTCTTACTTAAGATAAGATACTCCCAAAGCATCAGGGAGAAGAGACCAGCACAGCCCATGTCTGCCATGAGTCCATAACCAGCATCAGAATGGACCAATGGAACACCAAATCAAAACAGAGAGGACAGACTCACCAATGCAGAAGTCAAAGATGTATCTGGCAAACCACTTTCCAGACTCAGCGTCCATCATTCACACCATGGACCCTGCAGAAACACGGCTTTCTCTTGGCTCAGTCTTCCTATAGGGTAGGGATCAGAAAGCTTTTCCTGTACAGGAGTCTTGCCAAAGACTGCACTCTCTCTTCTGCACCCAGCTATCCTGGATTGAAGGCAGACACAGGCATGCAGAAACAAAACTGTGTTCCAATAAAACTTTATTAACAAAATCTATGTGGTGGAATGAATTGGACCTATAAGCCATGCGACCCTGAGTCACAGATGAGCCCAAGCAAGGACAGCGTTACTGCTAAGTTCTAACAAAGCAGCTCATTCTAACAGCCCATGTTAAGTTAGAGGGGAGAAGTCCATTTTTAACACATACAAGAACAGAAGTGGGAGGGTAAGAAATCAGGATCCTAGAAACAGCAAAGAGATATTCACTTGATGTTCTGAAACTGTGCTATAGAAGGGAAAGGGGGAAAACGAGACCAAACATTTCATTTCATACTAGAGTTCTTCTGCTGGACTTGACATTCAGAGATGAGCAGGTGACTGAACTGGGGGAAAGAACTCTTGTGATTTCCTTGGTAGGCTACCACTGAGGGTGGACATGATATAGTGACATCCGTCCCTCTTGGTCAGGGAGGATCCCTGACCTTCTCAATGCACTTTTTGTATTTAGCCTCCCCAAGGAGTCTCTTCCCTCACCCTCTCCCCAAGGAAAAACAAACAAGCAAAAACTAAGCCACTTTGGCATAAAATTTTATTCTTTCAGACAGCATATATCACCCAGGGTGCCTGGAAACACAACTTTAGTGACATCAATCGGTAAATGTGCTTCATCAGAGGCTTTCACATTGTCAAGAGACACAGAACATGCATCACACTATATAACTCAAAGTTTTCCACCTCACTCCCAACCACCTCATAATTGGCAAACAGATTCATAAATTTCAACTGGAAATTTCCCTCCTACAGCTGCCCTTTCCATTGACAAGGTAGTAAGTGGGTACATTGTTTGGATCTTGACTGTTACAAGGTTAAAGTTTTGGTTCTCAGCCTGTTGGGGCCATTAAGGAGGGTGGTTGAGCCTTTAGGGAGTGGAGACTAGTGGGAGGATTTAGGACATTGGGAACATAACTTTGAAGGGTACAGTAAAAACCTGCATGCACGCTTTCTCTCCACTTCCATTTCTTCCTCTCTTTCCTCCCTTCCCCCTTTTAAAAAGGACATTTTATTTATTTTTGTGTATATGGGTGTTTTGCCTACATATATGTCTGTGTACCATATGTATGCAGCACTCATAGAGGCCAGAAGAGGGCATTGGATCCCCTGGGACTGAAGTTATCAGATATGAACTGCCATGTGAGTGCTGGGAATCAAACCTGTGTCCTTTAGGGGATCAATTAGTGCCCTTCACTGCTAAGCCATCTCTCTAGCCCATACTTCCTCCTTCTCAAGTCTCTGTTATGAGTGAGTACCTATTCACTCTCTAACACAAGCCCCCAAACAGTATGTACTGCAGTCTCCAAACCTGTGAGCCCAAACAAACCATTCATCTTTATAAACGGATCATCTTAGGTTCCTGTTCCAATAATGGAAAGTTAACACAGTAGAGAAACTGCTGTGGTTAGGAGGATTAAATTTCACAGAGATGCTCTGAGCTAATCACAGAAGCCAGAGAGTCTGATCCCGCAGCCTCTGAGGGAGTCCATGAGGTCAAAAAGTCCTTCCAGGTGAAAGTCTGGTCAGGCTGGGGTTTATCAAGCTACTGTTACCATCAACAATACTGGTGGATCTTCTGACAGAAGTAACAGAATGCAGCGCCCCTAGACCAGGACACTGGAGGTTATGTAGTCCTCTTGGCTCCTACCAAGTCCTCATGCTCAGTGCTGTGACCTCATGCAGGAGCAGTTCAGCAAAGCAAACCTCTGCCTTCTGCTTTGGGGTCCAATGTATCCTCTTTATCAAGTGCAAGATGGGCCTTCGCTCCAAAGTTCACCAGTCCACTGTCTCTGCCTCGTGCTGTACAGTGCTGGTCTCAGCCAGTCCTAGGAGCAGTAACATCATAGCAAGGGAAGCATGATGAGCCAAGCCAGCACCGGGAGGTAGGGTGTGGGGACACTGCTGCCAGATGTCCTCTGCGCGTGCATCACAGCGAAGACTGCATTTGTGTGGTTGGTAGGCAACTCTACATTGCAGATCATTCCTTCGCAGCAAGACCTGCACTCCTGTACAAGGAAGGAAAGGGGTGAGAGTGACCAGCAGGAAGGAGGAAGGAACAGAAAAAGACAGAGAGACAGATGCCTGAGTTGCTAGTCCAGCCTGTCCATTGCCTGGGCCTGTGGATACCTTCCCCTGTCAAGGGCTGAGCAAAGACCATCCTGAGGGGCTTCGTCCTAACTCTTGAGGTTTCTGTGTCAAACCCAAGCATAAGTGAGGTGAAGAAGGGAAGCTAAATTAGACTACCTGAGTTGCCAAATCTTGACAGGTTTATTAGAAAACTGTGAAACCAAAGTAAAAGTTAAGAACTTTCTGGAGTTGGTTTTCTTTCTCAGTGTTGCTTGTTAGCTAATAATGGTGGCCTGCTATTGTCTGTGACTTCACCCAAGTCCCATTATTACTGCAGTGACAGTTTAAAAAGAAAAGTCCTTAAGAGTGCTTTCAAGGGAAGCAATCTCTGATCACAATAGCAACGCATGCCGCGCCGAAGCCATGGCCTCATGAACTAGCCACTCACACAGGCTTCCAGGCCAATGAGGAAGCAGAAAGGCAGCAACGCCCAGCACAGCCATCATTGGCTGTCCAGCCAGCTATCCATCAGCTCCACCCAGGGGAAAGTTTTGATTCTGCTTTTCAAATCTTGCTATGTAGCCCAGGCTGGCTTCACATTCACAGTCCTCCTGACTCTGCCCGCAGAACACTGGGATTGCAGGTGTGAGCCACGGTGCCCAGCCTGGGGTACTTTCTTGATGCCCTGGACGTCTATGTGAAGTTCCATTTCAATCAGTCTAGGATGCCCCCTTCCAGTCTCACCAGGACACCTTGCCCTTGCTGTTCACATGCCCCTTGTGTGATCATAGCCAACAGCCACTGATATGTCAGGGTCACTGACTTACACGCTAGATCATATTCTAAAATCTCGTGAAACATGTATGTGAAAGTCATTTTTTCCTCCGAAGTCTTAGGATCTCTGCATATAAGAGTACATTCTAGTTTCAGATGATAGAATGAGGTAAGGTATTAAAGGATCAACTGATCCAACATGCATCTAGAATTTATCTTATTTATCTTATTCTCTTAGACTCTTTCTCCTCTGAGCAGAGATGGAGAGTGAGACAAAGTTTCAGTGGCAAAAGTCACCCCTGTTTTCTCCTTTCTACCACCTAGTTACCCTGGGAAGGGGGTGCGCTGATTTTTAGCCAGGATGAGAACGTGTCATCTAGACTCCAGTGTGCCTTACTCTCTGGAGGGTAGGTTGTTCTTGAGCTTCTAGAGCAGGCTTCGAACTATTCATGAAAGTTCTGAAGCCCAGAGTCTAGCTCTGGAGCCTGGAGATTCTCATTCATTCTTAGGAACATTTCCTTTGGAAGACAGGTTATCTTCAAATGTCTGCTTTCCTCATTGGCACTGTGACGCATCCATTTGTCAGAATACAAACAAATCCAACACAGTGCTTCTCCTTCTTGGTTTTCCCATGGCGTATAACTTACCACCATCACCCTGAAACCTGGGGAAGTAACTCCACACACACATGCTCTTTACCGTGTGTTCCGAGTCCCGGCTGTGACGGCAGCCGACAAAATGACATTCGTTTTTAGAGGCACACTTTTTAGTGATGGATGTACTTCTTCCGCGGCTGGTGAAGTGGTGAACTGTCAAACAATACTGTGTGTCTAGGAAAATTTAACAACAAAAAAGCAATTTTATTTTCCATATTGCAAAAGAGACCTCTAGACCATCATGCCAGAAATGACTGAAATTCGGGATAATCTTTAGGCTTCCAGGTGAGAAATTTAATATCAGTGAATGCTAGAGCTTGTAGGTGGTATTTCTGCAAAGACATCAGCTTGTAAATTACATGTGTGTTTTGAAAATGAATATAAATGGGTATCCAGTCTGTAGCTAGAGTTTTCCTGCCTGGCCCACAGTCAGGACAAATCTCTCTCACCTGCCAGTCCCACAGCCTCTCAGACCCAACCAAGTAAACACAGAGACTCATATTGCTTACAAACTGTATGGCCATACCAGGCTTCTTGCTAACTGTTCTTACAGCTTAAATTAATCCATTTCTATAAATCTATACCTTGCCACGTGGCTCATGGCTTACCGGCATCTTCACATGCTGTTTGTCATCGTGGCGGCTGGCAGTGTCTCTGACTCAGCCTTCCACTTCCCAGCTTTATTCTCCTCCTTGTCCTGCCTATACTTCCTCCTGCCTGACTACTGGCCAATCAGTGTTTTATTTACCAACCAATCAGAGCAACACATTTGCCATACAGAACATCCCACAGCATCCAGTCCCTTTGGTATTAGCTGAAGCTGAGAAAAAAATGTGCAGAGTTTTCATCCATCCTTGGGTCTGCTCACCAAATATCAAGGATTTATGCCCTTAGTCTGGCCCTTCTTCCTCTGAAGCATGCGTTCTAGAACTCTAAATTAAGACAGAAACTGTGAGCATGAAAACAATACCTCTGAAGACTTGGAGCCTCACTCAACATTTGTTTCTTAGAGGCTAAGTGGCGAACGGGTCTCCAGCTAAACATCAGCTCACCTCCTTCCTCATCTTGCTTATTCATATTCTATGCTTTCTAACATGTTTGACTCTTCTTCATCAATGTTTTCCACTTTTCCTCTCCCCTTCGCTTCTTGTTCCCCACTCATGCCTGCTCTGTATAGTTAGCTCATTTCTATATTGTTCTCCTCACTGCTTTAAACATCCATTTTATGACAGCATACTTCTAAGAAAGTGGTTCATGGGACATCATAGGATATTCTGTTCTGGTTCTGTGTTTCCTCTATTGCTACCAAGACCATGGAAATCATTGTTAATTTAGTCACCATGAATCCCAGTAGCAACTGACTGGGGGGAAATGGACCAGAATTGAGAGACAGAGTTCTCAGAACCATTGCAACTAAGTCTTGTTAGCACTTTTGAGATCATTGCAGTGGTTTTTTGTTTTGTTTTGTTTTGTTTTGTTTTGTTTTGTTTTGTTTTGTTTTGTTTTGTTTTTGAGACAGGGTTTCTCTGTGTAGCTTTGGAGCCTGTCCTGGAACTCACTCTGTAGCCCAGGCTAGCTTTGAACTCACAGAGATCCACCTGCCTTTGCCTCTGAGTGTTGGGATTAAAGGCATGTGCCACCACCGCCCGGCTATCATTGTAGTTTTTAATGAAATGCTAATACATAGAGTGACATTTTGATAACTTTAATAATACTTACAATGGCAAATATATTCATATTGTAGATTGGCAATCAGTTACCTTCTAACTTGTGTTCACTCATTCAATCCTTACCGTGAGCCTTTGGAAAGCCATAGACCATATTAACATTCTTTTTCGTTGTTGTTTTAGACAATATCTCATTATGTAGTCCTGGCTGCTCTGGAGCTCCCTACATTGACTGACCTAGAACTCACACAGAAATCCTCCTGCCTCTGCCTCCTGAGTGTGGGGTTAAAGGCAGGCACCACCATCTTGCCCACTGCCATACAGGTAGGAGGGTTACACAGGGGTAAGGTAGGATTAACCAAGGCAGGTTTCAAGGATTTGTGCTCCTAATCAGTACACTTGGCTGCTACCCAAGATACTCAGCATTAATCTAGACAAAAGTAGCTGACTTTTGGAGTCTGAAAGAAAGGGAGCCATTAGATGTTTTGGAGAAGGCATTTAAATGTATAGTCCAAACTCAGAAGACTTGGAAACTAGTGGCTGCTTGTGTTTATCCAGAGCATTGCACGCATCACACACACGAAAGCATCCTCTAACAAGTCAGCACAAAAGCCAGTGCCAATAAAACAAGAATCACCCATGTTGTCGTGTTCTGTTCCAGAGACAGACCACAAGTGGAGCTTTATGGAGATAAAGGAAATCTGAGAGGACAACGAACAATAGCTCCGGGCCCGCTGGTCGTGGATGAATGGTTGACTATACTTCCCTAAATAACAGCAAAGGGAAAAGCCAGAAATGACACCTCAGTTATAACTCCAGATGGTTAATGTCTTTGAGACTTGAGTAGCAGATGGTCAAAAATGAGCTCTCATGCTGTGCCGGAATGTGAGGTCATTCCACACTGGTTCCTGTAAGAGATGGCTTCTCAGGTGGGCTGCCATTGCTGTTGCTGACACTGATAGGGGATGGGAGACTAAGGTCACCTGTTTTGTTTATCTGTGGTTCAGAAGAGATGTTGTTAGGGCTGGAAAGATGGCTCAGCCCTTGTTGCTCTTTGGGAGGAGCTGGGTCAGTTCCCAGTACCCATGTGGAAACTAACCAGCTGCAGGGACTCCAATGCCTTCTTCTGGTCTCCTTGGATACCAGGCTGCATGTGGAGCACAGACATACATACAAGCAAAATACTCACACACATAAAATAAATTAATCTTTAAAAGATATTTAAATAAACAAAAGAGGTGATATTCTAAAACTCGAAGCAGATCAAAGGTTTTGGTTGATAAACAACAAATTGGAACATTGTGCACATAAGTAATCATAGACTTTGAAGGGACCATTCAAAGAATAGCTTGATCCATAAAGGGAAGGCCAATGAGCAAGTAAACTTTAAAGCTATTCTAACCCTTCCATTTGGTGTTAAGGGGAAATTTAAAGCAAATTATTAAAGAATGATATAGACCATCTGAAATAAATTAGGAGAGATAGTTATCAACCAACCTTAAAACTAAAACAGTTATAACCAATCTCTTCCTGAGTGGACTGGAAGTCCATTCTACAAGATGGAACTAGTGTCTGGTACTGTGAACTGGGCCCAAACCCCATGGCTAGCTAGGTCCTAAGTCCTAAGAGAGAACCTTCTGCTGTTGTTCTGCTAAATGGACATAGTAATAATTTGTGCTTCTTATCTTTACACCCATAGATTAGTGCATCTCTCAACCCTCATCAAAGAATCTTTTTTCTGCAGGACAGAGTGACTAATACAGTGACCCACACCTGGTCAATGTGCAGAGGATAAGAATGTGGAATGCTTAGTGCTAAATGGGACAGCTGTATCAGAGCTCCTACTCTCAAGGCTCAGGGATCATCAAGGAAAGAAAGGTAACAAAGATTTTAAGAGCCAAGGTGAATGGGTCTGCAGTGAAACAGCATTTACCAGACATGAATGACAGGACCATCGCACACATCAACTTACAGAGGATGTGACTGCATGCAGAAGACCTGCCCAATATCAAGTCAAACACAATCCCAGCACCGGCAGGGAAGGGGCTCATGAAATCCTACTCCAAGCTGAGGCACTATTGGCAATCGATGACTGCCCAGTAGGTCAAGTCAGTTTTCTTTAGGACGTGACCCCTGAGAGGATACTCATGATCCAATAGATTGTCCGTTACCTATCCCCATTAAGTGGACTCATCGAGTTTTAAAAAAGCTCACAAAATTGAGGAGGAATAGTGGTGTGTGTGTATAGGGGAAGGGGATAAGGTAGAAATTGGAGGGGAGTGAAAAGAGAGTGCTTCAATTAAAATGAATTTTATGCATGTAAAAAATCCTAAATAGAAAAAATCCTTTAAAACAACTAAGAAAAAATTTTGTGGAAACGTGAAAAATGCACACAATTACACATGTACAAACATATGACAATTTAAGAGTAGTCACTTTATAGAAATATAAAAGAACCTCAAGAAAAAAGATTCTAGTAATTCATTCTTCTAGAAAAGAGGTAATGACAAACATTGACCATATGGATGCTATGGTGATTTGAAAGAGTTGCCATGGTCATGGTGTCTCTTCACAGCAATAGAAACCCTAACTAAGACAGAAGTTGGTATCAGGAGTGGGGTGTTGCTATGATAGGCCTGACCATGCTTTTGTTTGAAGGAATATGGACCTTGAGATTGTAGATTAGAAAAGCAGATGAACATTTTAAGTTCTGCTTAATGGGCCATACTTGTAGGAACATTGAAGACAGTGGTGATAAGTGTGATTTGATGAACTGTGGGGGTCTAGTTCAAGAGGTTTCAGAGGAGAAGAATTTTAATATGTTGCCTAGAGATTGTTCTTGTGGTATTTTAGTGAAGACTGTGGCTGCTTTTTGCCCTTGTCTGAAAAGTCTGCCTGAGGCTAAAGTGAAAAGTTTTGGATTAATGTCATTGGCTAACAAAATCTCAAAACAGCCTAGTATAGACTCTATTGTGTGCATATTAATGTTAACTCTAATGAAGACTAATAATGAAAAAGAGCAAGCTGAGCAAGGAAAATATAAAATATACAATATGAGGAGAAAGAGGACACCAGGAAGTAGAACTGAGCTAAGTCCCGTGTTCAAGGAGATAAACAAGATTAAGAAATGGAATAAAGGGAGTAGTGACCTCAGGGCAAGATCCCACCTTATTAGATCCTTCCAATTTGTGAAAAGGAATTAAAGAAAAGCTTAGAACTGGGTGTGATGGTGCACATCTTAAATCCCAGCACTCCAGAGGCAGAGGTAGGCAGATCTCTGAGTTTATGGCCAGCCTGGTCTATTGATTCAATTTCAGAACAGCCAAGCTTAGCATTGAAGGAAACCATTGAAAAGAGAAAGCTGGTGAAGGTACAATTGAACAAGGGAGCCATGTTCCAAGCCCAGCAAGCAGCAGAACTTTGCAGCTTCGGCATATGGTTCTGGCTTTAGAGTCAAGGATAGAAGAAAGGTGTTGTGTGTGGCTGGAGAATTTCTCTCCAGTTCCCACCAAGTCTCGCCAGTCCCGGAGCCCACTTATAAAATAAACATACAGACACTTATATTATTTAAACTGCTTGGCCATTAGCTCAGGCCTACCATTGTCTAGCTCTTACTCTTATATTTAGCCCATTTCTATTAATCTATACATTGCCACTTGGCTCGTGGCTTATTGGTACCTTACATCTTCCTTGTCCTGGCAGCGGCTCCAGCAGTCTCCCTCTCTGCCTTCCTGTTCCTTCAATTCTCCTCTCTGTTAGTCCTGCCTATACTTCCTGTCTGGCTACTGGCCAATCAGTGTTTATATATACAGAGCGATATCTACAGCAGTTTTGGAACCTTCTTCCATGACTAAGGAAAGATGCTGAGGCCAGGCATGTGTCAGAGGTATCCCTACAATGGAGGCCTAGAAAGGCCATTGAACGAAGCTGTGAATGTGAAGCCTGGATTTCCTTGGAGACCCCAAGATGTTGGAGATGCCAGAGCCATAGGATACATGCCAAGGAAAGCTGCCGACAGGAAGTGGAACTAGTCCAGGTGAAAAAAATATGTTGCAGTCAACAAAGCTAAAAGGAGTTGGAGATCTGAAGAATGTTTTGACATCAGACATGGAGATGCAGAGTTTGGAGTTTGCCCAGCTGGTTTTCAGTGTTGCTTTGGTCTAGTATTTCCTCACTATGCTCCCTTCCCTATGTTTTGGAATGGTAATGTATGTCCTGAGCCATTATATGTCGGAAGTATGTGATCTGCTTTTTTATTTTGATTTTACAAGGGATTACAGTTAAGAGATTGCATAAATCTCAGAAGAGACTTTGAACTTTAGACTTTTAAATGAATGTGAGACTGTTATAGACTACGAGGACTTTTGGAGTTGGACTGAATGTATTTTCGCATTATGATATGGCTACAAGCCTTTGGGAACTAGGGAGTGAAATGTAGTGGTTTGAAAGAAAATGCCCCCCAAAGGGAGTGACACTATTAGGAGTTGTGGCTTTGTTGGAGCAAGTGTGTCACTATGGGAGTGGCCTTTGAGATCTCCTTTGCTCAGTATGGACAGACTCTTTCTGCTGCCTGCAGATCAAGATGTAGAATTCTCAGTTCCTTATCCAGCACTATGTCTGCCATGCTTATAGCCATGATGATAATGAATAACACCTCTGAAACTGTAAGCCACCCCAATTAAATGTTTTCCTTTGTAAGAGTTGCCATGATCACCAGGTGGTGGTGGCACATACACGCCTTTAATCCCAGCACTCGGGAGGCAGACAGGTAGATCTCTGTGAGTTCCTGGCCAGTCTGGTCTACAGAGTGAGTTCCAGGACAGCCAGGACTGTTACACAGAGAAACTGTTTTGGAAAAGAAAAAAGTTGCCATGGTCATGATGTCTCTTCACAACAATAAAAACCTTGATTAATACAGAAGTCACAGGCATGCACACTTAACTTAGCCGTGATTCTCCATAATGTAGCCAGTAGTGGGTTTTTTTTGGGGGAGGGGGACACAGCTTTTTTATATCTGGATAAAATCAAGCCATTCTACTATTATAAATAATATAGTATAGAAAGATTCATGGTAATAGACCCAAACTAGCAATTTCTAACTTTGGAAGTCTGTTTTGCTCTTTGTATTTCTTGGGTCATTGCCTCTGATAACCTAAAATCAGAACAGCCCAGTCTCTATAGTTCTCTCAGTTCCAAACTCATGAGCACATTCTGTCTGCTTTAGCTCCAACTCTGTATGAAAACATTGTTTCCTCACAACTCTGTTTCTACCTCTGGAAGTTCCAGTTCCCACCCTCCAAGCAGAAGTGATGACAGTCGCCACTTGATGTATTCTTTGACTCTTGTCTCCAGCTCTGCATTCTCCACACGGCAATGTTGTATATCACAATCATGTGCTCTGACTTCCACACTCTAGCAGAAAAAGAAACATCTGCACATCTTTGAACGTGGGTCTTTCCAGATTGTTTCTCCCTCTCCTGCTGTGCCACAGTGGCCAGTCTGTTATTGAAGAGGCCATACCAACTGTTGACCCTAGAGGCCTTTACATTTGAGATTTTCCTTCCAGGCACACTATTCCTGCAGATCTCCATCTGGTTTCCTTGTCTTGGCATTCGGGTCTTTGTTGTAATGTATATTCAGAGAAGGTTTCCCATGGCTACCTAGTCAAAGGCATCCATTCACCTGTCAGCAAGTATTTACTGAGTGCATATTAGGACCCAGGCACTGGATTGGGCACTAGAGATGTGTCAGTAAACTACCAAGGATAATCAGATGTTAGTTAGGCTAGTGAATGAGCTTCCCAAGCATCAATGAATCTCTAGAGTAGAGCACAGAAACCCTTCTTTGCTTTAAGCCAGTAAGTAGGATGTTTCTAAGGTATCATCAAGCATTTCTGGAATTGTTTGAACACTTTAGTCAACACTGTGGTTTCTGTCTTCTTGATAAATACTTGTTAAGAAATTTTCCCTCATGATGCATCAACTACATGTTGAGGCTGTGTCAGCCATTTCCAGGTTCTCCCACGATATTCTGTTGTCTGGATAGTCTTTCACAGGAAATCCAGGACCCCTATAGAATGCCACTGGGCTGTTGGCACACTAATCTACTACACAAGCCATCTCTTCCAGTTAAGGGAAGGACCTAATTAAAGTGAGCACACAAAAGAATCCAGAAGAGTCTTCCAAGCTCATACACTCACCCTGTGGACACCACTTGTCTTCTGCCCATCGATTGCAATTATAGTTATCCCCGGCATTTTCACAAGTAAAACACTTGAAGCTGTTTGGGAATGGGGTGGCTTTAAAGACAAAGGAAGTCAGGTCACAAAAAGACAAAACTTTCAAACATTGAAAATAGCACAAAATTAGCAACTTTATTAGATGAAACAAAACATACAAGACATCCTCTTGGGAATGCCTATGTCCCTGTCCCGAAAGCTCAATCGACCCATCTGGCTTGTGTTCATTTCATTTGTTCCCTTCTAGTAAGTACTGTAATCTTCCACATAGAGAAATGGAAATGGCTCCATGAGCTACTCTGAAAGATTCATGGAATGGCTCTATTACAATTTATCTTCTGAAATAAGAGGGGTTGAGGGAATGTGCAAGAATGATAGTGGCATTAGAGTTTATATACACTTATATACACCTACATATACATTCACACACATATATATATATTCATATACATATATATACACACGAATGAGATAGACAGAGACAGAGAAGATAGAACATCCTAAATAATATAGAAAATGTGAAGTGAAGAACGGCAATGGTGAACACCTCATGTAGGGCTAGGATGAAGACAGCCCTTACCCTGGCTGTGTATCTCCACCAGCATCAAGAAAGCATTTGAAAAGAGAAAAGGAGAAAAGAAAAGAAAAGCATGCCCCACATCTCACCCTCTGGATTACTATTTGACTACTTATAGCAGCAGAACTTTTATGCACCATTAATTGTGCATCACAGTAATGAAGACCCAGGTCTCTTCCCAATTTTAAACTCTCTGATGAGTTTTCAAATGGTGTTAATGGCCACTTGAAAGAATGGGTGCATCATTTATGCAGAAACTTTCCACAGCCGGTAATCTTCTCTGATGAAGAAACCACTGAATTTCTACTAAGCCACGATTAGGGACAGTGCTCGCACAAACTGACATGAGGACCACAGCCCCTACTTACGGTCAAGAGGAGGCCTCACGTTGTAGAAGTTAATGTTCTTGGCAAATACCCAGTTTTCTGAGAGGATCAGCATCTGAAGGATGGTCACAGCCAGAATGTGGCAGAAAAGCAGCATTCTGACCTCCCAGATTGGGCAGGTTCAAGTCGTATGTCTGCCGTGAAAACACAGACTGGGTCAGCTCATTGGTTTCCTATACATGGGTGCGAGTTGTGTTTGGCTTCTGCTTGGAAAACTCAATTATTCCACCTGTTGAAAAGGGTCAGTACCACAAGTATCATTGAGATGAAAATCAAGTAATTACTGCCTTCTACTGGCCCGCTGAATCTCAACAGGACATCCAGTGACCCTCCCTGTCCAGGAACACAAGCATCTGGCATTGGCCTGGCTACACCAGGTTCCTTCTGTGTCTGGGGCTAGCCAGTAGATGCTGTGCTGAATCATGCATTTGTATTTCAATCAAGCCTGCTTCCTGGTTTATTTACCTGGAGTCACTAAACCACTTACTTCTGAAATCCTTTCCCTGAGTAAACAGAGGCACTTGATCAGTTTTGCAACTCCATCAAATCTTAGCAGAAACCATAAAAGTAAAGCCTGCGGAGCAAATACTGACGAAAGCACGATAAAACTGGATTAAAATCTCTGCTGATCCCAGAGCTCACAGAGGCAGAGAAGAGAAGGAAGCATCACCATCATGTGAGGTGCCAGCTCCACCAGCACCTGTCACACTGGGTGCAAGGATACACCACAAGGATGTTCCAGAGGAAACAATCAAAGTTGAATACTGGAAACAATGTAATGATGCCCCTGGTCCACAAACATTATTGACTGAGTTCATAACTTTGAGCAGATGGGACTGAAATTCGATGGAATGAGAGACAGGCACACAGTGCTGAGTAAAGGGAATGATATTTCGGGCCCCCATAGGACCCAGAGGTTCTACCCTGGGAAGCCAGCCTTGTGGAAATAGTTAAATATGCAGTCTCATCATTGACAGGTCATCTGGCCAGGGAAAGGTGAGTGTGGGCTGCAGAAGACAGCATGCAACTTGGAATCCAAAGGTTCAGGTGCTGGCTCTGCTGTTTATTAGCTTCTTGACCTTGGGCGAGCTCTTTAAACTCTATTAACCTCAATTTCCTCATCTGTAAAATGGCTTAATAATACCCACACTACCCACACATTTGGATAATTGCGAGCATCAAATACAGGTTCAGATAGGATCACATAGCTTTGAATGAAATACACATAATAAGAGTTCTGTGGAAATGCTGGAGCTCAATAGAATCAGCCAGACTCATTTTCTTCTTGCTGAATCAACCAGTCTCAGTGGCTTAGGGAAATTTTCAAAGAAAAGTGGTTTGATATCCACATATTCAGGCATGGTTCTTTACATTAACTTTTTTTGAAGTCAGGGTAATAGTGTGTGGGTTCTAGGACTTTACTTCATCTCCTGTGTTTTTTGCACATATGTAACACGTAAGCAGGGGTACTGAACTGACTATCAGATAAAGTCTTGCCGTCCCTACAGAGGACCTTTGTGAAGGCAAGTCTGAGTCACTATGGATGTAGTCAGTGAAAGAAAGCACACTGGTATGGAATTTCTGAGAATACAATAGAGCTAAACTTTATAGATTTTGTTTTATTTATATCAACACATAGACCCAGAAATATTAAATCCATTTTCCTAGTTTATTTTAGTAACCACAATTGAAATTTTAGTAGTCATGCTTCCACATTTCATTCTTAGGGTCTTTCTGAAGAAACAGATACTATCAAATCAAGTGGTCACATCGAAAAACAGTTCTGCTTTTCCTAGTCACACATCTAAATTGGTCCATCCCAAAGTTAAATGAATCTGTAGCCAAAGGATAGAACCCAATATCCCAAGAGAGACTCTTTATAATGAGGAGATGAGTTCTTCTCTCCTCCACCCCCACTAAACCTCAGAATGACTGAGCTCTAACAGCAATCCACATTGTTTGTGTAATAAGGGCAAGACTCCTAAGAACATGGATTTCGGACTCACATTCTGTACATTTCGATCCCCTTTCATCACTAAGGAGTTATGGGACTTTAGACAAGTTGCTGAAGCTTCCCAATTCCAGCTTCCCTCTCTGTAAAGCAATAATGATAGCAGTTTTGAAGTGAGGTTTCCATGACCTCATACCTCTAAGCTTGAAGCTGAGTGCTGAGCCACAGTTGAGGCTACGTTCATTTAATGCTTTCTATTGGGTGGTAAAGAGCATTGGCTCAAATACCTGCATTTAGACTCAACCCCTGTGATGCCTGGTTCAAGCTCATTAACCTCTGGGTGCTCTCTAGAGCACAGTTTTTGTGCCTATGAAATGAGTAGTAACGTGGACTTGTAGAGCTGCGGGAATAAAGTTAGCTAAAGCACAGACAACCTTTGAACTATTGAGTTAGTTATGTGCCTGGAGTTTGACTAATTCTCCTAGGCACTTACTGCTGTGAACAAATTCCCAGTTCAAAATTACAGATCAAAATCCTAGGTTTCCCTAAAGTAATTTCCCTTGGAAACCAACGCTTATTCATTCAACATGACATTGTTGACACCCGCTATGGCTCATACATTGTTATTATTGACTCCCCACCAATGCCTTTTCCTCTCATGAAAACTGCATTTTAGAGGGAAAAGGTAACACAAAGTGTGTGGGGGGTAATATTTGAGACAGTTATAAATGCCATAAAGGTGAAGCAACAAGGAGATAACCTTGTAGGAGCGTGAGGGGCTGCATCACATGTGACAGTCTGCACACACCTCTCTGAGTAAGCGATAAGGTGATAACTTGGTAGGAGGGTGAGGGGCTGCATCACACGTGACAGTCTGCACACACCTCTCTGAGTTAGTGACATTTGAACAGATGAACTAAACGAAGAGAAGAAGCAAGAGCTAAACCAGAAAGCAACTCAATCCTATGGAGGAAACCGCAGAAAACTGGTCTGGACAGATGGCTCAGTGGGTAAGAGCACTTTCTGCCTGAGCTCAGATCCATATAAAAAGACAGGTGCACCACAAATGTACCAGGTATATGCCATGCATGCGTATAACCCCAGTGTTGGGAGAGTGGAGACAGGAGGGGAGATGGGGCTTGCTGGCTGTCGGTCTGGCTCCTGATCTCTCACTGAACAAGGAATGAAGTGAAGAGAGAGAAGAGTAGGGCATCCATGTTCCTCCTCTAGCTTCTGCATGCACACACAGGCATGAGCATCCATGCACACACCTCACACACATCTGTGTACACACACACACACACACACACACAGTAAAAAGGGTACCATTGAGTGTGCCTGTAGCACACAGTGTACTGGTTTGGGGGTATAGACAGTCAGGTAGTGGATGAAACTACATCACATAAGCACTTAGCCTAAAGATTTGGATCCAGGAAAATCAAGAAGTTGAAACAAAAACCACACATGTTTTGTGTCTCTAGAAACACTGGTCCCAGTGCCTAGCTGTGTTTGATGCTCCTGGAACAAAAGGGATGTGAGTGATGGTGGAGGCAGAGGAAGGTGGAATTCAGACCCACCAAAGGTTTCAAACTACTGAATGGAAATGGTGAGGTGACTCAGTTGGTAAAGTGCTTGATGAGTGTGAACTCTAGGAAGGGCAGTGTGTGTCTACAACTTCAGCATGGAAGGTGGAAAGAGGAGGATCCCTGGAGCTAACAGGCCAGCCACCCTAGCCAATCAGTGACATCCAGGTTCAATAAAAGATGCTATTATAAGTAAGGTAGAAAGTGACCTTGACTTCTGACCTTCATAAACACAAGCATTCTTGTACATGTTTACGTACCCTCACACACACACACACACACACACACACACACACACACACACACACAAGCACAAACAAACAAATGAACTGGTCTAAGCATAAGACTTGCTTTTTGGATTCTCCATGCTCTAAACAACACTATAGAGACTGGATCATTACCATTGTACAACTGAGGGAACTGAGGCTCACAGGCATGCCGTCACTGACACAGTAACCCCTCAAAATTGTCCACGTTGTATCATCTGACAACTAGAGAAATGCATAACAAAGGCTTGAGTCTCATCGTGCTGCATCTACACACAGCCAAAACGTATTTTCATTCCCACTTCAAAGAGAAACGGCAAAGCCCTATTCTGGCAACATTCTCCAAAATGGGAAAGGTTTGCCTGTCAAATGAGGAATGAACTAGATAAAAGTGCCTTCTAGTTCCTGAGCAGGCTTTATAATGTATTACCATACACTGTCTCCTGAGCAGTGCCTAGCTCTAGCTTCTTCGGTATACAGGTTTGTGTTATCATTTTTTACAAGCAGGGGGCATTAGGGTAATGAACACGGAATGGTTAAATAGAGGTCCTTAAATAGAGGTCCAGGAGTTGCTGTACATTGAGAATCATTGCACAGAACCTCTGAACTAAAACGAGTCTGTGGAGACTTTGCTGAGTAGGCACACTCACCTCGGTCTCAGTCACAGGCAAGGTTACAGGAGAGTTTGTATTGTGTTCTGTGGAGGGGGTGGGATCTACAATGTGTGCTGGAGTAAACCAGGCTGTTTTCTCCATGGCCATCACACAGACTACTGTTACTTCTTCATATAGGATAAGGAGTAACCCATGAGGTTCCTAAGGTGATTGGTAAAACTGTGTGTGTAGATATATCTCTGTGGGTGGAGGGTTTTGAGACCCAATTAATGGTGAAAAGTGCTGTTTACTGCTTCAGAATATAGCTGTCGATGATTTGGCTTCCTGTGAGAATGTTTTTATTCTGACACTAAGACAAAAGCTCCACTATTTGCCGTGGATGGGTGTCTACAACCCTCACACTCAATGGAAGCTCAAAACATCTTTCTCCACGAGAGCTTACTGCTTTCATCCATGTTTCCCAGAGACAGGCTTGGACAGAAACCCCATGTGTGTGGTGCTCACCTTCCCTGTGCTTCGAGTCCCTTCTTTGCTCCCGAATGCAAACAGCTTCTTTGACAGGAGAAGGGAGAGACTTCTGGCAGGCATTATTTGTAGAGATACAGGAAGCAACTCTCAGAATGGCAGGTAGCCAGATTTGTAAGTTAAGGAACCCCCCTCCTGAGACTGGCCCATACCTGCCCAGAATAAAAGACTTGATTCATGGGAGGGCATGTGGTTCAGAAGCAGAGCAACTTCCCAGGCCCCGGTCCTCGTCATCACCTACTCAATACTTCTGCAAAGCTGGTAGGGACCCCAAGAAGCAGCATATTGCTGACATCTTTTGAGAGAGTAAGACGATCTACATTTTTTTAATAATTCCCCAGATGTATGCTCAGCACCCACCACATACTCACTGAATAAGTTTGGGAACGGAAGCATCATCATTATCTATGACCTAGATGGAGCTCCTTTCAGAGTGAGTAAAACAAAGATATTCACAGTAAAGAACTAGCAGGAAGTCCAAAGCTGTTCAATGATGGACTCCTAACAGAAACACAAGTAACCAAAGCCAGGCAGTAAAGACTGCAGTTCTTACACAATTCCTAGAATGTGAGTCAGCAAGCACACGAGGACCTGCAACTGCTAATGAAATAAATGAAGAGAGATAATTGAAGGGAAGCAGCCCTTCTGAGTCCAGCATGCCCATCAACACTCACATTCACACCTCCCTGCAAGCACTACATACTCTGCAGACAGGTACACTAATGACAATCTTAATAAGCCTGGCTTTGCTTGTAAAAAAAAAAAAAAAAAAAAAAAAGGATTGGAAGCAAAGTGGAAATTCAAAATGAGTGCTGAAATCTTACTGGGAAAGAGCAGACTAGGTGAAAACACTCCTTTGGAAAGGCGAAATTTGCCAGAAGAAAACGCCACTATCTCCAGCTAGAGTGGGGTACCCGTTGCTTCTGGCTGGGAAAGCGAGGTGGTGAAGACAGATGCTCAGGGTCTTGTTGAATTTTGGAAGCATGCCAGGGAGTGTACAGTCTACCTGCTTCCTTGCAGAGATGCTGAAGGCTAGGTGCTGAGCCCTCCTGGGCTTGGGAGCCAGTTCCCAGAGCTTCACTTTGTACCATGTGGGGTGGTTTGCTCTCTGTGGGACATAATGTTTGTGGAGGGCTCAGCTTCTCCACATCTTGAGAATTCACAATGTGAAGTCACTCCCTTACAGCAAGATTCTGCTGAGCACTTAGTTTAAAACAGTAAACAAGAAGGAGCAAATCCTTGAGTTCCTATAAATTACGATACCAAAAGGCAGTATGGGCCACTGAAGGTATGGCTGACAATATTCTTTGAGGGGAAATAAAAACAATGGCCTTAGCTTCAAAAATCCCCAGATTAAAATCCCAGCTGTATAGTTACTAATCAGACAACCACAGAGTATGAAGTATTGTCCCCGTTAGCAATAAGAAAAGTGGGGCTCAGAATTGTGCTGGTAACTCGGGCTGTGGTATGACTTCAGAGTGACTATTAATACGGAAAGTACCTTTTATTTAACCTCAAGAATCTTAAGTGCCAAATTCACCCTTTACTCCCTCCCTCTCCTTCCTATACACATCATTACCAGACTAAAGATCTGATCAAAGATATAATTGTGCAAATTTATTCCATATTAGCTGGAACAAGTGAGACAATGTTGGGGTCTGTGAACTAATTTCTTAAGAGGACTCAGAAATTCTTCCTATTGCAACCAAGTAGGAAGGTGAAAAACTTTGTACCAACACTCCTTCCACTTCTAATAACATATGACACTATGGAGGTAGATTAATGAAGAATTCCAGTTATGCATAAAGACTCATAACTATAATATGGTATTCCCATAATATTCTAGATTCTCATTAGAGAATCTCACTGCTTTAAAAAATATAAGCAGTAGGGCAGTGATGATACATTCCTTTAATCCCAGGACTTGGGAGGCAAGAGGCAGGCAGATCTGAGTTCGAGACCAGCCTGGTCTACAGAGTGAATTCCAGGACAGTTGGAGCTACTTGGAGAAACTCTGTCTTGAAAAACTATACAACAACAAAAATACAAACAAAAAATTTCAAACAAAAGACAACCTCATAAGTGACCTCATTTCTAAGCATAAAGCTGAATGTTTTGTGATGTGAGAGATGTGATTCATTATCTGTTGCATGTAACCAGGTCAATGATAATGCCTAAAACAGTGCTAATGTTAAAATAATTTCATTATGCAAATCAATTTAAATCTAATTGTGAGGTAATGCAGGGCCAATAAGTATGAAACTCAGATTCTTCCTAATTTTAAAGGATGATTCAAGTTTTAAGAAAATGCCAAAACATGCTTTCAAGGTTATAGCTTTTCAACTGCAGTTTTGTCAAAGACATGACTTTATGCCCTTTCAGAAGGCTTTCCTGATACTAGAAGAGGAAGATGGTAAAAAACGAAAGACATGGACAAGACTTAAAGGCTTATCTGGTTAATAATGACAAGGAGGTTTCCTTTAACGGGTCCGGACTGATTTGTCAGGTTTCACTGACACGGATAAATAGGAGGAAAGCTCCATTAGTCAGCTTTGTCACCCCAAGTACCTGCAATAACCAACTTAGAGAGAAAGACCAGTTCACTTTGGCGTTTGAAAGTTTGAAAGTTTGAAAGTTTCCTCCCACGATCAGTTGTCTGCAGCTTGTGGTGAGACAGCACAACGTGGTTAAGTTGCACAGCAGAGCTCAACTGCTCACCTCAAGGCCAGAAAGCAGAAGAGAGGAAGAACAAGGGGTCAGGGCCACACTATCTCCTTTGAGAGCATTCCCCTACCACCTAAAGGCCTCCCAATAGGTCCTGCCCACCTCTTCTTTCTCTTTCTTTGTGTTGATTTGGTTGGTTGTTTTGATACAGTAGCCCTGGCTGGCCTGGAATTCTCTATGCAGACCCAGCTGGCCTCAGACTCAGGGATCCACCTGCCTCTGCCTCCGGAGTGCCAGGACTAAAGGTGTGTACCACCACACCCAGCTAGGACCTACCTTACAAGTTCCACTCTGTCCCAACAGCAGTGGCCTGGGGATCAAGGCTGTCACGTGATCCACTGAAGGACATTTATGATCATTGATCTATAGCTGAATCTAATACAAATGTGTTGACTAAATTTGAGATTTTCCTTCATATAGGTGGAATAGTTCTTAGCAACTCGCTTCTGTAAATGATTTTTAAGAAGCTTATGCCAAATCATTTATGTAGTAATATTTTTTACATACTGAATAAAAGCATAAGTTGGATGCCAGGTTAGAAAAGGGCCCAGAAATGGTGGATTTCCTTCCATGAACAGCATTCTTTCTCTGCTGTGTTACCCTTTGCTCTGTACTTTTTAGGAGCTAAGAGAGACACAGTAGAACATGTAACTCATCACTGTCAAAAAAGACAGTTTTTTCCAATATTTAATATGGCTGTGAGTTCCCGTAGTAGAATGCACTGACTGACATAGATCTGCTACGTCACTGCATGGACACAAACCGGACAGAAACACAGGGTGGGCAGAGAATGCGCTGCTTTTATAATCCACACCTGTGCTTCTTTTACTGCACTCATTTCCTTTAATAACCAATCAAAGCTCTCTTAATAGAATCCCAAGCCGAAATGCCTGACAGCTGGCTAAAGATCCATTACTCCACATTTGTTGAGTGGAGCGGTGCGTGCTGCCAAGGGGGGACGTGAGCGTTCTCAGGCATTCCATGTGTAGCGTGGAGCACGGTTTGCTTTGTCTCAGATGACCTTTAATGAACATTAAAGTAATGTGTCCGTACACGTGGTTTTCTTCTTTTAATTTTTCTGAACATAGTCTAATATGACCAAATGTACTAAAGCAGAAATCATAGGTAATAAGTTCATTTGAACACATGTTTGTGTGTGTATCTAGAGATACCCAAAAGTGCGTGTGTGCACGTGTGTCAGTGTGTACGTGTATTTTACGGGATGACTCGATTGCTTAAGCCAAGCTGTAAAGGCATACCTACAACTCTGTTTAAGAGACTGATTCACCAGTTATCCTATTGCTTTTCTGTTGCTGTGCTAAGCACCATGAGCACAAACAACTTGAAGAGGAAAGACTTTTTTACATCTTACACTTCCAGATGACAGTCCATCACTGAGGGAAACCAAGGCAGGCACTCAAGCAAGACAGGAACCTAGAGGCAGGAACTGAAGCAGAGGAATGCTGCTTACTGGCTTGTTTCTTGGCTTGCTCAGCCTGCTTTTCTGTGCCACCCAGGACCACCTGCCCAGGGATGGCATCACTCATGGTGGCCTGGGGCCTCCCACATCAATTATTAATCCAGAAAATGTTCCACAGGCTACAGGCCAATCTGATGGGAGAATTTTTCTTTTTTCAGTTGAGGTTCCCTTTTCCCAGATGACCCTGGCTTGTGTCAAGTTGACAAAAAAAAATGTAACCAGTGCACCAATAATCTCAGCTTACAGCACCCACAGTTGCCCATGGGGAGAACCAAATGGTACTACACATTGTCCTGTTTTCATCACTGTCCTGGGGCTTTATGTCACTGTCCATTGTTTATGAAGCCCTGGCTAGCTCAATTTTATTTTCAGTTCTTCATCTAGAAATAAACTGTACAAGCAAACAAGTCTGCAGATATCATTCTGAAATGGGAGGGCATTTAAAAACCAACAATAAACTGCATGCTATGGCAAAAGAATACTGTGCTGACTTTTGCATAGTCACAAAACCCAGAACAGATTATTCAAAGAACTCTCTGGAAGCTGACAAGCTTATAAAAGCAGTCCTAAGGAAAAAAATTCTGTATCTTGCATATATAGCAAAGTTACAGTGTGTCACTTGCACAATAAATCGTCACTATTACCACTCGGAGCAGAAGGAAATGTACATATATAAAGATATGTATGTGCATAATTTTGTATTCCCAGAGGAAACTGAAAAATTATGTACATTAAATAGCGTTTTAATTGCAACATGAAAAACGATATTTAATGGCTGGTAACACGGTTCACAGTCCCACAAGGGTAAAGTCAAGTGAAGATGCTGCCTGGTATAATGGGGAAAAATTGGCCTTTGGAGGCACCAGGCCTGAGCAGAAATTCTGACTGTCACCTCTATTACTTCTCACTCAGTTGCACTGAGACTCAGTTTTCCTACCAGTAAAATAAAAATATCATATATGTATTTTGCAGAGTTTCAGGAATTAAAGGAAAATGGAAACTAAAATGTTGTCACTGTCAACTTACCAAGTCAATTTGAAAGCTAACTGTAGAGAATTGTTATTCTATGACAGGTTATCATACTGGCCAATGTCAGTATTGTTGCTCAGAAGCTGACGAGATAAGGCTCAAATTCAATTATGTATGTTTTCAATTCTCAAATTCTATGATTATCTGAAGATATATGATACCGAGATTTAAAACCTCTGAGAACTAGCCCATGGAACAATATCTAGGAATCCTTGCATTGAAATATTCCCTCTCTTAATGAAGCTCCTAAGGCAGGAAGTAAACAACTCAAAATAGATTCAGGAACTCCCTGAAACTCACTAATCAGTTTCACTAGGCCCCTCCCTCCCAAGAGTAAAAAATAAAGACTGCTTGAGAATTACTCTCAGACAAGCCACACTGCCCTGAAGAAGAAGAGACCAACCAGCAGCCCAAAGAAGCAGAAACCAGCCAGTCTACCTCAAAGGGGCATAGGCCCTCTGAGCTACCTGAAGAGGACACTTTCCAACCAGATGAGCCACTTGCAGGCTGTGCAGTGTGCTCCAGGTTCCCAGCATTGTGAGCTGTCACCCATGCTGGGTCAGGCTCTGGGGAAGTTGGGGCTCATTATGGTGCAGAAACAACATAATCACTCGACCATCGACTGGAGCCTCTGAAATCACCAAGTGAAGTAATTCCTTCCCCTTTAAGTTGATCCCCCCCCCTTCAGTATTTTGCCACAAGAAGTTGAGCAACATGCTTTTTCATTCTTCTGATGGCCTCTCATCTTCCACACCCCAAGCCTCCCCTGCCCCGCTGCTCCCCTGCCCAGGGACAATGTTCTCAGGCGACTCATTTGCCCAAGTAAAGGGAACTGCTTTACTTCACCTTCCTTGTGTACTTAAACTCACCTTTCTTAATCAAGTCTCCTTCCCCCTCCTCCTCCTCCTCTTCCTCTTCTATTACCTGCTTCTCTCAATCAAGGACACTTAACAAAATACAACAAACAAAAGAAGTTGAGCTTAAAATGCACATTGAGATCTCATCCATATTCTATACAAATGGTCAGGAAACTGGTTTATTCCCTAGACTCTAAACTAGAGCAGTTTCCATTTACTCTTTAGAATTTGGACTTAAGCAGCAGGAGATTATCTGAACCCAAACTTCAAGAAGCCTCAAATTAGCACATTCACTATGCAATATGATTCATCCCTAAAGAACATTCCCGTCTGACACTAATGATCTCTCCACACAAGGTTGTGAGGTAAGCGTGATGTGGTCATTGCCAAGGTGTAAGGAATTGAGGCTGGGGAGGTCACAGGTTGTGCTAAACTCATTAAGGATAATGACAGGGGAACTATGTCATCATACAGGAATCTGGTTCAGCTTCTCTACCCACTCTAGAATCTAGACCTATCTACCACATTTTGTCCATTCATTCCTCATTGAACTTTGTTGAAGGTGCAGGCAGAGTCCAGTAGACAGAAGCATTAAAATGAAAGAACATGGTCAACTTTGTCAGTGATTTCTATACTAACAGCATCAGATCACTATGCCAGATCTTCTCCAGTAAGATATGTCACTGGGTAGCTTTGGTCCTGTCTTTTGGAAACAAGACTGAGAGTGACATCTTCAGCCAGCCCACCCTCATATCTTCAGAGTCACTGGTGTGCAGGCAGCCTGGGGACCCAATGCCACCAGATGCGAAGACTGTGAATTGCTCAAAGCCGCAACACAGTGGCAAAGCCTTCTTGACACACGTGATCAGGGCCCTGCTCTGCAGCACTCTCTGGTCTCTAGGAAATATTTCAACTTCTACTGTCAGCCTTTCTAACTCTGCAGAAGGAGAACTGGGAGTAGGCTAGTGCCCAGAGAGAAGCAAGCCTGAAGCTCCAAGACCACATCTTTTTTCTCTGGTTGATTCCTCATCACCCTCTACCTGCTCCAAGTTCCAAACCTTTTCATTATCACTGTTTCCTTTCCTATTCTCTAGAGCAGAGAAACGTTACTGACTCATGATTCCTCTGTCTGAGTAACTCTTATGCATTCCCAGGTATATAAAATAGGTATACAAATCTAACCCTGACTCACAAGTCAGAACAAATTTCATGTTAAAGCAACTCTTGACATACATAGGATTTTACCATTTAGGATGAAAGGACATTTGTATACTAATAAGATGGAGAAACTTGGTTATTTTTACATGAAGAATTAAATTTTGGGCTGGTAAGATAGCCTTCTGGCTAAAGGTGCCTGCTGCCAAGACTGACGACCTGAGTTCAATCCCCAGAACATGCATGATAGAAGAAGAGGGTTATTTTCTGACCTCTGTATAAGTGTCTTGTCTTGTGAGTGCCTCCCCACACAAAATAAATATCAAAAGAAACCTTTCAAGAGATTAAATTTTGGCTGAATATTTGATTCTGAAGGACACAGAGAATATTCTACACTTTTTAGAGTTGACTGATATTGATTTTATATTAGTCAGTGCTGAGAATGCCATTTTGCATTAATGTGATGCACAAAACGAGGAAGCAATGTTTACGGCCATTGTAGAAATTGTTGGAAATCCTGTCCTCATTCCAAGCCAAAATGCATTTCACAATGTTTTTATGAAGCTTATGTCAGCAACACAATTTGCAAGTCTTAAAATCAAACCTCTTAACACACTAGAACTCAGAGATACACTAATCTGATACTTACATGCTGAGAAATAATGGTAGAGAATATTAAAATTCCTTGTTTCCATAATTAAAACATGTTTTTAATAAGAGCAGAAGACTGAGTTGACAGTAAAAACACTGCAATTCACAGCATAACATAGTTTCAATCTGAGCTGGTTGTTCTGACAGGCAGTCCTCACTGACATCATGTAGGGTGTAGGCATGCGCAGTGCCAAGAATGCATGCTGTATGTTCAGAACCAAGGTTGCAGGGAAGCTGCATGGTGCAACCCAGATGAGCACTGCAGAAATACCTTGGGTGAATTATGTATTTGATCTTGAATTAATCTGAGGTTCTTGCACATTCAAAATCCTTCACTCACTCTTGCCCAAGTTTACAGGATCCCACCTACTATCGCGACCTACAGCTTAAAGAAGCAGTTCAGTACAGTTTGCTTTTACTGGCCCTTTCCTTTGGGAGTACACTCTCACAGATGTCAGCTCCCATTCTTACACCGCCACGTTCTACATTACCAGCCCAAGGAGCCGTTTGTGAATCATATTTTCCACCATCTTTACACGGCGTGGATTGAGTAGAGCCTTACCACTTCATTTAAGTTGTAGTCCTAAGAATCATTAAAAATGCTCTAACATTTCAGTGATTCAAATAGTGCAATACTGTTAAGTAGAGAGACACATAGGACAGAATAGAAAGTCCAGAAATAAACTCAAATATACTGGCAAGGTAAGACAGACTTTAAAAAGTTAAGTTGTGACAGCAGAATAGATGGAAAAAATAAAATTGGATCCATACCCCATGTTACACACAAAATCCAAAGCTAGGAATTTCCAGAAGAAAACGTAAATACAAAGTGGCATCGGATGATCTTGAGGAATTCTGACCATAATAATGCTATGAAGAGTATTTTCTTTAAAAAGTTCTTATAAGTTATTAACATATATTGATGTGCTTATGAAGTAAATCATACAATGTCTGGAATTTGTGTATTAATATTCTCAATATGAGTGGGCCAATAGATAAGACTGGGTAATATTTCAAATGACTAAACTGGTGGACACCCTAGATTTGTTATACTATTTCCTCTAATGTGTGTATGTTTACATTTTTTCATAATTTTTAAATAACAGAAGAAAATAAGAACGGTGTGCTTAGAGTGGGAATAGGTCCTTCCAGCTGTGATTCAAAACACAGGAAATGGAAAATCAAAGTTTCTGTAATTCAATCATGCTTTTTCAAAAGTTCCATATACAAAATATACGTGCCATAAGCAAAGTCAAGAAACAAGTAAAAACCTGTGAAAATATTTTCAACTCAAATCACAGACAAAAGTTCAGATAATTTTGCCAATGTGAAACCTATGAGCAATGAACAGGAAAACTGCCAAGAGATATAAACATTTTATAGAGCACAAATAAAGCAGTCCTTAAACATCCTAAGAAAACAGGAGAATTTCCAAACAGGAGAAATGGAAATTAAAGTTGTATTTTTATTTTCCTGGATTTTGGTCAATCTCCTAGGTCAACGTGCTTGCTAGTGCTCTCTTCTGAGGCACAGAAGTTAGGCCTTTACACATGCTGCTGACGGGGTTCCAGCTACTAAAGATCATTCACAACACTATTCAAATCTCATTTACCCTTGACACCACATCATAATTCTGGAAATTTCTTCCTTCAGGGAGACCTGCATCCATGCACAGCAATATCCTCCCATGACATCACTGTCTGTGCCAGCAAAGGATTGGAAATAAACCATGTCCACTAAAATAAATGCATATGTACACACATGTATACACACACACACACACACACACACACACACACACACAACTATCATGTCACCTCTTGGGATAAAAATCTTTATGTGTACTTATTTATATATATATATACATAAATACATGCAATAAGAATATGCTGAAAATTAATAAAAGTAAAGGCTCGTAACTAGAGTGATAGGGCTAAAGAAATACAGAATGAAAGGGCAGAAGTAATAAGGTTTTTCAAAGTGTACCCTATTTCATTCATTTGATTTTTCCATCCACAAGTACACATGGCTTATTCAAAAATACAAGTGGAATGAACAAGGCAATTGGCCTAACAGTTCCCAGTTACCAACCTATTACACAGTTAAAAACCTGACAGTTCTTTCTAGTGATATGGTAGTTTAGAGGTTAGGAGACCAGGACCTAAGTTCTACCCCCAATATCCATATAAAAATTGCCAGGCATGGAGTGCAAGCTTATCATTCTAGTTCTGAGGAGGCAGAGGCAGGAGGATCTCTGGAGCTCACTAGCCAGGCATCCTAGCCTAGTCAATGTGATTCAAGCCAATGAGACATTTTGTTTCAACAAAAAGTAGATGGCCTTCCTTGTTTTGGCTTCCTTATAGCCGTGCACCTGTATGCATACATGCATTAAGAAAAAATCTGCCGGGCGGTGGTGGCGCACGCCTTTAATCCCAGCACTCGGGAAGCAGAGCCAGGCGGATCTCTGTGAGTTCGAGGCCAGCCTGGGCTACCAAGTGAGTTCCAGGAAAAGGCGCAAAGCTACACAGAGAAACCCTGTCTCGAAAAACCAAAAAAAAAAAAAAAAAAAAAAGAAAAGAAAAAATCCATGCCTCATCCACCGTTGGTGGAGGAGAGGGTACCTGGTCTCACTGCAGCTTTGTATACCAAGGATGCCTGATATACATAGGATGTCCACCTCTATCTAAAGAGAAACAGTGGAGGAGGAGTGGATGGGGGCAAGGGAAGGTTGACAAAAGGGGAGGAAGAGGAAGCTTTGGTTAAGATGTAAAACCAAGGCAATAAATTTTAAAAGAAAAAAATGCAAATAGTGAAAATGAACATTAGCATTTTTGTTTTGCTCTGTTCTGTTTTAGCTTTAGAGTCTATTGCTTGGCAATGGGTGTAAGGGAAACAAGCAATTCAGCTTCCTCATTTCTTCCTGCAAAGTCTGTTGGTAACATTCCCGGACAGTGTGGGGGAAGCCATTCACAGCTGTGTGAAATGAAAACATTTGGAACGTAGGTAAGGTGAGAAACTGCTAGGAAATACCACCATCTTTTAGAACAGGCAGGCAAACCCTGCCAGTATACTGATGATGACTCAACATCAGTCTCCTCTTTGTTACAGATCCATAGGTGCTAACCATTCCTTTCCAACCCCCATCTCTGTCTAGTTCCCACTCCAAACCCATTTTCTGTTTAGAAGGGCTCATCTAAAGTGTATATAAAAGATAACCATCACACACTGTAAGACTGGAAGCATAATTTCCATAAACAGTATCTAATCCACACAAGATGATTAAATTATCATATTATTGAATTATATGAACAAATGCAAAACAATTGTCTTATGTATTCATTGGCCTGTATTTTTCCAACATCCCTAAAAGTGTGGGGAGTGTAGGTATCCCCAAGCGAATGTGTAGATGAAGTCCTGAACTGAATGTGGGTTATTGACAAGGACCAATCCCTCAGACCTGTGGGAAGTGGCAAAGCATTCCTCTGTTCCAATTCCAGATGTTCAATTGACCAGTGAATGCAAAAACTAGCAAGTGCAGCTTTCTCCTCCCAGAGACACAAAACACAGAGATGCAGCCGGGAACCTATCTAGCTTGTTAATCGAGACCTCCTGCCAAAGTTGGCCATCCCATGCGTCTCCTGCTGCACATAACAAACCCCGGTGCCCTCCATCACAGTGAGCGCAGCCTACCCAATCCCAGCTTTCTTGTACGTGTGTCTGTCCTTTTTTATTCCTCCATCACCCCGGTCAGGTTTTCAGGACTAAGTAATTTACTCGGGGCTCCTTAACATAATAGAAATAGCTCAAGATCTCCTCTGACTAGACTTCAGGTTCTGAGATCTACTTTTGCAGGCAAGAGGAGGAGGCTTGAAATCCCTCACCTGGACCCTCAGCAAAAAGACTCCATATCCAAAACCTGCCCTAAAGGAAAAGATGCCGTGTTCCTTTGGACACATGTAGTAGGGGTGAAAAGACCTCTTTTCAGCTTAGTGAATGAGTTAGATAGGTTTCCATTACCTCAGCTGTTTCTCAGCATGGGCACATAGCTTTGGACAAGTTACAGTGTCTCCGTTTCCTCCTTGTGAAACTGGCATAATAACAAAATCAGTGAGCAGCAGCAGTAGCAGCAGCAGCAGTAGTAGTAGTAATAGTAGTAGTAGTAGTAGTAATAGTAGTAGTAGTAGTAGTAGTAGTAAATTAACTCTGAGAGCGAGTTCATTTTTTCCCCAAGCACTAAGACTCATGTCTAGGAGACAGGAAGACCTTAGTAAATGCTAGCTCCTCACATGCAGCATCTTGGAAGTGACAATGTGCAAGACTGTCAGGAGCCAGTCATCCAGGATTACCTCCCGAAAAACTTGGGAATGCATCCCCGTCACCATTTTCCTTAGGCTAATTAGTTGTGGTACAGAATGGAAATTACCAAATTTCATAACTTTGTCTGTGCTGAGTGATTTACACAACCCTGGAGCCAGGAGGTCCCAGAACTGCATTCCTTTCTTCGGGAAATCTGTAGGTCTTCCTGCAAAGGGAGGCTTTGTTCATCACATCTTGTCTGAGTACTGACTCGTGGCGGGGGTGAGGTGGAGAATGTCGATTCCCTTCCCTGGTGCAAAGGTTTGGAGAAAGGAGGAGCAGAAGAGGGGAAAGTACACAGACGGCCGATGCAACCTGCCCACAGCTGCGCGAGGAGGCTCGGAGGAGACATGGTAGGGTCTGTCACAGAGCCACAGCGAGTCAATAGTTCCGGGTAACGGTCCGACTCCAGAACTAGCTTCTGTACTCTGCCACACACAGAGCATCAAACTCACGGCCCAGATGGAAATGGGGAACAGCAGGGACTGCAGGCAGTCATCCCAGTGTGAGCCCATCACCCCCCTCCTGGATCTTTACTTCACACTCTATACACAGGATCTGGGATGTTGTCCCCAAGAAGACACAGCCACGGGGCAAGACATCCTTAGATCACGTGCTCCCAGGGCGGAAAGTGGAACCGATGTCTGTGCCACAGTGGGAAAGGAACAGTCGTGGTTTCTAGGCTGGAAGTCTGGAAGTTCTACCACTGCCCAGTGCAAACAACTCCTTCTGCTTTCCTCATGCGGAACGGACATTTAGATCTTCATAAAACCGTCTACCTCATGCGTGTAGATGTTCTAAACACGTTTATTCGGATTTTAAGCAATATTTAGCAGACAGCTACTATGTGCCAGACACCATTGTATTCACAGCTGTGGCATCTCCTAAAACAGAATGCCTGCCCTCCCCAAATACTACTTTGCAATACTTTGCTAATAATTTTCTCCACTTCCTCATTCAGAATAACTTCCTTTTAAAGTCAGCCTCTATTGAGGGCTTGTAAGGGTCAGGTACCCAACACGAATAATTCTTCTAATTCTCATAGCATAGTGACGTGGGAACTATTACTGTCTGCACTTCACAGATGAAGAGTTTGAAGGTCAAAGAGAGGATCCCAACTTGCCCAAGGTCACAAAGCTAGTGAATCAAGAAGACAATGTGAATTCAGGTGTGAGGTCCGCACCCCTCCATTTTAATTCACTTATGACACTGCTTTCAGAATTCCTTCCTCTGGCTTGCTGTGAAGAAGCAGTTTGGTTTGTAATGGTCTGTTCTGTATTTTCATTGTTTGTATAACATGATTCCATCATCTGTTGTACAATACCTTCCAGCATCTAGACAATGGGAATTTAAAAACAATTGTGTCGAGTTGTGGGGCTGTGGCCCAGCAGGCTAAGAAACGGGCCATTTGTCCATAAATATTTAAATGTATGCAATACACTCCATTTAGTGCATTATTCACATTCTGGGCTTATATAAAAAAGGTTTCCAGAACTTACCAGCTGCTTCCTTTTGTGATCTCAATGATTCTCATCCAAACAGGCCTCAAAGGAACTATTTTCCAAATCAGCTACTTCATGCTGACACCTGGGCACTGATGTCGTTTGCCTTTTCCTCTCACAACCTCACACTGGCAAAGGAAGAGAATCAATTTGAATTCCTACTCCCCCAAACTTGGCATTCTGATGCCCTCTAAACTCTAAGCAAAACCATAGTCCAGTGAAGTGAGAATGACAAAGAGAATCTGAAGGGGTCCTAGAGTCACTGTCCTTGTTCTAATCATCGATGTGTCCCCAGCCCACAGGCGGCCAGGCTGGCCCACAGCTCTCAGATCTGTGGGTGAGTCGGCAGACAGCAACCATGTCTGCTGTTTACCAAGTGCAGGGAGATAAAGGAGAGATAAAGGAGATGTTCCTACTCTGGGCTTTAGACCCTTGTTATCCTCCTTGATGGTTTCTGTAATCAATCCACTGATAATGGGGTGGGGAGTTGGGAGGGCTTGCAGTTAACTCCAGAATCCCCTGGAGCCCATACAGTGGTTCCAGGGCACATCACCAGCTCCTTCAGTAGGAAGAAGAAAGGGTGTGGAAGCGGAGACTCAGCCCGCCATAGTGAGGTCTCTTTACACCGAAAGTTTCTCATCCCAGCAATGGGCCTGGCATGGAACAAAGGTCCAAATGTTTGTGGAATGAAGAAATGAGGTGTGAAGACAAAGCCACGTTTTCTTCTAAGGAGCACTTAACAGAACAAACGCATGCTCTGGAACACCCATTCCAGCCACTGTGCACCAGCGAGGCCTGACAGGGACCACGGAGTACACTAAGCCACACGTCCAGGGCTCCATACAGACACAGAGGCAACACTTATCCGGTTTCTCACCATGAACTCGAGATAGATGCAAAAGTGCCAAGCTGACGTCAAAGTAGGAAAACAGCCACAGCGACCACAGCCAACCAACAATCACGCTAGTTATGAAACCCATCGAGAGAATCCCAGAGGCTTGGAAGTTTAATCCTGCAATGAGGCATGAAATGTGTAGTAGGCAGCAGGATATAAAACAGTGCAAGGCTTGGAGTTAGCATTCTACACCTATTAGCAAGAGACCGCGTGGAGGAAGGCTGGGAGCTGTTTCCAAGCTCCTTAAGGGATTTCGGCTCTCCAGCCCCTTGGGAAGAGTGCTGGGGATGTGAAGCATGTGCCTTGAACTGTTGAGACCCTAGGTTCTATCCTTGGTACTGAGAAAAAAAAGGACAGATGGAAAAAAAACAGATAGGTTCTGCAGATCCTTGGTGGTCACACACTGCTGACACTATGTGTCTTAGTTAGGATTTCTATTGCTATGGAGAGACCCCATGGCCACAGCAACTCTTATAAAGGAGAGCATTTAACTAGGGCTTGTGTACATTCAGAGGTTTTGTCCATTATCATCCTGGCAGGAAGCATGGCGGCACACAGGCAGACATGATGCTGGAGAGGTAGCTGAGAGTTCTACATCCAGATCAGCAGGTAGCAGGATGAGAGAGAGAGACTGGGCCTGGCTTGAGCATTTGAAGTCCCAAACCCACCCCCAGTGACATACTTCTTCCAACAAGGCCACACCTCCTAATAGTGCCACTCCCTGGTGACCACAATTTCAAATCTAGGAGCCAAGTGGGGTGGGGCACTCATATTCAAACCACCAAAGCATGTATGCCATTGGCTTCCCGTTGTGTGATTAATTAGACTGCACACTAGAGTTGAAGTGTTGTGTTTTGACATCATCCATCCAAGTTTATCTTTAGTATTTTTATTAGTGGAAATAGCATTAATTGAATATGCTTTTTTAAAGTAAAATACCTGAGCACAATACATTTAAGTGTGTATATAATACATACTTGTGTAGAAAAATACTGCTTCTTTTTTTATTTTTAATTTTTAAACAACTTTACATTTATTTTTTGTGTGTGTGTCTGTGTGTGTGTGCACATGCACATACACATGTATGAGGCTTGCTGGCAAGCGCCTTCACCTGCTAAGATAGTTTTCTCTTTTATTCATTTAATAAACATTCTTGAACACCTACTGTAGATCATATAGTATATAGTTTATACTATAGAAGGAACTCAAAATGAAACTTTAGGTAAGATATGATCCATGCTCCTAAGTGATTTGGATACAGTGATGAAGGTCATGTAAATGAGAGCCTGCTCTGGGGTCAATGGAGTCCTGCTACCACTACTGCAGACTCTTCTGAAGTCTCTGGAGTAGGTGGGGGATCATTTCACAGGTGCTGTACTTGGGCAAGAATGGTCCCCAAAATGAGAACATCTGCAAAGGACACATCCACACACGTTATAGATTGACTAAGGAGAGGAATGGATCAGGAAAGAGGTCTCTTTCTGAAAAACATGAAAGATGTTAGAGACCAATTTCTGCTAAACAAATCCAGACAAGTACTTTCTGTGTGTCTACTGCTGCACAGACTACCACCTACCGTGGGGGGTTTTAATATAAGGAGCATTTTGACTGAAAGGACTGATTACTAAAATAACCAGAGTGAAAAGGGGGAAAATGTGGTTTAAAATGAAAAGATGTGTTGTTGGGAACAAAACCAGTTTAAAAAAAAAAAAAGCCTTCTAATGACACGTATTAAACAGAACAAAGGTTAAAATGTAGGGTGCCTAAAATAAAGTACATTCACACCCAGTGCCCACTTTGAGGAAAGCCACACCAGAAGGTGGGAAAGGAGATGGCAATATTAGCTCATTTCTTAGCAAACAAGTCTTGTTAAGAAGTAGAATTCTGGGGTCACAATTACTGCTCTACTCTGTAACCTACCTTGAAACACAGGGCTTAGAAAGGAAGGATGAACAGTCTTCACAGGAAAAAGAGAGCAAGATGGACAGAGAAACACTACTGACAAAAACAATGATAAGGACTCAACCTAGGGGCCCATTGGCAGATGAACGGGTAAAGAAAGTGTGATGGCTATACAGAAGAATACTATTCAGCCATGAAAAATGAAATCCTGTTATTGGAGCAACAGTAAGGCTGGTACAAAAAGACAGTTGATACACTCTCTCAGTAAATATGCAGAAGCCAAAGATGTTGATGGCTAGGGAGGGGCTCATAAAGGCTGGCCAATGGCACTGAGTTTAAAGAGGGGCACAGAAAGGCTGGCCAATGGCACTGAGTTTAAAGAGGGGCACAGAAAGGCTGGCCAATGGCACTGAGTTTAAAGAGGGGCACAGAAAGGCTGGCCAATGGCACTGAGTTTAAAGAGGGGCACAGAAGGGCTGGCCAATGGCACTGAGTTTAAGTTAGATGGGAGAAATAATAGTGGTGCTCTGTTTTAAGTAGAGTGCCTACTGATGGCAGTGATCTACTGCACATTTCAGAAAAGCCACAAGAAAGGATTTTGAATGTTTTACCACAAATACATAAATGTTTGAATAGACAGATGTTTAACTGGATTTGAACAGTATACAATGTATTCATGCATCAAAATGTAACATGGCCCCCAGTAAATGTATATACTTTTAAAATAATACCTAATAAAAAAAAATATTCTTCTCATAGAATTGAGAGTCCATCAGCAGTTACCAGTGGTTCCGTGAGCCTGGAGGGGGGTGGTGGGTGGAGAAAAACAGGAAATGGGAACAGAGTGGAGCTAGGGAGGAGGAATGCCTCCTAAGGCTGCATCAAATGGCACAGTCATTATAGTTGTCACCAAAAAAACATTATTGAAGGTAGCTAATAGGGAAGGTTGGGTTTGTGGTGACCGGCTGGGAAGACTGCCTTGATACACTGTGTACAAACAGTCAAGTAGCACACTGTGCCCCCAAAATAGATGCAATCATTATGCAACAATCAAGCATGCATTCAAGCCTCTGTGTGTGTGTGTGTGTGTGTGTGTGTGTGTGTGTGTGTGTGTGTGTGTGTTCATGTACTAAGAGTAAGAAGGGATGGGAGAAGAGCATGGCCACAAGCTTAGAGGAGGAAACCAGGGGAAGAAGGACAGTGAAATCAGGCTGTGTGCTACCAGGATGAAAGGAGGGTTTGACAAAAAACACTTCAATTACCGCGAGGAAAATCAGGAGTTGAGTTTTGGTCTTTCAAACAATAATAAAGGAGGCTCCCATGATCAGAACTGACCCAAAGCAAGTCATCATGGTATTCATGCAGCAGGGGGTGGAGACTGGAGGTGAGGGGACAGGAATGGACACCAATGAGGAGGCTGGAATCCAGTGAAAGTGCACTACACAGAACCCACCGTCAGCTTCTCTGCTCGTCTGAGGTCATGGAGCAAGTGTGAAGCTAAGAGGCTCCTTACCTAGAACGGGGATTAGAAGAGGGCACGTGATCCGCGCTTCACAGCCACCTGAGGCTGGCTGACCTAAAACTCATTAGGAACCCTGTTGCTAGGAACTCTGCATGAACTAGGGGGAAATACTGCACTCATAAGCCTCAGCTGAGACCAGCTTCCTGTCCCCAACACCCGATAGTGGCTGGGAGAGGGAGACCTCCACAGATGAAGGGGTTCTGACAAAGTCTGTTACTCTTGGCCCCTTAATTCCACTGAGGTAAGACTGAAATGGCTTTTTTCTGGGATAGTTCACTTGGGTCAAAGGTTCAATAGCTTAAATCATTTGCAAACTTATGATTTTTAAGCCAGTCTTGGCCACACACAAATGGGAAGGACCAGACAGGTGCAAGATCCAGTCCAAGACCATAGGACAAATGAGGCCAGTTGAAGGACCTTTTGGATCACATTAAATGGGCAACTAAGAATTTCATGAAGGTGAAGTCCCAGGGACAGTTTCCTTTTCCTAAGTCCCCATTCTGTGTCTCTGGCAGAAATGCTCTCTAGAGAGATACGTAGACATGAAGACAGCCGTCCTTCACCCTCACTAGGCAGGCCCCTGAGCAGGATGAAGGAGCTTCAAGCTGAGCCTGCAAATAAACCAAGGTTGCTTTTAACAAGAAGGGAGTTTAGTTCGTCATTTCTCACACGTATTCACTTTTCAACTCTTGTTTCTTCTTTTTCCTTTAGCGTTCTCCTGTACACTAAGACCAATGTCAAAATAAAAGACACCCAGACCACCACCCAAAACCATCTTGAGGAAGGCTGCATGTTCTTGGGAGAGATGAAGAAGTGAGGCAGGTGTGGAGTCCTGCCGTTACTAAAGAATTGCTACCCAGAAGCACCTAGAAGTGAGGAATCATTCAACCTGGCTGGTTTCTCATGTCTAACAGCATATATGATGGTTCCGGCCACAGCACTACCCGCTGAATCAGGAAGTTTAGAGAGAGAGAGAAAAAATAAAAAGCAAGTCAGAAAGACCCTAGTAAATCTGTCTTTGTGTATTCCAATCATAAACAAGAGTTCCCCTCACTTTTTATGCGGGGCCTGCCATCACCTTAACTGTGTTTATCATTTCAGACAAAGCGTCTTGAGGAAGCCAGAGCATCCTTCTTCCTTGACGGCACACTGATTAAATCTTCTGGAGAAAAGTTAGGCAAACCAGAAGCTGCCGCCTCACCAGACTTCCCAGCACACATATCTCCTTCCCTGCTCTCATTGTCAGGGAAAATAAATAAAGGTGATAAAATTTTGTAGCGAGTTTCCACTGAAGATGGAGCTGTTTATGTCTGAACTCACACTGAAAATTTTCCTACTCGCTTTGTGAATTAGCCAGTAACGAAAAGAATTGTGAAGCCAGTGAAGTGTTTTCTGTTAATGCAGAAAAGCTGGAGAAAGCAAGGGATGTTGGAGTTGATGGTGTGGAAGAGCTGCATCCCAGCGAGAGAGCCTACCCCTCCCCGCTTTCAGAAGAGAAAAGGCAGGGGACTGAGGCTTCGTTTTCAATTTCACTGGTGGCAAGAGACTGGAAGATAGGAATTGGCAGCTCTCTGCAAACTGATTAATGCCTGGATCTCCAGAATGTATGGTTTTAAAAAATAACAAATCAGGAACTGGCCTACCCTGCTAACAGAAATACATCCCAGTTAGAAATCTGGAGAAACAATTACCTCAGTGGCATATGCGCTGATCTTAGCATTAGAGCTTGTCTTTTTAATCTTCCCTGTTAGGAATATAAAATCTGCTTAATAAATCACACAGCTCTCTGGACTTCACAAGGAATTCACCAACATAAAAGATCCAGATTTCACAGCAGTTATCTGTACTGCAGCTAGCTGCCCAGAGCTACTGAAACGAGAGCACTTGGTCTGAGAGGGAAAATATCTGCGTCACTGCAGAGATTTCGGACTTCCATCACAGACCCACAATTGTGGGGGAGAACATAAGCCTCTTGGATCACCACCCTGGCAACTCAATCCACCGACTGCCCTTTTCTCTTCTTCCCAAATAACGGGCGCTTAAGCATCACTGTGGGCAGGAAAGCGGGACTCCCAGCATGCACTTCTATCCCCTACTTGCCATAGGTCAGTGATTCTTACATCACTGTGTATAGGCTAAGGCTATTTTTCCTCGCTCCTAAACTTGGAAAACTACTAATTAGCTGACAAAGAAACAATAGGTAATCTCACGACCACTGCAGTAGCCATCCGTGAATGGAATGGGCAGATGTACACTTTCATGCTTCACCTGACACAGAGAAGCAATTTCCACCCAGGCAAGCTCTAAAGACTGGACTGCAGTTCTCTAAGGAAGGTGGGAGGCATGCTTTGTGCAGACCGGCCCAGCCTTTGATGGATTTATTGGGAAGACCTACTGGCTAGAATAAGCACAGGAACGTACCGTGGTTGAGAAAGAAGAGCAGCATGCTTCCAGGAGCCTGTAAAACAGTCGCCAGGCTGAGAAGATCAGGTTGACAATGTATTAGGACGGGGGGGGGGGGGGGCATTTCTGATGTTTAATGGAAACTAACATTTCAAACACCAGGTGAGTTAGGAGGCAGTGTCTGTCTAGAACTGCTGGGGAGAAAGGTCTCTGATTCTGACCTCCTCACTGTGAACAGGCTGCAGGTAGGGCCAGGTCACCGCTCAGCCTCCCAGCAGGGGAAGGCAGAGGAAAGTGAGAGAAACTCACTTTTACTTCATTTTGCACTGGCCTCTAGTGCCCAGGGACGATGAGGTACTGTCCTTGAAATGTAGTGGCTTAAAAAAAATTAATATTAAAGTTCTAACATTAATGGAGGAAGAGAAGGGAAGCCTGAGGATTAAATATCCAGCCTTACTGAACACAGCAGGCTCCTATAAGGACAAATGTGTTCTGAATTTAAGTAGAGTGTGGAATACCTCGTTCAGATCCTGAACTTAAGATTGGTTATCATTTAGGAACTGTTAAGTACTTTGGGTCTCAAAGTCGCCTCTATCATCAGTGCAATGATCTTTACACTCCAGGTCTCTGGTGAGAAGAAAATGAAAAGACAGTGAAAATAAAAGGAGAAAATGGCAAGGTGTTTTACGCAATACCTCGTATATAGTAAGCACTGGACAAATGTTAGCTTTCCTCCAAGGTTTCCCCTTTCAATTGTAGGGACACTCTGGCATCAGGGAGACAGGCCAGGCTGTGGAAGAAGATGACCCTGTCTGAGTTCTTCGTTAGATGTGGCGGACTCAGCTGAGCCACCATCAACCCTAGGAACAGGCTCTGCATAGCCCCCGCCGAAGCTCTCTGGATAACGAAGAGCTGGCCAGCATGCAACCTATTCACAGAGCATGCCCCATCTCCTCCCATCTTGCGGCTCTCATGGCAAAGCACCCTGTGGTTTTACTGCCCCTGGTCATTTACATTCACTTTCTTTACAAAGAGCAACACCCCTGGCTCCAAAGAAACAGAGGGAGTGGGGAACAGGCAGCAGGAAATGGCCAGATGGAGGAAGACCTTGGGCAAGCAAACACAATAAAGCTCCTGTTACTGCCAGGACACTGGAAGCAGAATCCTAGGCATCTTTGTGAGCGAGCACCTTGGCCAGCTGGCTACCTAGCTGATAAGAACAGAGTTCCAACAACGAAAAAAATGGACGTGTTTCCCGCCAATAAAGAGAAGTAGTTGGGAATGTGGTTGAAGACAGTGGCAATGGGGTGTCCAGGTTTGCTCTCTTGCTGTGACATTCATTGGTCAGACTCACTCGGCTTACAGGTTTTGAGGCCGTTTCTCTCCAGACCACTGCTGAGAATTCCACCTGCAACTACGGAACACACTGTGCCTCTGGTAGTAACTTAAACACCATCGTTCATGCTGTACAAAACCCACATGCAGCTGTTATGGTCTGTAGTGGGTAGCCGTTCCAGCTTTGATCTGGAAGTTCCAACCCCCATTGAGGCTTTGGTAACTGTCACGCCTACAAGGCAGGCTGAGAGAGGCCCCTGAAGACCCAAGGTCTGGATGGGCCAGCTCTCTTGGTTCCTGGACCCAGGACGCTAAAGGTAGACCAAGCAGAGTTCTCCAGAGAACACTGCTGGATTGCGCTACACCTTTCCCAGACCCTGCAACCTATCCCTTCACTTGTAAGTTACCCTACAAAATAAACCTCCCTTTTAATTACGTGGAGTGGCCTTAATAATTTCACCAATAATGGTCCACTTCAAATCTGCACAGACAACTCCCCCACGATGAAAGCCACAAGACATTCAAGGTGAAGGATGGCTGGATGTCACCTGTAGCGGTGAGTGGTGGTATAATGGGGAAGGTATTTTCTAAGTGTATTTACTGCAGATAATGCTTCTCTAATTTCAAAATATGTTACATGAGCATCCTACATGGCTACCTATAAGGTGTTTTATGGTCATTGTACCATCGCTTTATGTTCAATCCATGGGGTAGCTGTCATGTCAGGATGTAGGTAACCACCAGACAGGTCCTATGATCTGCCTGCAAACCCCTATGACCTAGACTACATCACCAAAGTGGTAAACCAAACATGGTTTGGAGGTCTACGGATGGTTGAGAATGGGGCAAGAGGGTTGGCAAATAATGTGACCAAGTACAAGACACAAGTCACAGAATCAGGTCAAGTCTAGAATCCCGCCTCAAGGTAGCTGACCAAAGAAGGCTTCATTCCTTTCTTCAAATGCCTTTTTCCCCTTTCCCAAGACTAATGACTGAGTCCTTAACTCTGTAATGAAAAGAGCTACCATTTCTGTCCTAATCTTTGAGATGGCTAGGCAGCTGCTTGTTCTCACATAGATTTACTAGGCCTTATATTTACTATAGTATTTCTAAAACTCCAAATTTATTATCTACCCCACACAAATACATGCTTGTATATATTTCCAACATATATGACTGTAAATCTTTTCCTTTCTCTTGACTCTAATGCTTTGAAGGAAAGCACCATGTCTTATATATTGAGTACTATGGAGGATACTGAAGATTCTCAAACCAATATTTTTCTGGATTAATAAATGAAAGTGCATGTTAGGAAATGGTTGGTTTGTGAACAAACACAAAGGAAGAAGAGAGTAATGAGGTATAAGACAGCAAATTAAAGTAAAATATTGCCTGACAAATTGCCTTTCCATTAACACATAGTTCCAAGCTATCACTTCAGGGCAGTGTTTCACAGGACCTGGGTTTTAACAGGGCACTCCATAACATTAGCATCTTTGGGGAAGGAGCGGCAAATTGTGAGCTGGCAAATAATGTTTTGTAACAGACAAGCCTCAACACTAACTGCTCAGCACAAGTTGTAGAACCTCATCTTTATTTATTCTGTTTAACATTTTTATAGACTCCTTGAGTCACGATAAGAAGACTTCTTATCAGCCCAATGATGGCATCATGCCAGGAAGGGCAGCCAGTGTATTGCACACAGAAATCAAGATCTAAAAGGAAGGCTTGGCATCAAGCTGAATTCAACACCAGGCTAAATGTGAAGTTACATACTTTGGTTCAAATAAAAAAACAAGGAAGCTCAGGACAGCCACGGCATCACTAGACAGAAATTAGTTTAGATGAACGTTTGGCTAATTGGCAAACACCATGCCTTTTTAACATCCAGCAACAGCATTGTCTCACAAAGAAAGTGATGCACAAATGAGCCTCATCTTTAGATTAGAACGTCTCCATGAAGCACAATTGTTCTCATGAATATCTTAGTCAGGGTCTCTAGAGGAACGGAACTGATTACACACACACACAGGAGACGGATTCTGTACACATCTTCAAGATGGAGACCTGAAAATCTGGTTGTGTAGTCCAAAGGCCCAACAGCCCATGGCTGGTGGTGTAAATCCCAGTCTGAGCCTAAAGCCCCTTAACACAAGGGTCACCGAGGCTAGAAGATGATGTCTTACCTCAGCCAAGCAGAGGAAGGACAAACCCAGCTTTCCATTACCTTCTGTTTCACTCAGACCTTCAGTGGGAGGGATGATGCTCATCTTGGGGAGGGGCAGCCACCAAATTACAAACACTCTCAAGTCACACTCAGAAATAATGTCTGACCAGCTATCCAAGAATCCCAGACCATCTAGATCTAATTCAGAGACCTGAAAAACCAGATATCCAGATTATACTGTTGAATTTGATAAGTGACGTGCCACATGAACTCAGCCTTGAGATCCTAACAGACAAGGTCTCCTTCACAAATCAGTACCTGTGTTCAGGATCTGTTTCTGGTTTCCGGCCGCTGGTCTGGAGGAAACGCCTGATGTTGGAATCTTAACATAAGGAGGCGTATGTACAATGAGACAGAGCTGAGCCAAGAAAGCAGAGGGAAGGAACGTGAGCTTGGGGGCTGTGGGGCGGGGAGCTTTGAAGACATGCAACTGAGAACAGTGCTGGAGGCCCCCACAAATCACTGGGTCCCCTTATAGATCCCAGCAGAGAAACCACACGGAGAATCCTAGTAGTGGGCATTTTATTCTTCCACCAACACAACTTCGGCACCAATTACCCCAAACTTAAGAAAATATACCTATTATATCTCTAAAGAGTGGACAATTGAACTGAAAATGCTTTTTCTAACTCAAAGCATCTTTCTGCCATCCATGTATTACTGCACACACGGAGCCTTTCTTAACCCTCTTCTCCCATCTTCCCCAGCTCTCAATCACCACGCTCACAAACAGAAACAACACAAAGCAGAAGAAGACTGGGGTAGAGGACCAAGAAGGAAAAAAGTCATGTTAAAAACAACAACAGCACCACGTAAGGACTGAAACCAACAGAATCTCTATCCGTGAGTTATAAAAACTGAAAGGTAAGGGAAGTTTTATATCCTAGGAAGTGATGAAGTGAGGAGAAAGACATCAAGTCTGCCCAAAAGGTGATAAAATATTTTATTTGTCTTCTGGTGGTGAAAAAGAAAATAAATCATTAAAATGACTGTCAGAATGCCCCAAGGATAAGAGCATCGAATAGGACTTGGCTATAAATGTTGTAAGAGTAATAAAAGAGTTGGTTTTGTTTCCTTAGCATTTTTCTGGGCTGAGCCTTCCTATTTCAACACGGGAATCACGGGCAGTGGTAAAAATGAACCCGCTGCAGGGCACACATTATTGTCTCCCAGGCCCTGACTCACCATCTCCAGGGTAGCTGTTTCTGCAGTGACCGGATTCTTATTTCACTGACCCTGTAGGACAGGCTGCCAATCACCAGGCCTTCTGGATTACAACTTCCTCTATTTTCACAGCTACTAATGACTCCATCATACTTTCTATAAAACATTTATTTTTCCTTTGGAATTGAAGATGGAGACAGGCTTCTGCCCCAAGGTGCTCATTCTACTGTCTAAAGGGCCTTGGATTAATTCTGCTGTTGTTTAGCGATGTATTTCAAGTGCCTGGAGGTAGAGAAGGGTGACAGGGTAGCTGTTATAATAGCAACTGTGGGTTTTATTTAAACCCAAGAAGGATTAGGTAAGAATTTGCAGAAGAGGTAGGATTTCCATTAACCCACAAGCTTGCATCCAGCATCCTCCTTGAATGTAGTCTTTATGCTTTAAACACTGAGCTGTCCTACAGACACATAATGGCTCAACTGAGTCGCAAATACAGCTCCCGATCAAAACTACACTTCTCTGGTCTGTGGTGACTATAAATATTAGGACTTTCCAAATGGATTGAGCTTTGAAATGAACTGAACACACATGCCAATCAATATTGATCTATATAACTATAAAGACATCCGAACTAGAAGTCGGATAGTTTAGTCTCAATTTTTCCATTTGTAGTATACACAGAAAGACCTAAGGATAGCACAGAGCAGGGACATGACAGAAGACAGGTGGCATTTATAAAATTGAAATTACCTTGGCTACCTTTCAGTAGTACACCACCATGATGGCACATGACAACTGTGACAGCCCTGTTAACACTGTCATAAGTCTTAAAGGGGTTTCCCAAGATCCCCACTGGCTTCTCCAGTAAGTGCACAACAATACTAAGCACACAGATAAGAGGTGTCCCCCCTACCCTCACTGGCACCTTCCATGCTAACAGCTGTCCCTGGATTCTTGGGAGCAATCCCAGGCAGGCTAGAGAGGCCGGGTGCCCCTTGTGGTTGTACAATGGTCATTCACATGGCCCCTTTTGACCATACTGGCCAATACAATTTCTCAAATAGGCACACGGCTGAAGACTGGACTTCAGGAGTATCTTTCCAGGATGAGCCACAGCTCCATATTCCAGATACATATGCAGTTTATAGTAATCAACAGGAACTTTGACTCTACATGCCCATTGTCTGAATATTCCTATTCAGTAGAAGCCCATACTGCATCCTGGATGACTCAGGGGAACAGTAATGAGCAGATGAGTAATGTTCTCTTGAAGTCACTCGTTAGGATAAGAGCTGTTGTTCATTACCTGACAGGACAAGTTTCTCAGGCCAGCCAAGAACTGAACAAATAAATCAATGTCACTTTCTTCTCTAACAGCTTAAACCTCCGTATTTAAAATGTGCAGCTCAGCTCACAATTCAAAGAAAGCCTTTGCAGAACCCTCCTTGGGGCCTCGAGTGATAACAGAGATGGACAGCAGATAGGTGAGACCCAGCAGAGGGAACGTCTGTCGCACTGGTGGAGAGAAAGCCGTAAGAACACACTCTAGCTTTCTGCGCTCTCACTGCCTCCGTTATTTCAGGAATCCTTTGTATAAAGCTAACACAACGTCTTATTGAAACTGAGTAAACAAGTAAGTGGATGAGAGAAAATAAAAGCTTCAAATCTGGCAGTATAGTTTTACGACTTGGCAACCGTGAAACGAACCTTGCCCCTTTCCGAGTCAGAACAAGAGCAGGTCAGGGAATACCTTAGAGATTCCCTGATGCCTTGTGTCTCCTCACCCTCACAATTCTCCTTGTGGCATTATTCTAATTTCTTATGAGAAATTATTTTTAGAACTAGAAATTATTCTTTGGGGAGAAATATATTGAACTGCAGTTTAATTGCAAATAAAGGGTTCCCAAAATACAGAAAATCCACTGCCTTAGGAGCTGACAAGGAAATCTGCACGCTACCTCACATTCCTATGGGGTGGACAACACCCAACAGGCTCACAGGATGATGCTGGTGATCCTGTGTGAATGTCTAAGGTTCCAAAGCAAACCTCAGGAGAGAAGGAAGGGGTGGCCACCAGCAGGTGCTTGGCCACAGGTCACCTACCTGTCTTCCAAACATATCCACTCTTCATCCCTCTCTAGTGGTGCTGTGCTGGGAGAGTGCAAAGATCTGCTGCTGAGGACTAACAGCCTCTCCCCTTTCCAGAGAACAGAGCGAGAAGGGAGCAGAACTAATAATTAGACAAAAGTTCAGTGCTTATGAGTTAAATACGGAGAGTGATCATGGGAATAGACAGCTCAAGCATAGGCTTGTCATGCTTACATGAGAAACTTCCGTCTCTATTTCAGACTCCCTGGGGATGGATGTCAAGAGCAGCTTGAGGGTACATTTAGAATGCTGTGCTGTGCTTGGACTCTTGGTGACAATCTCTGAAAAGAGAGTCTCTGAGGATGATAAGCAGGTGGTTAAAGTGGCTGCGACTATGGGTCAGAACCTGACCGATGGATGATGTACAGATGTGTTGATTTGCAATCTAACCACTCAGAGCCCTCCCCAGCTTAGTGATCTGTGCCAAGCCCCAGCCTTAAGCAAAATTCTCTGCTCTTTTCTTCCTCTAATACCCTTTCTGTTTATTATTGAGCAATGACTTTGACTTGGGAGCGGGGAGACTCCAAAAACTCCAAAGTACTCTTTTCCTACAACCTTGGTCATAAAATCAACCAGAAAGGGGACTAATTAAACATAGCAATCCCAGGGTGAGTCACGTTGCCGTGACATCAAGGAAAAGCTGTGCCTGGAGCATCCTCTACAGGGATTAGACTAGTAAAGCCCCTTCAGACGACTTGAGGACTTTCTCATGTATCCAATGGGCACGCTGTGGTGAACCACAATTTTCTAAGCCTACTAAAGCATGCCTGTTCATTCACTGACCCAGAAGGCTGGGGGGTGTCTCACCTGCCTTCCCTCCATACACATACCCACGTACCACGTACATGCCCACTCACATCCTTCTCCTCAGCGTCTTAGACACATTTATGTCACTCACATTACTTAACAAGAACCTTGCCCCTGCAGAACCGGCAGTGTTAGAAAAAACCAAAGGCAAAAGCATGAACCAACAGGTGAGTTCTGAACACAGCTGAGATGCAGGGACTGCCGCCTAGCCAAACAGGAGGAAGCTAAGGCAGTCCAGGAAGCAGTTCGGTTTCTAGCAGGGGTTAGAGAGGCCCTAACAGCACCAGAGGCTCTAAAGAAGATGCCGCCGCCGCTTCCGGCCTGTGGCCCATCCTGGGCCATTCTGTCGAACCGGCAGCTGCAACGGCAACATTAAAACACAGTTTGGAAGTGGCAGCTTAAGTCCTGTGGTGACGACCTGCCTGGCTGCTTTCAGTGTCTACGCTGGAGGCACACTGTTCCAGTGCTTTGGAAAGGGGAGGAAAAAGAAGCAAGTGTCCACGAGGAAGGATTACTTAATGCAGGAAGGGATTATATACTCTGAAGATTAGCTGACAGCAAAGACGAGGATGGCAGAGTTTCCACTGGCATGAGGAAAACATCTTTAGGATTTCCTGTGTGACCATCAAGAGAGCTGTCTGTCCTCTGGAGCAGTTCCTGGAGGGAGGGAGAGTTAGGGGAAGGGGTGAGCCAGAAGCAGAACGGCCTCCCTAGATCTTGCCTGTGTTGTCTTGTTTTGTGTGGTGCTGTGCATGTCCACTTGCCTGTCCTCCAGTATATTCTAGTTCAAAGGGCTATGTGTAGAAACACGCAAGTTCTGACGTATGCAGAGGTTATAGCAAGTACCTTCCAGCCACAGGCACCAGCCACTGATGCTAGCCCAAGTCAGTGTGACCAGGATAAGAGCAAGAGGCTAGCTAAATAGTCAAAACACCACAGAGGGATCTGAGGGAGACAGAAGCCTGGCTGGTAGAGTGACTTCCATTGAGCCTTAGACCGGTGGGCTCTCCCCAAACTCTGGCGCTACAGGCAAAGTGAGACAAGACCACCCTGAGCCACAAGTCTGATCCTGGCTGCCAAGAATATTCTATCCTCCTCAAAGTGAGGATGTGGCTGGAGGTCAGTTGCTAAGAAATGTACAATGGGCCGGGCGGTGGTGGCGCATGCCTTTAATCCCAGCACTTGGGAGGCAGAGGCAGGCGGATCTCTGTGAGTTCGAGGCCAGCCTGGGCTACCAAGTGAGTTCCAGGAAAGGCGCAAAGCTACACAGAGAAACCCTGTCTCAAAAAACCAAAAAAAAGAAAAAGAAAAAAAAAAGAAAAAAAGAAATGTACAATGGCTACTTTTAAGGCTGCAAAAATGACCTCAGAAATGACGGATATGCTGTTTTTCTCCATTAAACCACCTATACTATCTGGAGAATTAATTTCCACAAATAGTGTATAAAAAGGGCTATCAGCATCCTTCTCTTTCCCCAGGATAGTCTTTAAACAAAATGCTAAATAAACACAACATTTTCTTTTGGGCCAAGTCTGAGGAGCATAAGCTAAAAGTAAGAGACTACTGGAAAGCCTGTGGGGGTTGTCCTTAAGCACTCTCATTCTTCAAATGCTTCCCTAGCAAGACAAGAATGGCCCTACACTGAACACCCATATTCCGAGAGACACTGGCGGGACCCAAAGAATCGCTTTCGGTTCTATGGGACATAGACACCTTTACGATCTCTACTCTTCTCGTGTGCCTCAACCTATTTGAGGCCACAAGGGTGTGCCCAGAAAGATTTAGCAATCTCACCAAATAGCCAATCCCACTGTCTCTGGGAAAAACAAAACAAAACCAAACACGATCCAAGAAAGCTTTACTAAAACTCAGGAAGATTTGCTTTCCATTAACCAGAGAGACAGCTAGGGCTCATGCCTGGTCTCTGGAGCCTGGCCACTTTGGGTAGCCTCCGACTTCTGCCACTTAGTGGCTATAAGGGAAGCCACTAAATGTCTCTTTCTTTTCCCAGTTTAAAATGGGAATAAAATCTATAACTCTTCAAATATTTTATAATGATGAAATGAGTTGTGATATGTAAAAGACTTCAAACTGGGGTGGCATACGGTAAGAACAATGTTATTGCAACCAGCATCCAGGAAGGTATGAGGACATTTTTAAAGAGACATTTGTGTCTCTCTATCTGGTCTGCTGGGCTGGTGAAACAGGTACCCCTGTGAATTAGAATTTCCCCAGTGAGAGAAGAAAAGCGTTGGAGGGAGGTTAGGGTGTCCCCAGGAACAGGGAAGGGATTTTACATGGTGCTGACAACTTAGACCACCTTGGAGGGAAGTCCAGAGCTGAGATAATGATGGATCTGTGCCGGGATCCTTGACCAGGACTGCTTAACCATGCACATCTTTTGCCTTCTGGTTGATTTTATCTGCATTTTGAGAAGGGATTTTAGGTGTCCCTGAATCTGTCCCTCTTCCCAATATGGCCAAACTGAATACATTTCCTTTCTCTGCTGTTCACAATTTCTTTGGCTCTGTTAATTGCCTTGAGAAGATGAATGGCCACAGCTTGCTTTTTTGACTCCACTGGAGAACAGGTTGTGCCCTAACTCTGGCAATGTTACTGGTGGTGGTGGTGATGATCAGTGTCTTCATTACCGTATGCACAGACACATTGCTGAAGACCTCTGTTTTCCACATCTTCCTCTCATTGATTGGCCAAGATCATCTTATTCAAGGATTATGTAAAGATAAATGCTTTTGCTGGGCGGTGGTGACACATGCTTTAATCCCAGCACTCGGGAGGCAGAGGCAGGTGGACCTTTGTGAGTTTGAGGTCAGCCTGGTCTACAAAGAGAGTTCCAGGACAGCCAGGACTTGTTATACAGAGAAGCCCTGTCTCAAAAAACAAAAAGATAAATGCTTTTAAGCCAATTTCAGGTTGCTTTGATTAGCAAAGCTAAGAGTCTCTTCATGTATTTTAAATGGCTATTGATAATTTGTAGCTAGCATCAAGAAGAGGTAGTGTCTATTTCCAGCCCCTTCCCTTGAACTGGGCCTACCCAAATACTCTCTGGACAATAAAATGAGGCAGAAGTGAGGCTGAGCAGTTTTTGAGTCTAAGCCTGCAGGTTGCACTGTCTGCTTTTGCTTTCTGGACAGGTTTGTCATGTGACAGAACCTAGGAGAGTCTACTGATAGCATGGGTCATCCCAGATAAGTCCCCTATCAGCTTTAAACTGTGGGACATGGGGCCACGTAACTTGATGTGAGATTGCAAACAATGGAGCAATGGTAAAAGGTTTCTGAACACTCAAGGACCAAAACTTAATGAAAACTCATACACACATAGTGACCCCCTGGTAGCAAGTGCTCGCCCGGGCTGCCTCCAAATTCACTGCAGCTTTGGTTCTGAACATACATCATGTGCAGTTTGTACGGAGCCTGTTGTCAGGCCACAAAACACCACTGAATACTGAAACACGCTGACTCCGACTTGACTAGTGTATGTTATGAATGGCAGTGTTTTTAGTGTACATAAAAAGTTTTCTGCTCTTACTGAAACATACTGATTTAAGTTGGGCATGGTCGAACATGCCTGTAATCACATCCCTTGGGAAATGGAAGCAGGATCAGGAGTTTGAGGTTATCCTCAATAATATAACAAGGTTGAGGCCTGCCTGAGCTACAGGAGACCCTGACTCAAAATGAACAAAGAAACACAACAATTTAATTACAGAAAACAAAGGCTTAATATTTTCCTACTGTCATCCTTAGCATGCAAATATCAAATTAATATGGCTTTGGATTTTATTGTGTTTGACAAATAAAAACATCTCATCTCACCAGTATGCAAATATGCTTTCATTTTTAATAAATGGAAAGTTATATGTATTCCAAAGGATTGTTTTGAAATGAATTTCTTTGTGATTTTGTAACTTTGTAACTGCCTGTAACTTTGATTTGTAATATCTATTTCATGTTCTTACATGATCAGACTCATGTAAAAACTCAGGAAAAAGTGGTCACAGGTAGAAGGAACTTACAGAGGCCTATCCTAAACCCCATCTTCCGGGTACCAATTCAGTACAATGGCAAGGGTGACCCACCTGACACTAGCGGAAGGACCACGCAGCTGGGTCTAGCCCCAGCTGCAAACCCATAGAACCACAGCAAATAAAATGGTTGTTGTTTTAAGCCACAAGCATGGGGTAGTTTATTAATCAACAGATAACTGATGATAGTCCTGCTCAAATGAGGCTTTATCATCAATGGTATTTCTAACACAAGTAGACACACACAAAACCAGGACACCTGTCTGCCAACAGGTTTTCCAGTCTCCCAAGCTCTCATCCCACCTGCCTAGGGCCAATGAGGACACCCAAGTCAGCACATTGACTTGAGAAAAGCTAAGGCCAGTTAGTGATCAGACAGGGTGCAAAGGAGACAAACTTTCCAAGGTAGATCTCTGAAAAAAGACATGATGGAAACCAAATTTAGTTCCTTGTAAGCCATGACAGAATGTAGGGCCAGACAGACCTATATCTAGCTCCAATAGAAGTTTTTTATTCCATGGGTCTTAGTGAGGTGGGCAGACATGTTCAGAATATGTGCAAACCAATGCAAAGTGAGTATCACCAGGTGATAGTCTAGGGAGCAGGTCATAAATATCCATGCAATCGCTATGATCTAGATATGTGGTACCAAGAAAGTAAGCAGTCCCACATAGCTTCTGTTCTCTGCTGGTCAAAATGACTGAAAATTTCTTATATGTACATAATTAAAATTCCCCAGTGTGGAAGAGATAAAGTACCAATGGTAAGTGGTAGGTAGGGGACATTCTGCAAGGCAGGGAGGTAAGAGTGCAATCCAATGAGCCGTCCACAAGTGTCTATACTAGGCTGGCCCTGTCCTGGTGTGTTCTGCAGGCTACTTTCCACTTCTGACACTTTGGGGCTTGGCTAACTTTGAGTAACTCAATGTTCTTATCTATGAAATATAGATATTAATAGAATCTTCCTGCCAGGAATGCCATGATGATTATAAGAGATCACGCATATAAAACCTTAGTCTGGTACCTAAGGAAGTAAAAGCCAATAATGTTAGCTGTAGTGATGGCGATGATGGTTAATATCAGAGTTATGGGTTTGTTTATCACCTTGTGCTCATTGTGACCACCGTGGTTAATGGTGGTCCCATAACTGCGGTTAACACTGTTAAAAGAAACTTTCTTTGCCTTGAAAGATGGCTCTCCACCTCCATGTCTCGTAGCTGGACCTTCAACTCTCTGATCTTCACATTTGGAGGACACCTAGCAACACACTGTTAAACTGAAGTAACAGTTCACGCACCACCCTCTCTCTTATCCTGGGGAAATCTGATGATAGTATACCGACTCTTGCTTGTTTTCCTGATCCTAATTAGAGCAGTACAATGTCATTTATCCAGAAAGGCGAAGAGAAAGGCATCCTACCTGATATTTTACAGAATCCTGCTTTGTACTTGAAATGTATAACGTATAATTATCATTAACAAACACTGATGCTAATAATTCAATCTGCTCTCTGGACAAGAAAAGGAATGTAAACATGGCCAGGGCCCAATCACTTCCTGATCTCAGACAACTTCCTCTGGGTGCTTGTCTTCCTCCCTTCCACCCATCAAACACAAGGTGGGAGGTCTGTTTGTAAGGCAGAGGCCTCGGGGCTAGGGGCTGGCATTACTGACAGCCAGGGAGCAATAACTAGGAAGCATAGGCTTACTCCTCATAGCCACAAAAGGGCATTGAGTGGCATGTGCAGCCTGACCTCAGTAAATCAGCCCTCCGCTTTGATCTCTCCACCTGGGATAATGGAGGTCAGGGCTAGCAACCTATCTGGGCAGTCTCTGTGTTAAGCACCACATTAAAAACCAAACATATGAAAGCTGAGTGAACGACATGGTCAGTAAACACAGAGCTTGAAATATGCTCACATTTACGCCTATCGATTCTTCGTTAGAATAACACTCTCATCCCGTTTGGGGTCAGTATGTGTTTCCTAAGCCTTAACATTTAAACATCTGAGAATTCCAAAACATTCAATAATTAGTATTCATACACACTGAGTATTTTTTCAGCTGTGATATGACTATATATAAATATTACTCCTTGCCCCACATAGAACCCAATGATCTATGAAGGTCACTTTAGGTGAGTTCTCTTTTAATTAACCAAATAAGTGACTTCTGCAGTACCAGGGAAGCCTTTAATCCACTAGGCAGTCCCTGGGCTTACAGACTCCCTCCTTTACTAAACAAAACTACAACAAGCCCAAACTAGCATTCCAAGTCCCGGAACCACAGAACAGAAACAGAAGCGGGCTAGGATGGGGTAGAAAACTGGCAGACTGGAGAAAACAGAGTTCTGAGACATGCAGGAGTTTGTGTGGGTGCTCAAGAGGCTAAGCCAGAGCTTCTGCCTGAAGCCCAGGGGTGTCTGTGATGGCGAAGTTCTTACCTTAAGAAAGACAACCTGGTAGCCAGGCTCTACTCTGTAGTGAACAGGTCTGCATCCAAGGAAGTAAACAGCCTGCCAGAGAGGAAAGGACAAAGTCAGAGCCGCCACTGCTCGATTACATTCTTGAGCAACTGGAAGGTTTTCTAACAACAACAACAACAAAAAAAAAGCAGGTCTCCAGATGTGTGAAGACCTTTCGGGATAGAACAGCAACCACATAATGACTCGAACAAATCAAATGCATGAAATCCCTGGAATCAAGTCAAGGTGGGGTGGTTAGTGTAACAGAGAGTGAGCTAGCCCTTATTAACACACACCTGGGCACTGGCTAATTGGGAATGCAATAATGGTGAAATCATGCACCCCATCACATCCCTCCACAAAAATGGCTGATTCCCAAAGGGCTGGCTGGCAGAACTCACCATGGCATGGGCTCACACCAGCCTGTTTGGCAGGCTGTTGCATCTACACATTCCCACCTTCAACACATCCACAATGAAGACTCTGCCATTTAACCCACCTTGGTTTGGAAGACAGCCCTACCCAGCTGATGAAATAATGACAACGTGAGACTTGACCCTAGATGAGGAGGTGGGAGGGAACTGGAATCTTCCTCTACATGCACTCAAATAAGCAAATAGAAAAAGACAACAAATCCCCTGATTTAAAGATGATTCTCTTATTGGCACATCCCTGTCTCTGAGTTAGTTTTGTAGTCAGTTTGGCTGAGGGTATCGGGGGCCCATGGTTAAACATCAGTCTAGATGTTGCAGTGAAATTGTTTTTTTTTTGTTTTTTTTTTTTAAGATGTGTTAACATTTGAATCAGTGGATCACCTTTCATCACGGTGGGCCCCTTCAATCAAGGAGATGCTAACATACAAGACCAAGGTCTCCCAAGAAGGAATTCTGCCTCTAAATTACTGTGAAGCTCAACACGTTAACAACAGCTCTTCCCCAGATCTCCAGCCCACTGGCCTACTCTCCAAACTTCACATTTGCCAGGCCCTATTGTCATAAATTATTTAAACTAAATCTCTCTCTCTGTTTTATGCACTGACAAACAGGATTCTCTGAAGAACCCTAACTGACACGTGGTCTATTTTTTTTTAATGAGTTAACTTTACATACCACATGCCTCATGGGAGAGAGGACAGCAAGCTCAGGTCACTACGTGATTTAGCAAGGGGTACACACAGAAAAATAAACCCGCCCAAGCACCAAGCATGAAGCAACCTGGCCATCTGGCTTGGTCCACGGACACAATTATTATTTCTAGAAGGATTAAGGGATTCCAAAGTTTTGTAATATTCTCCATAGATAGTATGATTTCTCCCAAGTTAGGAAGGAATTGTACTACAACTGTCTGAGTCTGTCATCCTGGCCAGAGTTTGACATGAAAGAGTCTTCTGTACTACATGGGTAAATCCACAGAAAAACTGCCCACAAGCAGGTCTGGAAACTCAGGTAATAAACACCTAAGTAATTAAAAAAAAAAAAGTTTTTATTTTTGCAACTTGTATATATTTCCTATACCCTTCCTCCATCAGAATCAGGTTTTGAAAGCACCTAAGTATGTATATAAGTAAGTAATGATTAGCCATTTTAAAGCCTCTAACGTTGAGCAGTATGGCTACTTTCCCTTTCCAGAACTTTCCATCACTCCAAACAGGAACCCTGAAACCACTGAGCATTAAGCCCCATTCCTGCATCCGAAGCTCTGGTGAGTTCTATTCTCCACATGATCGCTGCAAGTTTGCCTCTTTGGGATACTTTGTAACCATGGAACCCTGCTTTTTATGCCTAGATTGTTTCACTTCCACAGTGTCTTCAAGATTCATCCATGCTACAGCACGTTTCTGAATGCCACTCTATCAGAGACATAATAAATAGTTCATCAGCTATATGTTGTATTTTGGTTATCCTGGAACCCACTTTTACATAATTAACTCACCAGGTAATTACTGAGCATTTACAACGTGAAAAGTCTTAATTCTTTTAAATACTAACTTTACCCTGAGAATGGTGAGTGCAGAAGAGACAGAAGAGATATTCCACCAGGAGCCAATTAATTATACAAATCCTAGCCTGCGAATCAGCAGCAGCAGCAGCAGCAGCAAGAAAACAAAAATCATTAAATAGCTTTTCTTCCCTAAGGGTTTGGTAAATCCCGCCACACAATCTTAATTAATGGTCTTCATATTTAAAGTAGAAGTGAAATTAAGCCATCCCCAAGTCTATAGTCAGTATGCACTGTGACTCTAATACCACACTGCCTACAATTTGACGTGTCACTGCTGACTCTCTTCCTGGGATAATGAGCTTCCATCAAAATGGCTGATGCCCAGAAGTCAGAAGCCACAGAACCGTGAAACATTGGTTCCGCCCCAGGAGACGGAACAGCCTCCGAAAGTCCAAGAGAAAGCACGTCTTCCTCTACCCTGCTGCCCACCCAAAAGCTGTCATTTCTATGGCAAACAAAGAAGGTAAGTAGCCTCCATGGGAAGCACGAGGAGCATAGCCCTCCAACAAGAATATTGAATAACAGAAAGGAACGCCATTCTCCTCGGGCTTTTACTTCAAAGTGGAGAGAGGAGCAGGTGGTGTGAAGTGGGGTGCCGCCACACACCTGAATTCACACAAGTGGCCCATGAGGAAGCTTGAAAAGACATCCACAGGAAGTCAACAAAAAATAACCAACTTTGCACTCTGGAAACAGAATTGCAAACCATTGCGGTTGAGGACTCAGGCTACTTTGTTCAGCAAAATGTCTCAGCTTGGAGGATCTGTTCTCATCCACATCACGTAGCTCTTGGCTGAGCTGAGGTTCACCCTCCACTTTGCAGTCAGCTAGCTGATAATATGTCATTTAAATAAGAAAACTACAGAGAATCAAGCCCTTGGTTCCTCGTGCATGTTTTTTTTTTAAAGATGGTAATGTGATGTAATTTTTTTTTAATTTTTATTTTGCAATACAATTCAGTTCTACATATCAGCCACGGATTCCCTTGTTCTCCCCCCTCCCGCCCCCCTCACCTTCCCCCCCAGCCCGCCCCCCATTCCCATCTCCTCCAGGGCAAAGCCTTCCCCGCAGACTGAGATCAACCTGGTAGACTCAGTCCAGGTAGGTCCAGTCCCCTCCTCCCAGGCTGAGCCAAGCGACCCTGCATGGGCCCCAGGTTTCAAACAGCCGACTCATGCAATGAGCACAGGACCCGGTCCCATTGCCTGGATGCCTCCCAAACAGATCAGGCCAATCAACTGTCTCACCCACTCAGAGGGCCTGATCCAGTTGGTGACCTCTCAGCCATTGGTTCATCGTTCATGTGTTTCCATTCGTTTGTCTATTTGTCCCTGTGTTTTATCCAACCTTGGTCTCAACAATTCTCGCTCATATAAACCCTCCTCATTCTTGCTAATTGGACTCCAAGAGATCCACCCGGGACCTAGTCATGGATCTCTGCATCCAGATCCCTCAGTAGTTGGATGAGGTTTCTAGCACGACAATTAGGGTGTTTGGCCATCCCATCACCAGAGTAGGTCAGTTCAGGCTGTATCTCGACCATTGCCAGCTGTCTGTTGTGGGGGTATCTTTGTGGATTTCTGTGGGCCTCTCTAGCACTTTGCTTCTTCCTATTCTCATGTGGTCTTCATTTACCATGGTCTCCTATTCCTTGTTCTCCCTCTCTGTTGTTGATCCAGCTGGGATCTCCCGTTCCCCCAACCTCTCTTTCCCTTGACCCTCGCCCTTCACTACCCCCACTCATGTCCAGGCTGTTCATGTAGATCTCATTCCATTTCTCTGTCATTGGGTGATCCCCGTGTCTTTCTTGGGGTCCTGTTTTCCAGGTAGCCTCCCTGGTGATGTGAGTAGCAGTCCAGTCATCCTTGTTCCACATCTAGTATCCTGCTATGAGTGAGTACATACCACGTTTGTCTTTCTGAGTCTGGGTTACCTCACTCAGGATGATTTTTTTCTAGATCCATCCATTTGTCTGCAAACCTCATGATGTCATTGTTTTTCTCTGCTGAGTAGTATTCCATTGTATATATGTACCACATTTTGTTTATCCATTCTTCAGTTGAAGGGCATCTAGATTGTTTCCATGTTCTGGCTATTACAAACAATGCTGATATGAACATAGCTGAATAAGTGCTCTTGTGGTGTGGTTGAGCATTACTTGGGTATATGCCCAAGAGTGGTATAGCTGGATCTTGGGGGAGATGGATTCCCAGTTTTCTAAGAAAGCGCCATATTGAAGAAATTAGACATCAAAATGCCCAACAGTCCAATTAAGAAATGGGCTATAGAACTAAACAGAGAATTCTCAACAGAGGAAACTCAAATGGCTGAAAGACACTTAAGGAATTGCTCAACATCCCTAATCATCAGGGAAATGCAAATCAAAACAACTCTGAGATACCACCTTACGCCTGTCAGAATGGCTAAGATCAAAAACACTGAAGACACTTTATGCTGGAGAGGATGTGGAGCTAGGGGAACTCTCCTCCACTGCTGGTGGGAATGCAAGCTTGTACAACCACTTTGGAAATCGATATGGTGGCTCATACCCGAAATCCCGGCACTCAAGAGGCAGAGGCAGGGTGATTAGAAGTTCAAGGCCTATCTCAGCTATATAGCAAACAGAGGACAAATTCAGAAATTTAAAAAAAAAAAAAAAAAAAGACTGTTTTTTTGCTTTTTTGAGCCAAAGTTTTTTGCTTTGTTTTATATAAAGACAAAATGGACACTGTAACATGTAGGTAAATAATTCACTGCCTCTAAAGCAAGAAACATATATTTCTATGGGCTGTAGAAGCTGACCCCAAAGGGACATTAGAGGTCCTTCTCCATCACTCTCCACCTTATTTTTTGAGACAGAACGGGGTCTCTCACTCAGCCCAGAGTGCACTGATTTGGCTATGGTAAATCTGCCTCCAACTTTATCCCTTTCTCCAGCACTACACAACTGGCTTTCTACCTGGGTCCTGGAGATCTGAACCCAAGACCTCATGCTTCTGTGCCAGGCAATTTATCAAGGGCGCTATCTCCCCAGCCCATGATGGTTAATCCTAATAGTCAACTTAACGAGAATTCAAACCACCATGGAAACAAACCACGTCCATGAAGGATTGTCTAGACTAGATTACTTAAGGTGAGACGATCCCCATAAATGTGAGTGGCAGTATTCCATGGGTTGCGGTCCCTAACTGGATAAAAAGGAGAAAGCCAATAGCACACTGGCATTCTTCTCTCTCTCACTCTGCCCCTTTCATTTTCCTGTCACTGTGTATGTTACCTGCTGTAATGAACAACGTATGTTCTAGAGGCATACAAGGTACATAGGCTGAGTGATGGAATTTTAAGTTCCACAAGCATTTCAATGTTTTGGCTGTCATTAAGTTCATTTAGCTCTAGTGATACATTGTGCACCCCAATAAAACTTATCTGGGGATCAGAGGAGAGAGCCAGCCACTAGATTAGACATAGAGGCCAGACAGTGGTGGCACACACCCTTAATCCTGTCACTTGGGAGGCAGAGATCTGTCTGGATCTCTGTGAGTTCAAAGCCACACTAGGAACAGAGTCAGGCAGTGGTGGCACACACCTTTAATTCCAGCACTTGAGATCTCATGCCTTTGCTTGGGAGTCACACACGCCTTTAATCCCAGAAAGTGACATGGCTGGGTGGAGATTCCCATATGAGGCGTGAGGAGACAGGAACTAAGAGCGGTTCAGCTGAGATCCATTCAGGTCCAGTCAGAGGCTTTCAGTCTGAGGAAACAAGATCAGCTGAGGAGTTGGCGAGGTGAGGTTGGCTGTGGCTTGTTCTGTTTCTCTGATCTTTCATCACAATAGCTGGCTCCAGGGTTTGTTTGTTTGTTTGTTTGTTTGTTTAAGACCGTTTAGCAATTCTTGTTACATCTGGCGCCCGATGTGTCCTCACTCAAAATGCAAGTCTCATGGGTTTGAATCCATTCGGAAAAACTAAGAGCCCCAGGGCAGAAGAGATGGCCCAGCAGTCATGAGCCTGCACTGCTCTTGGGGAAAACCTGTTTGATTCCCAGCTCCCACATCAGGCCTCTCTTCTGCAGCTACAACTTCAGTATACCCAACACCCTCCTCTGGCTTCTGCGGGAAACTGCACCCGTGTGCACATACACCATATACAATCAAATACTCATAACTAAAACAAAACAAAACAAAAAAGATCTTTTTAGGATGGGAACGTCACCCTAAAGGTAATAGAGGTTTATCAGTAGTTAATAAAATTGAACTCAAATTTGTTCAAAGGTCAATTCCCTTTTGTTTTGAAGTAAACTGTACATGCCCCACACACATATTGAAGTACTAACTCTAGCACCTCAGAATGTGACTTACTCAGAGAAAAGGTCTTTAAAGAGGCAATTAATTTAATATAAGGTCATTGTAGCAGGCCCTAATACAGTATAACTGGCAATGTCATCTGAGGAGATCAGATACCCCGTGTATATACGGAAGGATGGTTGGGAAGATGTGGCATCCACAGCTCAGGAGGGAGCCCTTGAGGAGGAGGGGACGGGCTGAACAACTACATCTTAAACATCCAGCCTCCAGCACTGACAGAAAATTATTTTCTATCGGTTAAGCTACTGGTCTCTGGTCCTGTGTTATTGACAACATGAGAAAAACTATTAGCCCTCCATTTGTCTTTTCCTTTGCCAGGATTGCCAGGGAAGAATCTAGAAAAGTCTCAGGGGAACTCTTCTACACTTCTCAAGGAGTTCACTATCATTCACACCCTTAGCTTCAACCAGGGTGGTCTCTCACTCCAAAGTGAACAAGAAGACCCCCACAGGGAGGGCCCTTCATTTATCCAGCCCTCTGGCCTCCATGTGTAGGACTGGCTTGCCTTTACCAAATACTGAGTGTTGCTAAGAGATTGTCCTTTAAAGAGCATCATCCAGATGCCATCTCCACAAGTCACATCATTTCTCTTGCCTTGATTGGGCTAAGACGCCTTAGCCCACTTTGTTCTGCTCCCCCTCCCCACTTCTCCTTGAATGAATAGGGGAAGAAGCCAGGACCAAGTGCCTTACAGAGCACAAAGGTCAAGTTCAGAGCAAGGCATCTTCAGGAACAAGAAGACTCTCAGTTGCATCAAGGCCTAACTCACAAGTAATTGCTTTTTCTTTCATTGGAAACGTTCATACAGCAGAGCTGACTAAGCGCTGACTGTAGTCTCTTACTAGTACTTGAAGTCACAAACACTACAGTTTAATTTTCTATGCTCTCCACAGACAATATATGCATACAACACACTGGGCAAGCTCAAAGAGGATTAGATTAAGGACCAGAGTAAATACAGGTGACCAGAGTAAGACAGACTTCTGGGAGAAAGCCAGAGTGCCAGGGGCAAATGGAGAGACCATGTAGCCTGTCTTCAGGCCCAGACCCACCAGGCTCCACTGCAGATCTTGCTCAGAGACTTCACAGTTCCCGACAAAACCCATAAGATCTAGGCACACAAGTATGGCTAAACTCCTGGAGTCCTGTCTAAGAGAGGGAGAAGGGATTGTATGAGCCAGAGGAGGTCAAGGTCATGATGGAGAAACCCACAGAAACAGCTGACCTGAGCTCATGGGAGCTCAGGGACTCTGGACCAACAGCTAGGGAGCCTGTATGGTACTGACCTAGGCCCTCTGCATGTGTGTGACAGTTGTGTAGCTAGGTGTGTTTGTGGGGCTCCTGGCAGTGGGATCAAGACCTGTCTCTGGCACTTGAGCTGACTTTTTGGAACCTATTCTCTATGCAGGGATGCCTTGTCCAGTCTTGATGCAGGGGGAGGAGCTTGGTCCTGCCTCAACTTGATGTGCCATGCTTTGTGGACTCCCATGAGAGGCCTGCCCCTTTCTAAGTGGAGATGGAGGAGGAATGGATGGGGTGAGGGGGAGGGGAGGGAACTGTAGATGGGATATGGGAGAGGGAACAGGAGAAGAGGGAGGGGAAACTGTGGTCGGTATGTAAAGTAAATGAGAAACATTTAATTAAAAAAAAGAGCTAGGCACAGTTTTGCCCAGAAAAATGCAGAAATAAATGAGCAATCCCTTTGCTTTTGGAAGCCTACCCAGGTTGCATGAATAGGTTGGGAATTTTTGTTAAGGTGCGCATCCCAGCCACAGGGGACCGCTGACACTCATCCCTGCCTGCCGATTCACTGTAGTGAAAGGAGAGAAGTCTGATGCAGTTAGCCGGGTGAACAGGGAACTTGTCAGCCTTCTAGATAAGACAGTCCCTGAACTGATTCCATTCCCATTACTGGGGTGACAGTCCTTCCACCCCTGCTGATGTGCAGGCTTTGGGAGTGATTTCCGACAAGGAAGTAAGAAAAAGAAAGCATGGTTTCTGAGTCTGCAAATTACAGGGCTCCGCTGTTAAATCAGCTAACACCGGACCTCTAGCCAAGGGGTAATTGACTTTAAAGGGTCAAGGGACACACCCTGCTGTGTGACTTTGCCACAGAATCTCCAATGCCATGACAATTTCTTTTTAAAACTTCAAGCACTGAAGTTGTTTTTTTTTACCACACGTATACAATAAATACATAAATATTAAAAAAAAGATGGAAAATAGTTAAGCTTCCTTACCCAATTCAATATTCTTTATATCTTTTCCCATTAATTCTATATTGACTTTGCTAGATGGTTTTAATTATTGGGATGTGATCACTCAAGGGTCCTTATGGAATCTTATGATCCAGTCTGTATCCCTTCCTGTGATGAGTGCACCATTGGAGAGAGTCAAACTCTGCAAATGCTCAACTATTGGCTGCTGCTTCTTTAGAGAAGGTTTCCTCTGTAGGGAAGCGAATCAACTTCACATGCTTCCTTTACCAGCATCACATCCCCAGCCCCTAACACAAAACCATGGGCATCGATGCTGAGGTCCTCACAGTGAACATCTATTTTCTCAATGGATCGTATAAAATGACAATGTTAAAATAAAGCTGATCGCTGATTCCTGGTCTCTATTTTAAATCTAAGCATACCCGAGTTACTTTCCAGAGCTACCTAAGAAATTAATAAAAAGTGGGTTGCTTAACACAATAAAAATTTGTTCCCTGGCAGGAAGACCAGAAATATATAACCAAGGGGAGTCAGAATGGGCCCTCTGAAGATCTAGGGGGATCTGTCCATGCCCTCTTTTATATACTGCTGCTGCAATCTCACAGACCTCAGTGTGCAGCTGCATCAAGCATTCGCATGCCTTTCCTCTGTGCCTTTTAGCCAACTACTCGGCTCCCTCTTATAAAAGACCATTAAACCAAGATCCATCCTAAATGTAGTATATGTCTTCCTAAGACCCTTAATCACTTATGCATAAGAACTTAGGAAGTGGATTTGAATATGTCTTTTGAGGGGATACTGTTGGGGAATATTACTTTAAGATGTGTTACTTTTGTTTATGTTGCATTTGTTTAACACTGTGAAGCTATGATACTTTGCCTGTCTAAAACACCTGATGGGCTAATAAAAAACTGAATGGCCAATAACAAGACAGGAGAAAGGATGGCAGGGCTGGCAGGCAGAGAGAATATATAGAAGGAGAAATCTGGGAGGAGAGAAAGAAGTAGCCAGAGAAGGAGGAGGACTCCAGGGGCCAGCCACCCAGCTATACAGCAAGCCATGGAGTAAGTGTAAGATTACAGAAGTAAGAGAATGGGGAAAGCCCAGAGGCAAAAGGTAGATGGGATGATTTAAAGTAGGGAAAGCTAACAAGAAACAAGCCAAGCTAAGGCCAGGCATTTATAACTAAGAATAAGCTTCCTTGTGTGATTTATTTGGGAGCTGGGTGGTGAGCCCCCAAAAGAGTAAAAACAAACAACAGGATACCATTCAATTTACTACAGTGTCTAAAATCAGAACACAATGAGGCAGGATAGAAAGATGGGGGAAATTATGGGGATATAAGAAGTAAAAAATGGTCATTCAGAGTCTCGTTAAAGCCTCTCACCCACTGAAAACCAAGGATCCGAGCACATTTAACAACATATGCTGTGAGGATCGACTATGCAGAGACAATAGAGAAAGAGAGATATTTTTAAATAATAATGCTAAATGAACCATGCTTAAGGCCTGAGCATACAAGTATGATTACTTCCAACTGTCAGGTATTTCCTGAAGATTTCAAATGAGACTGGATCTTTTTATACACTATTTGTTTAATTGTTTAGAGAGAGTGAATGACAGAAAGAAAGAATGTGTCTGCATGGACACACACAGATCAGAGGACAACTTGTTTCTCTTTCTACCATTTAGGGTCTAGAGACGGAATTCACATTGCCAAGCTTGGTGGTGCATGATCCTACCCACTAAGCAATCTTGCAGGCCCCAAGACTTAATGTCCCCTGCAACCTTTATGACCTAGGGATTTCCTCTATCAGCTGTGATCCCATCCAGTACATATCAGGAACCACCCTATGAACTCATCTACCAAAAAAGGAAAGTTCCTTAGCAACATTTGAGATGGAATTTCAGAAGCTGCCAAAACCATAAGTGAGGCTACTATAAAGACACTTAATCGTGATTCTCCCTTGAGAAGCCCACGCCCACATTTGGGTGTGTCTTATCCTATCCTCAGGTGCTTCTGTTGGCATTTTAGTCCACCCCTTGGTGACCTGCCCAGCATCCTGATATCATCTTACATAAAGCCCACTTTAAGAGAAAATCCCCCCACTTCTCTCTATTCCCATGAGGTGTGCACCTCCCCCTCTCCCTCCTCCTCCCTCCTCTTTCTCCTTCCCTTCCTTCCATTCTCCCTTCCCCCCAATAAAACTTGCCATGCGAATGCTGTGTCTGCATGATGTGAGTAACTTACCACTACTCCAAGGGGCAGCCTGCCCAGCGCCACATCTGCATGGCGGTGGCGTGTCTCCCTCACCCACCCTCCGAGGCACCTTGGCCCAACCCGCCAAGGCGTCCCGAGTGTGCCGTATCACACTCCACTAATCTCCATTGATCACACCCCCACCCCATGCTTAAATCTAAGTTAAAATCTCTTCCTAAGGAACTCAAACTTTGCTTCTCAGGTGCAGCCAAGAACTCCATCTTCACCTGAATAGAACTCTCTGAAAAGAGATCCTCAGGCTGTGTGGGCAGCAACATGGAGCCCTGCCACCTCCACTGTCAACATCACCTTCCACACAAAATGCCCTAGTCAAGACTCAGGCCCATCTTGAACCATCCTCAGGGGCCTACAACCTCTTGCTTTCTAATTCCAATTAGCTCTGAGCCACAGTCACGAAGTTCAATGGCATCACCTCTGCCTGCACTGGGGATCATGCCTGCCTCTTTCTGGGCTTGCCTTTTCTCCTTCTTTACGACTCACATAGATAGACCCAACTCAAACTGATAATATATAGCATATGATATATTCCCTTGCTGAGCTTCACTAACCTCACTGGATTCTCCTTTTAATATTACTCAGAGCCTGCAAGATGACTTAGCCAAATGGCTTTGTCATGCAAGCCTGAAGCCAGGGATTGGATCCTGTGGCTGAAGGAGAGAACCCATTCCCGAAAGTTGTCTTCCTTCACATGTACCACTACACATAGCACACATGCAGGTGCCCCCCACACATCCTGTATTATGTATGTGTATAACAAAATAAAATAAGCTATAAGTGTATGCCTCATAGATGAAGGATTCTTGTCTCCTCCATAGAGGACTCAGTTCTCCTTGTGTTTACCTCCATAAGCATGAAAACAATACAGACAGAGCTCTGTTGACTAGTGGACACCTCCCCAGGGTGTAGCTGTGCTCTGCACACAGCCAGCACTCACAAATAGTTGCTCAACAAAAGGCATATGCTGTAGGAAAATAGTGTAGTCCTTGCCTTTGAGCAGCTTCCGTTGGGATGAGGAGGATGGAATATGCACAAAGGTGATTCATAACATAGTATCATCAGTCACAGAAGAAATACAAACTAGTTTCTAGGAGAAACAAGGGAAAGGAAGCTTTTGAAAATGGATGCATCAACAGAAGATAGATCTGGAGGGATAGACAGCACTTAAGAAACAAACATCACCGAGTCTGGGAAAGAACTGAAGAAACTGTCTGGGAGAGGGACGAAGCAAGTGAAAATGCTGCTGCATTCCAGGGTAAGTCACAGCTGTGGGAGTGGTGAGCGGTAGAAGGCAGATAGAAGGCAAAGGAGTTTCTAGAATGCTGTGACAAAAGGTTGAGTCTGGCAGGTGGGAGCCGCAGAAGGTCATCTTTAGATGACCACTTAACCTGGTACCACAGACCCCAACATCGGATCCATGTGGGTGGTTTCAAATTTTCCTTATGTAAAAAATTAGAACAGTAAAATACTTCTCAACTGATAATAAAATCATGCTGATACTTTGCATTTTGTTTTAAAATTTCCAAGACAAATAGTATATACTTTTACTTGAAGTCCCATTGTTTTCCTTTCTCTGGAAAGAAACACACTCATTTGTTAGTTACCCTTTTAGTCCATACTAAGAGGAGGAAAGATGAGTGTAGGTCCACAGAGACTACATGCTATTTCTGTTGTGTTCAACCATGCACATCCTAAGTTTAGGGACTATACTTATAAGTTGGCTGTATTCGCTGTAAAGCATTGTCCAAAATTCAGTGGTCCTGCCTCCCGCTCAGATCTAATTATTCACAACACTCAGGAAGTAAAAGTTCCATTTGTTTTGATGGCTTCAGTTGACATCTAGGGTGATGACAGAGATAAGATGGGAAAGACATAGAGTTGAACATCTGGGGTGATGCAGATAAGATAAGAAAGGAAGACATAGAGCTGAACATCTGGGGTGATAGAGGTAAGAGGGGAAAGGAAGACATAGAGTTGAACATCTGGAGTGATAGAGGTAAGATGGAAAGGAAGACACAGGAAGAGAATGAAGAATGTATCCCATTGGTTCCAGCAAGAGGTGATACACATTCATAACCAAGGCCACAGTAATAAAAACCAAAGGCGAGGGCAAGTTCCATGAACTCTATGGAACTAATTGGATTCTGGGGTAAGAAACAGTAGCTAAGAAATAGCCCCACAGATTTGGAGTTGAATGACTCACTCATGGAATAGCAATACCATCGGTAAGAAAGGCCAACATCTGAGGAAGAACCCGCTGTGGCAGATGAATCTGATTCGAGTTTAGATGTGTGAATCTGAGGTCTCAGCAGGACGTTTGTGTATTTCTAACAGGCATCTGTAGGTAATGGGCTCCCACAAGTAAGAGGGTAAGCTTGCCACACAGGCCTAGGATTTCTGGAAACAGCTGCACACCCAGCAATGGATGCCTTAGTTTCAGTTTGGGGGTGGGGGTGGGGTGATGAAGCTATGCATGTGTTCAGGGGTGAGCACAGGAGACAAGCTCATGAAACAGGCTCGGCCAGAGCAGAGGAGCAGCTGGTAACAGAAGAATCAAGGTAGAAACCCACAGTGGTGGAGTATGGGGAGGGAGGCAGGGACTGAATGAGCGTTAGAGAATTGGCAACCCTTCAAATAGTCCCCATGATAATAGGGAAGAGGTCAGGGAGTGCTGTGGGCCTAAAAACCATTGAAAGCAGCAATGTCCAACTCACTGGTGTCGGGGATAGGAGGGGGAGCCCTGGGAGCCATCAGAATTCAAAGCATGCTTTTTGGAATTTAAAACAAGAGGTAACTGTATTTTCTAAATATGAGGCAGGGGAGCCAGAGTTAGAGAAACTATGATAGGGAAGAAAGTATAAAAACAGATGAATGAAGGTTCTGCTCTAGTCTGGATCTGAACTTTAAAGCTTGGTCCCCAACTTTGGTGTTATCGAGGTGGTAGTAAGAGTCACTGGAGCAGCCCTCAGGGGAATGTCAGGACATGGCCCTTTCCTGTTCCTTTCTCTGCTTCCTGGGGGCCATGGAGTGACCTGTGTCCCCGACAATGAATTCTCTGCCATGCTGTACTGCCTGACCAAACCCCCAAATGTAACAGGACTAAGTGACCATGGACTGACATCATGAACTAAAATAGATCATTTATTCTTATCAGTTGATTATTTCAGATATATCCAATATAAGAACAAGCCTTATATTGGATTTGGGATCAGGAAAAAAGAAGATGTTCTTTCTGTTGAAAATCTCAGACCAGTAACACACATACTCGCCCTTCACTTCCCTTACCCACTAAAATATCTGATTGGTTCATTCTGTTAAGTATTTCTTTATTAAGACAAAGATAACATGAAAGAAATGACCGTAGGATAAAGACTGGGAAAACAGAATGCATAGTAAATGGCGCCTAACAGCCTCGGGACCTGACGACAGTGCAGGGCAGGACACCACTGAGAAACGAGCTAACTGTGCTATGGCACCCCTGAAGAGTTTACCACCGGAAGTCACAGACATCAGGAAGAAAGAGTGGATCTTTGGGTGAAACATAGAGATTATTTAAAAGAGACAGAGTATGTTGTGATATGTGTTCCCCAATATATCGTGCACCCTAATAAATTTATCTGGGTTCAGAGAACAGAACAGCTACTAGATAGACATAGAGGCCAGAAAATGGTGGCACTCATACCTTTAATCCTAGCATTCCAGAGGCAGAGATCTGTCTGGATCTCTGTGAGTTCAAAGCCACACTGGAAACAGCCAGGTGTGGTAACAAGAGCCTTTAATCCCAGGAAGTGATGGCAGGAAGCAGAAAGGTATTTAAGGCATGAGGACCAGGAACTAGAACCTGGTTAAGCTTTTAGGCTTTTGAGCAGTAGTTCAGCTGAGATTCATTCTGGATGAAGACACAGAGGCTTCCAGTCTGAGGAAACAAGATCAGCTGAGGAACTGGCCAGGTGAGGTTAGCTGTGGCCTGTTCTGTCTCTCTGATCTTCCAGCATTCACACCAACACCTGGCCCTGGATTTGTTTTTATTAATAAGACCTTTTAGGATTCCTGCTACATCATGTGCTGGAGAGGCGGCTCAGTGGTTAAGAGCACCGGTTGTTCTTCCAGAGGACCTGGGTTCGATTCCCAGCACTTAACATTGTGTCTCAAACCATTTGTGACTCATTCCAGGGGATCTGATGCTCTCTTCTGAACATCAGCCCTAGGCACACACATGCATGCAGACAACACATACACATACATACACACACACACACACACACACACACACACACACACACACACACACACAAAACCTAAGAAAAAAAGAGACATTATAATTTAGATATTTAGATCCCCAAATCCTTTCTCCATCCATATAGAGCAAGGTGGTTTACCCTGAGGCCTAGAACTTCATCCTTTCACAAAATTTGATGAAAAAACTCTCCGGTTTCAAAAGCACCAGGGATGAAGAATCAGGGGGATGAAGTATAAAACTAAAAACTGGGGGATGAAGTGATAATCTGTGTACTGAACCACCCTGACCCATCATAGCAATGTCCAGCTACAGAACATGTTCCTGTACAATCTGTGCACCCTCCCTCAACCAAGAAGACTGGACTGGACTATAAACTCCTACTCAGCATCCATCACCTACAGGAGAGCCTAGACAGGTGCTGGACTTCTAGCTAAGGATGAACAAGATGTTCAAGGAAAGCCTCTGAACTAAAAATGGAGTCACGACAAAGAGCAACATCCAGAGCTCAAAAATGGTCAGAGGTGTGTGTGTGTGTGTGTGTGTGTGTGTGTGTGTGTGTGTGTGTTCCTCAAAGGATGAAAAGGGGCTGGTGAAATGGCTCAGCAAGTAAAGGCATTTACTACCAAGCCTGATGACCTAGGTATAATACAATCCCTGGGACCCACAAGGTAGGAGAGAACCGATAACTCTCCCGAATCATCCTCTGACTTCATACAAACACACACCACACACACACACACACACACACACACACACACACACACACACCCCAAAGAGTAAAAAAACAAGTCTTCTTTGTGGAAAAACAATTAAAAAGTAACACTTGGTTCTTGTTTCATAGATGCAATGAAACAACTGCTTAACCTGCACTGGTCTTGTGCATGCTGTCGCAGTCTGAGTTCATAGGGCATCAGTCCTGCTGTGTCTGGAAGACACTCTTTCCTTGGAGTCACCCATCACCTCTGGCTTTTAAAGTCTTTCTGCCTCCCCTTTCCCATAGATCCCTGAGCCTTGAGGAGAGGGGATTGATAAAGACATTCCATGGAGGGATGAGTGCTCCCAAGTCTCTCACTCTGTACGCTGTCCAGTTGTGGGCTCGTTAATGACCAGCTACTTCAAGAAGCAGCTTCTCTGAGGAGTGAGGCACTGACCTATGGGTACAGCACCATGTCATTAGCAGTCATTTTAGTGTTATGTTCCTTTGGCAGAGTAATAATAGTAGGTTCTCCCCTAGGCCCATGACCTAGCTGATCTCAGGTTCTTGGCCACTTTAGGGCTGTCATGTATTCCTAACATTGAGAAGGGGAAATAAACACAAAGTCCGACCTATGAGCAAGAAGCTATTTGCAATAGATACCTGCTAGGAAAGGCGAAGTCAGTTTTCACTGGAGCATCATCTAGTATATCAACCCCAGTCCAGGACAGGCCCCATGGCCAGGAACAGTTGGCCACCACACAAACAGACTCCATGGTCTGGGGTCTTTTATACTTTTTCTTTTGTTTTAGTACACTTTGTCTTACTGATTTTGTTTTTTAAATTTATCTGTTTGGATTTACTTCCCCCCCTTTTTTGGGGGGCGGTGTAGTTTGAGAATAAGAGATGAAGAACATAAAGTTGAGTAGAGAAGGAAGAGATGCAAAAAGAAATAAGGAATTTTCCTTGCATTAACAAAAAGAAAGTGCAAGGGCCTCAGACTCAGAGGGTCAAGAGAGAAGTCTCAATCAAATGAACAGAAAGAAACGTGGGAAAATTCTAAGCATCCAGAGGATGAAGAAAAAGATCAGACTTGTCCATAACCACAGACACAGAGAAGCAGGGGAAATACCTGCACATTCCTGCAGAAAAAATGACTTCAATCTTCTCTCCTCACGTGTGAGAGAGAACCGATGTGAACACATAATTAAATAGATATGCAATGGCTCAAAAACCCAGCTTCTATCAAAAGATGCACTGGAGAGGATCAGAGAAGTGACCTAAACACACCAAAGAACTGGCGAAGAAAGATGCATAAAAGGCCTGCCAGAGGGGCCAGTCTCACTGGCCCAGGGGCACTGAAAGCTCCATGCTGCAGCTCAAATTTGGTTTCACGCATGTTTACTCAATAAAAATGACACAGTACACAGAAAGGGATCTGAGTGAAGAGTGACAAAACTGAAGAATTACAGTGATATTGACACTTACTATTAACTTCTCTGGAGCCTTTAGTACTCTAAATTCTATAGGGCCAGAAAGAGTGGTATAAGGGTGTTAGTTAGAAATGTAGAGACCATATCAAAAGAAACACTCTAGCAACAGAGAAGGGTCTCTACAGACCAGAGCTAAGAAGGAGAACCACTAGGCTCTTGTTATATATAGCCATTTACAGGAAGAAGAGGAGGGGAAGGAGGGGCCCCACGATGGTTTCTGATGATGGGGTGAAATGAAACAAAGTCCAGGGTGGCCACATATAATATGGGTGTGATGAGGTCAGATTGAAAGAAGATAAAAGTGAGGAACCCTAGTTATGACGGCACACACTACTCATCTTCTTAGAATATAAGCTCGGCAGAGAAAGGTACTTGGTCCACAGGGACTCACCCTCAGTAACTACACTAAAGAGCAAGCTGAATGTTAGAAAAAGCAGCCAGAAATTACTGTGCAGATACAACTCTGTGTGTGTGTGTGTGTGTGTGTGTGTGTGTGTGTGTGTGTGTGTGTTCTACAGGAACTGAGCTGAGTAGAGAAGTAGACTAATTTGTTTGATGAGTCAAGAATAGGAAAAGAACATTGAAATCACATAAAAAAATTTTGGGGGGAAATTTTTCTGAGTAGATCTTCATTTGGAGGCTGGCTTTGTTGTTCTCTGTGCAATGACTGTAAAGCTGAACGGGGCCTTCTTGACCACACCCTTCAAATAGTCTCTAGCCTGATGTAACACTTTTCTACTGGAGTCCCCCTAAAAGAAGCTCCTCCCAACTTGAAAATGTACCTTTCAAAAACTTGAAATGAGGGGCCTCTTGGAGAATCTGCTTCAAGCCATGACACTCCCTCCAGAAAGATCACACATGCATATGCTTGCTTTCAGTGAGGGCACCCCAAACCTTCAAGGCCACACCCAGATTCTGTGCTAGGGGACCCTGTTGCACATTCCACAGGAGAAGCTGAAAAGCAGCTGACTCCTAATGAAAATGAAAATTAGGACCCAGTCGTGAAAGCTAGAGCCAGCCTGTGAAGGAAATAGATGGTTGTTTCTACAGAGCTCCCCTTCGGGGGTGACTTCTCTCACTTCCTGTTGATTTAGTTGTCCCTCTGTAAGTATGCTGTGACTTATACCCACAAAACACTGGCCTATTATCTAAAGGGCCAGTTAGCGCTCCCCTTTGCCCAGGAATGTAAACTTAAAATGTCAGTGCAAGAGACCTCACATCTGGTCCTGCTTAGTCTCTACAGATGTTAACTCATGAGTACCCACACAGCTGGGGGGTGGCTCTTGCCTGCAGGCCACAGTCACTAGTGATCAGCCCACCTCCCTGCACGCTACATGCTCCCTCAAGGCTGAAGTCACATTTATTTGACCGAGGTGAGGGGTACACATTCAAGGTGCTACCCGGAAGAACCTGCTCAAAGGACATCAACTCTCCTCTGGTTTGATCTCTCTCCTCATTGGCTGTTCCCAGCAACCACTCTAAGGCCCACATCATGTTGTCCACTAACTGAAGAGACCTATAATGCACAGTTTAGACAAGAACCAGAGAAGTCTTCTTTGCCAGTTTTCAGTTTCTGGTGCAAAACATAAAATAACCACTGAGAATGTGTTTCAATCAGCTGGTCTTTTTATAGAACTATCAAAAGAGGTGGAGGGGGCACACCAAGAGATCAGTAAAATATTCTTGTACAGCTGTTCCCATCTTAGCATTTAATTAGTTATAATTGCAATTTAAAAAAACAATTCAACTCTGTGGGGGTTATTTACCGCACCTCCGATGGCTCTGTCTTTGTGCTTGTCAAAAGAGACAAGTAGATCATGAAGCACTAAAACCGAAAGGACATGGTGTTCTCATTGCCACCAAAGTCAGTTTCCTTTGCCTTCCTTCTGAGGGGAGGGAGGGGGGATTGTTTTCTTTCCTCTATTCATTCCTTCCTTCCTTCCTTCTTTCCTTCCTTCCTTCCTTCCTTCTTTCCTTCCTTCCTTCTGTCCTTATTTCCTTCCTTCCTTCCCTCCTTCCTTCCTTCTTCCCCCCACCCTCTCTCTGGAATCATTTTGTAACTTCAGAATGCACATTTCTAAAGTTTCCAAATGATATAGCCCCCATGGGTATTGCAGACTTTTGGTTTTCACTCACGCCTCCAGCCATATCTTGACTGGATATCCTTGCCCAGTTCACACACTCATTGATTTGCATTCAGAGTCCTAGAAACCAGAACCCAAATATACATCCTCCTAAGCAAGAACTTGGTACATAAAGACAAAGGGAAACTAAAGGAAGTTGATTTTCTTACATTATTGTTAAGTTACCAATTAACTTGGATTTTGCTTGAAAATCAATGGATTCATGGGATATACAAAACAAAGTGTAGTTCATAAATGCTCTTTGGTACCCTAGATTGGAATCCTGGGACAAATAAAGGATGGTAGGGAGAAACCTGGGAAATCTGAGAGACAGACATGGCTGTTGGCAGATTATTACTGGCGATTCACTGTGACCGAGTGCCATCAACTGCACGGTGTTAATAGGAGCAGAACTTGAGCAGTATGGGGGAGTCCTCGGCTCTGTCTTCTCAACTTGTCTGTAAATAAAGTACAAGGTTTGCTAGTTTTAAAAAATACTCTCAGACCTTTGAGATAGGTACTTTAGAATCAGGCAAAGGTGGGAATTTTCTTGCAAGTGTATTTTGTTTACCCCTGAAAAACGCAGGAAGCAAGCACAGGGTGTCTATCAACACACGATATAGACAGCAAACGTGAAAAGGACTGTTGGAAATGAGGGATGAGTTTTAGGACTGTAGACCTCTGGCTCAAACTTCTGACACTCTACTCACTCCTCAGCTTTTCCAATAATATACTGGTAAGTTCTCTGTGACTTAGAATTCAATTACCCAGTTAACAGATGCTAAGTGACCCCTTGGTTTGCGACCCTCTGAAAATGCTAAAGGTCCACACTTCTGGAAAGAGCAAGGTAGGGCTCATGGGCTCCATTAAAGGTTCCCCAGCCCTAGCAGTCTTTGGGTGCTTAAAAGCACATACCCAGGCCAGGCGGTGGTGGCACACGCCTTTAATCCCAGCACTTGGGAGGCAGAGCCAGGAGGATCTCTGTGAGTTCGAGGCCAGCCTGGGCTACCAAGTGAGTTCCAGGAAGGCGCAAAGCTACACAGAGAAACCCTGTCTCGAAAAACTGAAAAAAAAAAAAAAAAAAAAGCACGTACCCAGATTGTCTCCATAGTGGAACCAGCCCCTGCTGCACTGTACAATCACCTGGGCCTGGAGCCTTCCCTGAAGAGATTATTCAACTGGTATTGGCTGGGGAACAGAACATTGGCATTTTTTACAAAGCTGACCATGGGTTTTGATGCGTGGAATGGTTGAGTATGTAGGAATCTATAAGATGAACTTCAGCAGACCAAATCTGGATGTCAAGCAAACTGTTCATTATTCAAACAGTGTAGCTGTGGGAATTCCAAATCAGCAGAGCTTTCTCCTTCCTCAAGCAACTGACTTACCACGTTGATAAAACCCAACAATGCAAAGATGGCCGGCAACCACCTGAAGCTTGCAAGAGCAAAGGATTTCTCAGAGGGGGCCAGTCCTGAGGGCACCTTGATGCCAGACCTTTAGTGTCCAGAACCATGAGGAAATAAATTTCTGCTGTTCCAAGATTCTCAGCATGTATGTTAGCCACCGAGGAAGCTAATACAGGGAGAGGTGACGGGATAAACAGTAAAAGAAAACCTGGTACTTTTCCAGAAGGGAATAGTTTCAATAGTAAGAAGAAAGAGGAGATTTTGTATACCAAGTAGAAAATAAGATGGCAGAGAGAAATCAAATACAGTAGTAATTCAAAAACTATGGGCATAGTAAATCCATTTGTTAGGATAGGAAATGCTGAGTGGGTTTACAAATATAATTCATTAGTCTATGATTTCCTTTTTATTTAATCATCATGCAAGATATTAAATAGCACGGTGTTTTTGAACAAAGTGTGTTTTAGTGTATTCTCCCCATCTCGTCTCCCCCACTCCCGTAGACACTCCCCAGTCTCTTCCCCTCTATGTGTCCTTTTACCTCCTGCCTCAGCACTCACATTTACCCTCTGTGTTTCCTTTGTAGTTCTTACGGCTTTGCCCACATTTCCACCCATTTCCACACAAACACAGGCAACATTAAAGGCTGGGATCCACAAATGAGAGAGAAGATGCAATTTTTGTCTTTCGGAGTCACCTCACTTAATACTATACTATCTAGATCCGTGTGTGTGTGTATGTGTGTGTGTGTGTGTGTGTGTGTGTGAGTGTGTGTGTGATTTTCAAAGGATATTTTCACAGAACAAAATGATACAAAATATATAAAAAAGAAAATGAAAAACAGACACAAACAGTAACTGCTGAGGTTGGGCTCCATCTCCCACAGACCCCAGTGAAGACTTACTCAGTCCCCGGCCCACAGCACATTAGTAAGTGGCGGAACATTTAAGGGATGGACTTTTGGAGGAAGTTACGTCACCAGGGGTGTACATGTACAACACCTGGGGGATGCTGGTCCCTCTTCTTCCTCTGCTTTTGTTTCTGGATGCCAAGTAATGAGCAGATCTACTCTCCAGTGCCGTCCTCACAACAGGCTGCCTTACCACAGGCTCAAGAACAATGGGTCCACCAACCATGAATGGAACCTCTGGACCTTCAGACCAAATAATCTTTCTTCTTAAGTTCTGTTACAGAGTGGGGAAAAGGATGAGCAACACATTAACTCTGCAAGCAAGCAAACAAAAAGCTCAGAAAGCAACATTCATCAGGACAAAAAGAAATAATCTGGGCCAAGGAGGTGCTCTCAAGCAGCAAGCATTCTCAGACCCCACATAAATGTGGGGTGTGTGATGCATGGTGTACAAGATTCGAGGTGCACATGATGCAGGGTGCATGTGATGCAGGGTGTATGTGGTGTTGGGTGTGCATGATGCGGTATGCATGATGCTAGATGTGTGTGGTGGCTTGCCTACAACTCTAAGACTCCAAAAGCAGACACGGGGGCAGAGGGGGACCCAGAGTGAGAGAACTAGCTAGGCTAGCCAGTGACCAACTCTGTGTTCAACAGAGAGCGCCTGCCCAAGTGAATAAGGTGAAAAACCATCCAGGAAGACTTAATGTCAATCTTAGGCCCCACGTGCACTTCCACAGCCATGTTCTCACACATGCAAGTACATATGTGCACAGATGCACATACACAACACACACACACACACACACACAAACACACACACACACACACGAAAATAGTGTTTAAAGGAATAATTTGTGCTGAAAATGCACCAAAACCAACCAACCAAACAAACAAACAAAGATGTTCCTAATAAAACCTACAAAAATATAAAACTGTCAACTTTAAGGAAGAATGAAAAACCTGGGATCAAAATGGGAGATATTTTCTTCTTAGACAGTCTGAGAAAAGGTGCAGATTAATTGAGTGAGTAGGGTGATAGATAATGAAACAGCTTAACCAATGAGATTAACTGGAAGATTTGAATAAAAGTCTACTCCTTATGAACAGAAGTCACATTCTGTTTTTAAGAACACCAGGGTGCTTATAAAACTTCTCATGCATTAGGTTTCTAAGAAGTCTCAATAAGTTTCAAATAATCACAGAAAACATTCCTGGACTAATGCCAAATACTGTTCATGTCTGAAGTCTACCTCACTTGGAAAGGAATGTAGATTAAACTATAGCCAATGAGCAAGCACAAAAGAGCAGCGATGTGGTGTGCTGCTGAGGGTGGAAGAAAACAGGGCCCTCGATCTTAGTAGTGTGAATTGATATAATTTGGTGATAGCCACCAAAATTTAAAATAGATATCTAGGGACAGTAAGATTGCCCAATGGGTAGGGGCATCTGCCACAAAGACTGTTGATCTGAGTTTAATCTTAGGTCATGAACACGGACACAGAAAGAGAGAGAGAGAGAGAGAGAGAGAGAGAGAGAGAGAGAGAGAGAGAGAGAGAGAGAGAAACAGAGAGGGAAATGTTTGCACTCCAGCCAGTGAAGCAGATCAGAGCCTTGCTCAGCCAATATCAGAGAAGCTTCCTCCTGAAGCTGACAAGGAAAAAAAGTACAGAGACCCACAGCTAAACAATATTCAGAGTGAGAGACCTTGGAACACTCAATCCTAAAGGAGATCTCTCCATCAAATCCTTCACTTTAAGGTTCAGGGAACCCTGCAGAAGAGTATGCAGTAGAAGTGTAAGAGCCAGAGAGGATGGAGGACACCAAAAAAACAAGACTCTCCAAATCAACAGGATTGATACACATACGAACTCAGGGACCTGGCAGCGTGCACAGGGCCTACACAGGTCTGCACCGGATGGGGGTCCTAGAGTGGAAAAGAAAAGTGGACACTGCCCCCATTCCTAACCAGAAACTCTCTCCAATTGATAACCACTTGCAAATGAAAACCTAGTTTACTCCAAGGGAGTCTCACTGAGAAAACAAACCACTTTTAAGGGCAGGCTGCATGCCAGCAGTAGATGCCAATGAAAATGAACTCAACAGCATCTTTGGAGGTTCCTTCTCTCAGAATGTCATGTCAGGGTTTTTTTTAAAAAATATTATTTTTTTATTTTTATTTTATTTATATTTTTCCTCTCTCTTTTCTCTCTTTTTACCTTCCAAGTCCTTTGTGTATATAGTATTGTTGTGGATATCTGTATGCTGTGACTGTGTTGCTATGATTGATTGATAAATAAAATGCTGATTGGCCAGTAGCCAGGCAGGAAGTATAGGCGGAACAAAGAGAGAGGAGAATTCTGGGAAATGGAAGGTTGAGTCAGGAGATGCTGCCAGCTGCTGCCACCATGAGAAGTAAGATGTAAAGTACCAGTAAGCCACAAGCCACGTGGCAACTTATAGATTAATAGAAATGTGTTAATTTAAGATATAAGAACTAGATAACAAGAAGCCAGAGCCATTATCATCTGTGTGTTTATTTGGGTCTGAGTGGCTGCCTCGGAGGCAGGACTGGAAAAAACTCCAGCTACATAGTATCACTTAGGTTAGTGTTTTCATGGGACTCCTGAATGTGGGAATGAGTGGGTCTCTGTGTCTATATCTGTTTCTCGTGCCTTTTCTTGGGCTCTTTTCTTTTTGATTGTTTTGTGCTACTTTCATGTACTAGGTTTTGTTTGATTTTATTATTATCCCTTAGAAGTTTATTTCTTAATGAGAGACAGAAAGGGGGTGGATCCAGATGGGAGAGAGGGAGGGATACACTGAGAGGAGGGAGGTGGGAAACTATAAAACTACATTATGTGAAGAGAAAAAAAACCGATTTCAATAAAAAGAAAATATTTAAAATATTCAAAGGGGAAAAAAAGCATTCTCCTATTCTGAGACGGGATCTTATCAAGTTGTCCACACTGGCTCTGAACTTGCTATGTAGCCCAGGCTGGCTTCAAATCTTCAGTCCTTCTCCCTTAGCATGGTAAATGGGATTATAGGTGTGAGCCACCACACCTGATTGCCCTTCACTTTTATAGAGTGAGTTATGAGAATACAGAGTTTCTATAGCTTTGTTGTCCTCCAGTACTGACTGTCTCACTCACTCTCTTCATGTTGCACAGTGAGAGAGTTCTTTTAAGAAGCCGCATATCAAATTATCATTCTTTACTCCAGGATAGATCACCTGCTTGTTTACATTTGGCTTCTTTCAAGAATTTTCTCTTTATCATTCATATTCTGAAGTCTGAAATGATGCTTAGGTATAATTTTTTTGCACATTTGTATGTTTCTTAAATTGTGCAGTACATTCCTTTATTTGTGATTTGGTGGCTGACATTAATTTCAAGGAAAAAAATAAATGTTAATAAATGAAATATAACAAGATAGTTATCTCTCTTTTGTCTATAATATTACTTAGGGGAACTTTTCCTATGGAAACACTTACAAATAAGCAAAATGTGGAATGTACATGGCTTTTTTGTCATAGTATTTGTTGAAGCAGAAGAGATGAACACTCTAGTGGCCATCAGTGGGGAAGGGATTAACTGTTACAGCAGCCATGCTGTGTCTTTATACAGACAGGAGAATGTGCAGAAACACTCCAAGGCTTTGCTGACTTTAGCTGCTTCTGGAAAAAAAGAACCACAGGAAAGGAGAGACCCACTTTCACTAAGTATTTTTTCCTAGCACTTGCATTTTTACACTGTTCACATATTACTATTCCAATAATAAATAAGCAAAAGCCTCTAGCCATTTTATTTATTCATTTAAAACACAACATCTCAGTAAGATGAATTGTCTGGCGGTAAGTCTAATGAACTCGCTGCAGAAAATCCAAATTCCTTTGTGCATTCCCTTCCCATCCCTCTGCTGGCTAACGTGTCTGTACAATTTAATCAGAAAACATGTTCAACAAGGTTTTTGAGAGCTTCAGTACTTGACTGGCACATGCCCAGCCAGGCCCAGCAGAGCAGGAAAAGGGCAATCCAATGGAAGTCGGCTTCCTTTCACAGCAAACCCACTTGCTGACCCTGGATTACCCCCATCTCTCTCCCCTTCCTACTCACTTGGACATGTTACACACATTCTAGCCTTGGAACCTTTGCACATACGGTTGCTGTTTCCTGGAAAGCCCCATCCTACACAGTCATGCTGTGTATTCCTCAGTCCACCAAAATGACAACCAGAGAGGCCCCCTATAACGAGCATACTGAAGCATATACTACCTTCTCGGTCTCTCTAATGCTTTTTGCTCTTTATTTCTTTTCCATCACTTTCCCAGCAAGACTTGGAACCGAAGGGGGTGCAAGGAAGGCACGTTCTATGTTTAACACTACCTACTAGTAGCCTGTTGCACATAGGAGGCACTGGAAAAAAATGCTCTTACATGTGGAATACATTTTGCAGGTAAGAAACCTACAGCACAATTCATTTTTTGCTAAGCACCTCCCCAAAGTGTTTGATTTTTTTCAAACTGTGGCTTTTTCTCATCTTTCTGGTCTAGCTGATGAGCAAGCACAGGACAAATGGAGAATTAAAGAGCATTAGAAGACAGACAAAGAACTCATGCCACAATGCTCCATTTTCTTAAAATTCACCAGGACAGTATGATAGTAATTGGGAAATGACAGTTTTTTGTTTACCCAGTCAAAGAGTGATGGAAAACCTTCTCTCAGATGGTACAGGTGGAGCACAATGCTTCAGACAAGTCCTAGAACAACAGTGAAGTGTAGAGAGTCGTATGAACTGGAGTCTAATCCAGACTTTGGCTTTCATGGCCCAGTGGGTGTGTGTCAAACCCATCCAAGTCCCTAGAACCAGAGACTGTCCTTGACCTTCAGTATAACCCTGGATGGGCCCACTCTTGCCAATTCCAACCCTCTGTTGGAATTCCATGAATCCTCTCTAGGCTTTCTCTGAGAAATGGCACCAGCTTACATGGGAGCATCATGGGACAAAGAGAACTCTGGCTCCCATGTCACATCTAGGCAGTCCTGCTCCAAAGGAACCCTGACCCCAACTCCTAGGGTTCTGTGAGAGAGCTGTGTATCCTGCTGAGCACCAAGTGCCAAGCTGGCTGGCAGCTTTGATCACCCAGCTGTGCCCCACTGAGAAGGTGGTTTTCCTTACAGGGAAGCAATGCCCACTACAGTGGCCTTCAGACCACCCCTAGTACCCCAGTGTGGGAAAGAAGTCCTCGAACAATTTCTGCCTCCACCTGGCCAAGGAGAGTGTGGCTCCATGCAGTTGTGAACGAGAGCATTGTCTAGCGTCAGCCCAAAGAACCATTTTGAGAATCCATTCTGGTAAAGAAAATAACAATAACCACAACAAAAGGGAGCAAAACTAGGCAAATGTTCTTTACTCCTCTTCATGGGCTTTTTCAGTCTGCGGTCAGGAAGGACCAGGGTAACATAAGTGTAACCTAAGTCCTCCTTAAGCCAACATAAGCCATATATGGTTCTCACTGCCATTGGAAATGGCACAGAGTTCCTGAACGCTGTCCATGCCATGTGATATGAAGTGTCCTAGGGCCCCTCTCTGCCTTCTTTTTTAGAATAAGCAAGTTCTCTTCTCAAAGTCCAAGGTGATTGTCCGGCTTATTTCACTGGCCCTCTGAATCTCGAAAAACTGACTTTTTTCTAAAGAAGTCTTGGATTGCTGCATGTTCTGTTGTTCCTCGAGCATTCAAACGGGCCCAGCTATACAAAGCAGAGTGAGACAATTGTTTTTTGGAGCATCTGTCGCTGCCAACCCTGGGTTAGCTCTAGAGTGCATGCTTCCTGCATTTACCTAGAATTATTGTGTGTTCCGGTGACATTATTACAAGGGGGACAGGAAGAGTGTCGGCCTAATGAGGCGGCAGATGATATCCACCGGTCTCCATATGAAAACTGGCACAAGCCAGGTTGTGTGTTAATCAAGCCACCAAAGGCCTTTGGCCCTTGGACAACAGCAGCCTTTGTCAACACCTGAGAGGAAAGCCAGCCGCCTCCTTTCTAGTGCTAATAAGCTGAGTGGAGAAGGGGTTAGGTTCCATGGGAAAATGTGTGCTCAAGCTCCCCAGGTGAGCGTCTAAAGCAAGGGGCTCCGCAGGGCAATAAACTGCTCCTGTCTGAAACTGGAACCACTTTGGGAGAGGTTCACCTGGGTCCTTGAGTCCAGACCCAGTCCTCTTCATGGTGCTTGCTTGGTAAGCAGTGGTCCTCCACACTGGCTTACAGAACGAATGCATAAAGGAATGGATGAGTTATTAAGATTTACATTTGGTTCTGAATTTCCTGATTACCCAAGCCAACAGGAAATAATGTTGGCACGTGCAATTCTCCTGTGTGCATGAGAGAAAGAAGAATATTACTTAGCAGACACGCTGCTGCTAGCGTTGTCTGGGGGAGTGCTGAGCATATGTTCCATATATTCCTCAAATCCTCAGCAGAAAGCTGTGAGAAAAAAAATAAACAACAGAAAACTGGGGAGGAGGAAAGGGTTTATTGCAGCTTACAACTCTCAGGTCCCGCTCCATCACTGAGGGAAGTCAGGTCAGGAACTCGGGGTAGGAACCTGGAGGCAGGAACTGAAACAGTAGCAGCTGAGGAGGAACACGGCTTGTCAGCTTGTTCTTCCCGGCTTACTTAGCCTGCTTTCTTACATAGCTCAGGACCACCAGCCCATGGGAGGTACCACCCACAGCAGGCTGGGCCCTTCCACATCAATCATTAGTCAGGAAAATGCCCTATAGGCCAGTGTTGACGGAGGAATTTTCTCAATGGAGATTCTCTCTTCCTAGATATGTCTAGATTTGTGTCAAGTTGACAAAAAAACGACCAGGACACTACCCATATTTGCTTACATGGCATGGAAGGTCTATGGCTTCCTTGCATCCTTGCCTCCCTTCATAACTGTCCTCTAAGAACTCAATTCTCATAGCTGACAGGGGCAAGAACAGAACCAGAGGCTGAAGTGGTGAAAAATCCCCAGAGTTTAAACTGATTTAGAAACACAGGTGTGGTTTCTCAGCAAGAGGTCAGGTACCACTTGCTAACAATGGACAAGTTCTTGACTTACTTTCCCTCATAGACACAAGAGACACACATAGTCTACACTTTCAAATAGCTACAAAGAGTAGCAGAGAGTGTATGATTAAGTGTAAGAAAACTAATTTAGATGCTGGAGCGATGACTCAGCAGTTTAAGAGTGCTAACTGTTCTTGCAGGGAAAGAAGCAGGCTCCCATTCCCAGCACCCACAGGGCAGTTCACAACTTCCTGTAACTCCAGCTCCAAAGGATCCAACCCCATCTTCTGACAGCCTCAGGCTTATTCAAACATGGTGCAGGTATTCACGGTGCACACACATGGTACACACACACACACACACACACACACACACACACACACACCAACTTCACTGAACAATGTCACATACATATTCTCTGTCCAGGAAACAAGACACTGCCCTATCCTGTGCCAGGGTCTCAGCAGGATAAAGAACCTTGGAGGAAACAATCAGCCTTCTGAGGTTTGGAAGTTAATGGCAGCTTATAAAGAGGGAAATGACAGGTCCCTGCGTCAGCCAAGGTGAAGTTCAACAGCAATCTCATAAAACAGAGCCCCAGAAAGAGCTTTTGAAATCTAAATGTGTATTCCTTTGACTCAGCAAGTCCTAGGCATGTGGTTTAGCAAAATAATAGAACATTTCTTCATAAAGTATAAAGATGAGTATATAGGGAGTTTTTGTGTTATGTATGGGAAAATAGAAATAATCCAAATATCTGTTCACAGAAATGTTGTGAATTGAACCATGACTCATTTATTTACTTAATTATTTTAGACAGGCTCTCACTATGTATTCCTGGCTGTCCTGGAACTTTCCAACGTAGACCAGGCTTGCCTAAACTCACAAAGATCTACCTGCTTCTGCCTACCAAGTAACCAAAGATATGTGCCTCCACACCCCAGCTTCAAAAGACTATAATGATTACTCTTGAGTACGCAGATATTTACTGAACATCTGCTTTGCAGAGCTGGGTACGAGGCACATGAGTGACCTAAGATACGCTAAATCCAAATCCTTCTTGAGTTTATAATCTAGATGTGATGTTTTAAAACATTTTTTAGATTTAATTATTTATTTATTTTATGTGGAGGAGTGTTTTCTCTGAATGTATGCCTGATGCCCTTGGGGGTCAGAAGAGGACATCCGGTTCCTGAAACTGGAGTTGTGGCTGACCATGTGGGTGCTGAGAACAGAACCTAAATCCTCTGCAAGAGTAGAAATGCTCTTAAGTACTGATCCATCTCTCTCCAGCCCCTAAAACAATTTGTGTGTGTGTGTGTGTGTGTGTGGTTTTTCGAGACAGGGTTTCTCTGTGTAGCCCCAGCTGTCCAGAAACTTGCTCTGTACACCAGGCTGGCCTTGAAGTCAGAGATCCACCTGCCTCTGCCTTGGGAGTGCTGGGATTAAAGGCCGCCACTGCCCAGCTCCCCCCCCACCCCCCAGGACAAAATTTTAATTGATAAATCCCAAAATGGCTGCCCATTTTTGAAATAGAGACAAACATATTTAGGAGATAAACACGTTCCTATGTCTAGATAATGCCAGATTGCCTTAAAGGAACACCTTGGGAAGAGACTGAGCTTCTCTGGGCAGCATCAAGTGGGAAGCTGGAGTTACCTAAAGATAAGACAATGGCTCTAGTGTGAGCTCTGGGACTCCGGCTCTGACACACAGGCCAACTTCAGGAAGTCAACGGTGAATAAACCCGTCAATCCAGATACTACTGGCTCATCGGATTCCCAGAAGAGTCAAGGACCAGGGCAGATAGGAACACTTGCTATTCTTGCAGAGAACCCAGGTTTGGTTCTCAGCACCCACATGATGACTCACAACCATCTGTAACTCCAGTTCCTGGGAACCCAGTGGCCTCCTCCAACCTCCATGGGCACCAGGCATGAATGTGGTGCACATCCATGCATGCAAGCAAAATGCACACATAAAATAATAAATGAATAAAAAAAACCAAACAGATAAAAACTTACTTTAAAAAAAATAGAGTTCAAGGACAAGAAAAATACTAAAACTCTTTCCAAGATGTCAGAAGTAAATATTCACTTCCCTCCTTACATTGCTGATTCTCAGCGTTTAACCACCCACTGCCTTTGTCTAGTGTTTTATTATACAGTTTAAAAGAAAATACATCCATCAAAAACATTCCAATGAAGAATTGTTTGTACTAGATCAAAGGGCTTTTAATTTCCCCTCTCTCTTTTCTCTTTCTGCACCCTATACACACAAGCAGAACTCAATTAATCTGCCATCCCTCTGCAGGATGTTTTGTGTTTCTTAGCACTTCTCCCACCTCTTCGAAATAGCTGCTTAGAGAACACTGTTAGGGAAGCAGAATGCACTGGCTTCCCCTCACCTGGATTCCCATTTGTCTCCACAAAATAATTACCTTCCCACAGAGCCTGAGTCCTCCAAGGCAAGCTTCTCTGAGAAACCCAGGGAAGCCACGCCCTGTCCAGAACACATGCACCTCCCTTGCCATTGTTTCTCTTAATACCCCCGTTTCACTTAACGCCACAGCCTGAGAGTGAGCACAGTAAACTTTTCCAGTAGAGTATCTATTAGATGCTTGCAAAGAGGGAAATAAAATCCAGTGGCACACATAAGCTGGTTCCCAGGCTCACTGCCCTCTGAAAAAGGGAAGTTCCAACAGAGAGTGTACCAGGAAGCTAACAAGGACCCCAACTTCCTGATGCTGGAGTTGGCCTCCAGCTGCCCGGTTCTTCCAAAGGCCATGGTGGTTCTTTCAGTCAGTCAAGGCAAAGGCACTTAAGATGTATTGAAAATGTGTTTCTTAGGAAACCCAACAGAGTCACACTATGTGTCATTGTTACATACCTTCAGGAACTTAGCTCCAAGAGTGGGAAACAGGCATGTCATCTGAAGCAATGTTCTGCTTAGATCTGCAGGCTTATGAAAACCTGTGAGGCCAATATCATTTTCTTTTTTGCTTGGGTTACCAGAAGGCTTCAAATCAGGCATGAGTCTTAATAACTCATTTACTAATCTATGCATTCAACAAACTGGGATCCCTGTTTCAGGTTACACACCATGTAAGGTGTGGATGACTTGGGGCTCAAAGATACAGTGCTGGCCTTCAAGGGAGCCAGGGAAAGACACTGAGTCCATAGCTAGTCATTACTATAATTGAGACACATAGAATTCTCTAGAAATCCAGAAGAGCAGCATCTCTCCCAGCCTGGCCTGGAGAGGGAACCCAGGAAGCGAAGAGGATGGGGACCCTTTAAAGTGACACCAGCGCTGGTTTTTGGTAAATGATCTCTAATTTAGTTCCCAGTGCTTTCTCAGTTCTTTCTTGGCAAATCCCTTCAATCTCTTGGATCCTCTAGGTGGGTGTGGCGGCATGTACCTGCAGTCCTGGCTCCTTGGGAACCTGAGCTAAAAAGGTCAGTTTAGACCCAGAGTTAAGGGACTGGTCTAGATAACACAAGAAGACTCATTCTAAAAATTAAAAAAAAAAATTAAATCCCCATAGAAAGTTTGGAAAATGCATATGTATTTGTGTGCACATATTTAAGCATACACATAAAACTCATAAAATAACTTTTCAACCCAAATGAAACTTTTAAATTTAAAAAAAAAGTGTCAGGTGTGGTGATATATTATGTACTCCAATAAAATTTGCTTGAAGATCAGAGGATAGAACAAGCCACTAGATTAAACTTAGGGGCCAGGCAGTGGTGGCACACACTTTCAATCCTAGAACTTTGGAGGCAGAGATCCATCTGGATCTCTGTGAGTTCACAACCACCCTAGACTACATGAGATTGACTCAGTCTAGGAGAGAAAACAGAGCCAAGCAGTTGGTGGCACACACCTTTAATCCCAGTACTTGGGAAGTACACACACCTTTAATGGCTGGGCGGAGAAAGGTAGATAAGATGTGAGGAGACAGGAACTAAAGGCTTTTCTACAGAAGAGTCCCTTTCAGCTAGAGGCTTTTTCAGCTGGAGCCTTTCGGGTGAGGACTCAGAGGATTTCAGTCAGAGGATTTGTGGAGTTGGTGAGGTGAGACGTGGCAGTGACTTGTTCCTTTGTCTCTCTGATCTTTCAGCATTTACCCCAATATCAGGCTCCAGATTTTTTATTAAAAGACCATTTAGCAATTTGTGTAACACTCAGGTCCAAAAGAAACCCATAAACCAGTGCATGCGGGCCTCTAGGCTCGCTCAGCGAGCACCTGTGCCGGCATCCTGGCTCCTCTCTGCTCTTCTCACCCCACCCCCACCCTAAACCTCTCCAGTACTATAGAACCCTGCCATTTTGGCCACGTGCTCTCTTTGCCCTCTCCCCTCTCGGTCCTCTCTCTGGGCCCTCTCTCCTCTCTTCTCCTCCTCTCTTGCCCCCTCCCCCACCCCACCCACACACATGGTCCAGTTCAGCCTACTGTCATGTTTAGTCTACTGCTTTCTCTCCTGCTCTGGGCTCTTCAGATGCCCCTGGCTGTAATCACCATCATATCTACAATAAGAACCTTCTTCTCAACTATACCGTGGAGCGGTCATGTCCTCATTTCGTTCAATAAGGACTCTGAGAAAATCAGACATAACCAGACATAATTTTTGAATAGTTGCTGGTTACTGTGAATACTTCTTGTGATTCCAAATAAATCTGGTTTAAAAACATGAAGGTATTATATTAGTTTAGCACATTAATTTTTTTTAGATTTATTTATGCATATGGGTGTTTTTTCTGCATATAATTCTGCACACCAAAAGAAGGCATGAGATCCCATGGGACTACAGTTTTAGACAGTTGTGAGCTGCCACATGGGTGCTGAGAATATGAACTCAGGACTTCCGGAAGAGCAGCCAGTGCTCATAACTGCTGAGCCATCCTTCCAGCCCCAGTTTAGCAGAGTCTTAACCTGGTCTGTTTGACTACCATTGATGCTAACGTACCAACTGCAAAGGTTTTTACAGAGCATTTCTGGGCCAGTAGATGGTGACTGACAACCCAGATTAGCTATATGGCCTCCGGATCCTGGCTTTCTTCCAGATGTGGCTAATGCAAAGCCAAAGCATTCCTTTGCTAGCTCCTATACCAGCCTTTCCCTCTGCCATATCATATGCTGTAAGAGAATGGTGTTGCTGGCAACATTTCAAGTTATATCATTGATTCAAATCTATCCCAGAGCAAAACTGCTTTTATTTCAAACGAGTACTCTCTAGTGATCCAAAGAGCAGAAGCAGTAAAACAACTCTGCATTCATGTAAGCATTCCCATCCCCAAGGAACGGTTCTCTGGGCCTACAAACACCTTTAGAGCAATAAAAGTTTGCAGCATTGGAGTCCTTTTTTGTGACTTTCTAAGAAGCCAGAATCCTACATTATGCAATGAATCTGGTGCTTAACAACTGTTTAAATAAAATTCATTCCACACAAGAGTCTTACTGAATAGTGGTCACTTCATAAAACTATGGTGAAAGACAGTGTCCCACTTCTCAATCAGAATAAGCCAGGAAATGGATGGGGCTTTAGGGAAGAGCTGCAGAAGAGGCTGGCCACATCCTCTCTGTAGTCTCTGCCCTGCCTTCTCAGGTGAGGTCTGCAGGACTCTGGGCTCTAAAGCCAACTGTCAGAAAGAACTTTCCTGGCCACCTTTGCACGAAATGGTAACTCCTGACCCTCTCCCAGCTCACTGGCTTTGCTCTTTCCTCCACACTGCTAGCCCTGCCCCAAACTGCGCGCGCGCGCGCGCGCACACACACACACACACACACACACACACACACACACACATACACATTCTTTTGCATGGCACATTCTTATCACCAGGAAACGCTTGCTTGCCCGTTCCCTCCACACAGATCAGGACCCTGAGAGCAGGGCTGTGTTTACTCCACTACTTGGTCTCCAATATCTGGCGTCAAATAAGCATTTAGCAAATGTTTGCCAAATGCATTTTTCTAGACCTTACTCTTTTGGCTCACTTACACCTCATCTATGTATCTCTACATGGAAACCAAAGGACACGGAAGGTAGAAAGAATGTTTTTCTGACTTCCTCGTCTCCCTGATTCTTGCAAAGCTCAGTTCCCTACAGAAGGCCAAGGCCAACCTAAGAAGATGTCTCAAGAAGCCTTGCCAACAATAGTCCTTCCTCTGTCCTTGACTAAATGGTTAATATATGCCGGCTTCTGACACCTACTCTGTATGGCTCCCAAGCACATTCTTCAGAAGTTTCCCACTAGAAGGATGCATCAGCTACAGTACAGTATCTACTTATGATCTCAAAATGACAGAGGCCTCCTGGCTGCACTGACTCCCTTTGTCGAATCTAAAACCAGTGCGCTGGGGCAAGGGACCCCGGCAAGCAGCGAACGTCAACCATACTGTGCAGCTATCAATCACACCTCATGAAGCGGACTGCACAGTCCAGTTCATTCAATAGTCAATATCATTCTGTTACCTGGACATAAGTCTGTAGGACTCTTCAAGTTTTGCTAAGTCTGACTAAAGAAAAAGTGATTCCAATAGTCATCGAAATTTAGGAGCTGTGATCACCCAGAGTCACCAGGGCTCCAGAAAGAACCCAGTAAAAGAGAACTGGAAAAAGGACTAAATAAACACGGCCACTCTGGTCCCATAATTGTTCTTGATCTGTCACTATAACAGAACGCATCACAGAAAAATAATTTTTAAATAAGCAAATAAATAAAAGCATCCATCTACAAAAGCCTTGGGCTTGGAGCAGGCTTAATTCTAAGTCTCCGTATTGCATCTTGGCGCTGGCTAACAGAGTCTTCCACTAAACTGCCTGCCAAGGAGCAATGAAGCAGAGCTCCAGCAATTCTTTCAACAAGCTACTGAGAATGCAAGGCTAATTTAACGGGGCAGGGCCAAGTGCCGTTAACAAACGGCACTTCTGTAAGAGGGAAATAAGTTGCCCGTGTTCTTCAGCAGTAACTCTCCTGACTAAGCAGCTCTGAAAGGGTTCGAAGCCTTTCTCCTGTCAGCATGCAGGTGGCCACAAGTTCATTTTCATCTGCAGCAAAGGAGAGATGGCCAAAGCAGGGGCTTTGCCCAGTGCCCCCTGGCATTGGCCAGGGATTGGGGTGTCTGAGTTGTATCTAATCCCTTGTTGGAGAAGGAACACACAGACCCATGCTCTGCTTCTTAGAAACCCAGGAACCTCTGCTAAATCCCTTCCCTTTGTCCCAAATAGAGACTGAATCATGGCACACAGGAAGTGAGTCCCACCCCACATCAGGCTGCACGGGCTGCAGAACGTTGCCTCCGCTTGCTACACACAGGGTGCCAAGCACGGCCTGGATAGCTGAAGCTTTCAAGACCACAAAAACCCACCGTGGTCCTAGGACTGGCTCGCCTTTAAAATGGCAATGAGTCGAACTCTTGTCTGCCCTGATTTGTCCACATAGCAGCAACGTGAAGAGGATGCACGGCAGGCAGTGTGGCCCATACTGACTGCACAGCTTTGGGCACACCATTTCCGTTTTCTCGGTCTCAGTTTCCTTATAGGAAAAGCACAGAGAGGGGACTAAAACAGAGTGGCAGCTGCTCAAAGGCTCGGGTTTTGTATATTTTTCCGAGCTGTTTTCTCTCTGAAAGGAGCATTTTCATTATCAATTCTTTCTGGTCTCTCATTCTTATTTTCTTACAAAGACCTTGCTGGCCACATGTCCTTGCTGAGCAATTTTCCATGTGACTCTTCAAGTCACGTAAGAGACCAACTTGAGTGAGTATGTTAGCTTTCCACCTCTAGCAAAATATCTGAGAGAAATCAACTTGATTTGTTGAAGGATTCAGTCCATAGTGGGCTGAGGTGGGCTAGCTCTCCATTGCTCTTAGGCCTGCCACGAGGCAGACACTTATTGGGTAACAAATGGCAGAGCCGATGCTGGCCAGGAAGGGAAGAGGGAGAGGAAGATGGAGAAAGAGGAGGAGACATGGAGAAAAGGGAGAGCTGGAGGGAGGGGAGGGACGAACTTCATAACAAAGCTTATCTCCCCTAAACATTTACATTAAGCTATGAGCCCAACCACAGTGCAATCCATTCAAGAGGACTGACCGCCATGATCCAATCACCTCCCAAAGGTTCGAGCTCTGGGGTGCACTGGGGGTCCAGGCCTCCACACGAGCTTTGGGAGGTGGACACTTCTCATGCAAACCTGAACACTCAGGCTCAGGAATTTCTAGCTCTCTGGTCACCCTGGGTCCTGACAACATTCCCATCCTTTGATCTTCCAACTTAAAGAAAGCAGCAGCCCTGGCCTCACAGATCCCCATGTACTTCCTTTTGAGGATCTGACAATGGACTCTAATTCCAGGCTTATTATGCAGGAGACTCGCAGCCCTGAAGCAATCAGTGCTTTGTTCTTTCACACATCCTCACGAGTCCTTTCATTTTCTTTCCCCTTCTTTCTCGGCTCTTCTCCTCTCGCTTGGTCCTGCCGGCACAGCTAAGGAGGTGATTTAGACCCATTAGTAACCCGGGATGAAATAAAATAAAATGAGAAATTGCTGCTTATCTTCAGTGAGCAGAACCGCAGGATTAGGACTCAAAGCATCTGAAGGATTTCATGTTAACAGCACTCAGGGAGCTGAAACATAAAAGCCCACGAGATGAAATGAATTCAGGATGGCAAATTAGATCAAGCCCTACCTTCTTGTAGAAACATTCTAAACACAGCTTTGTGTCGAAACTTCTGCCATGAGAAGTTGATATGGTCAGGAGAAGTTACCCAAACCATGGCATTTAACCAATAACAGCAGCCTCATCCCTGAGATTAATGGAACTGCAGAGCATAACTGTTTAATGCATTCTCCAGAAGCAGGACTCACTCAGGTGGTGAGGATTTGCCATTCAATCAAAATATCTTCTCTGCACCCACTTGTGAACTTAATACTCCCAACGCCCATGTGATTAACCAAAGTCCAGGAGGGCTGCCAACGGCAGGCAGAAGTGTGGCCTATCTAAGCAAGCGGGCACAGAAAGGTATCATTATGCCGGATATTGTACACATTTGGGATAAAAGGCTCTTAAGTAGGAGGTTTTAGGCTGGGGACAAGTTGTTGAAGAGGTCCTTAGGCCTGATAGCCTTTCCTACTCACATACCAAGTACAATGATGCGCAGATTTTGTATATCATTGTCCCCAGGTAGAAAGTAGACAGGACATATGTGACGTGATGCAGGTGGAAATGTTCAGTGCGGGCAGGCGCAGGAAGGAAGATATGGGTACTTCCCTTCCTAATCATCCTGCTCAGCACTGATTCAGCTAGACCAGGACAGATATCCCTTTGGGATGCAGAAACCTTCGATTTTAAACAAAAATCTAGAATTTATGTCCAGATGTTAAGTTATTCCATGAGTGTTTCCTTAAATGCTCACTATGGTATAGCTATGAGACAAAGCCCAAACTATCCTGATGCCCAAATTCAAATAGTGCCATTTCCCCATTCTCCTTCCCTGGAAAGAGCATTTAAAGTTACCCTCCCCTCCAGGACAATGTGAAATAATTCATCTGGGAATATGCCATATTTGTAGTGGGACCTGGGGTACAATCAGTGGAATGGTACACACTGGCTCCAGCCAGGGTCCAGGGTAGAACAATACCTCTGGTTGTGTTCCAGAAATCTAAGAAAGAAGCAAAACCAGCAGAGGTGAGAGTGACTTCCATTGAGTCCTGTTCAGGTGGCCTGTCGGGGCAGCGCTTGGGAAAAGGTGAGACATCCTCTCTCTGAGCAGAGTCCCAGCGGACCACAGGCTGCAGAACAAAGGCGACAGCCTGACTTACGAAGCAAGAGTTTAGGGAAGCAAAAAGAGACAAAACAAGAAACAAGAAAGCCATCTATTACACAAAAAGAAAGATCGCTATCAAAGTCTGAGACAATGTTGGTGTTCAACACCCCGGCTATTCCAGCCAGGGTTCCCATCTTCTCCACTCTTTCTCCTTCTATCCTAGACCCCGCAGCCCATCAGGCAGGCAGGACTCTGGCCCCATTCTGCAGCTGATACTCAGAGGCCCAACCTCCCACCCAGAACTGAGTTGGAAATAGACAAAATGAGGAAACTTAAACAGAGGGATCTTGGCTAACTATAGCTCCATTTACTAATTTTCAGCTTTGTGGGATGCGAAAGCAATTCATGTTCACTTGAAACCACACTCTGAATGTTTTATTTCTACACTTTCCCTGACTAGGCAAATATGGCAAGATATGTTGTCACGGTGCTGAGCCACAGCAGCGAGCATGCAGCTCTCGCTCGGCTCTGCAATCAGAAGGGGAAGCCACTGGGACTCAGAACCGTATGGCTAAGCTGGAGGATCAACATGTTAGAGATATTAAGCTCATTTTCATATGGTATTTTCTATTTCTCACAGTTTTATGACTTACCCTATCAGAATTGAGGAACACCTGTATAAGTTTCCAGCTCTGAAACCTAAGCTCCATGAAGAAAGCTGGATAAAGTACATCTGGCCATGATGAGCACCACTGGAGGGGATGCTGCCAACATCCCAGGAGAGGTCCATGACTCCAGAAAGCACTCAATCCTCAGTGGCAGCCTCTCCCACGCGGTAGATATGCCATCTTCACGGGAGCTGCCTAACATTGCCTCAAAAAAACATCTCCAGTTAGACACCAAAGCAGGAGCCCAGCAGCCTCCCGGCCATTTACATTTCTGATGAGGGTGTTCACTACATACTTTTCAAAGAGCTTTGCAGAGAGTATGAGGGAAAATTCTTTGAAGGAAGCAGAAGGCACCCAGGCCTGGTACTTGTCCTAGTCTGCCCATACCATATCAGTGAGATCCTAATAGTTACAGTTTATATATTATTCATTTCATTTGTCTAAAAAATTTATTGGGTGTGCTTACATGTATACACCATGACATACACGTGGTTTCAGAGACTTGCAGGAGTTAGTCTCTCTTTCTGCCACGTGGGTTCTGGGCAGCAAACTCAGGTCATTGGCCTTGATGGCCAGTGCCTTTACCCCTGAGCCATCTCACTGGCCCTTATCTCCTGTTTTCAAATCCTGTTATACATTAAGGAATTTTGCCTACTATAGCTCTTGGGAATTTAAAAATTATCTTCCTGCTCCTTTTCTTATTACGGTCTTAGAAAGCTAAGGAAGATGGCTGTTTCAGAAATCCTTCTAAATGCCTGCTTTTGCTCATTCTTGCCTTCTATGTCTCTGGTAAACGATCATCAGAGGCTCTCTTTGGCTTTGAAATAAGCAGCGTTCTAGAAAGCAGGCATCTGACACCAAAGTTCCATCTGCCCGTTGCTATTTACCCACTCGGCATCCCTGGGCAACCAATCAGGGACTATTCATCCCTTCGCAAGAGAAAAGAGACAAGACACCCAGGTGGGTGCTGCCTTTCTCCCCTTTAGAGGCAGGTGGCTCCCGTTAGTCCCATCAGATTTTCTTCTGGTTTACAATCAGGGGGATCAGAACAGCAGAGAAGACTGAAAATAAAGTAAGCTCTCAGACAAAAACCAGAGGCAGGTGATGTGTTCCTCACTGGCACGCCTTCACCACGGGAGCAACAAACAGATACGCAGGCTTGTGCAGTGCGTCTCGTGGCAGTACACTGGGCAATGGACTCATACTCCTCTCCCTACTCTCTGTGAGGGCAGCCGGCCTCTGGGTATGGTGGCTTCATTCGGAGCTGGGCTTTAGCTTGTTAGATCCATTTGCCATGTCAGATTCATTTCCTCTTTTCCTGTGTGAACAATAAACCACGCATTCAAAACAGATACCTGACCGTCTTCCTCTCTGTGGCACGAAAGTCCTGTTCATGACCGGAGGGAACAGTAATAAAGAAGAGGTTGTGGATGTGACAGGGACCGGAGTAGGGAGACAAAGGGAGAAGCAGAGGAGGGAGAGAGAGTATGGGTGGAAATCGTATAAATACAGTACTCATGTATGGAATTCTTTAAAAAAGTGAAAAAAAAAAAACCCAAAACACCATCAATTATACCCAATAAGCCAAGAGTAGCACATTCTCAAGGCTCTGCAGCATAGGTTAGTTAAATCTGGAAGGAGAGAAGGACTCAAACATGCTCTCACGTGATACATTTTTCTGTTTTAGCCTATTCTGTCTCAGGCCCTTCTGCTACGATATAATAAGATCTTGTATAAATACACTAAGGAAATATTATAATGCATGTTTGACTATCAAAAAAGTAAAGAGAGCTGGGTGGCGGTGGTGTACGCCTTTAATCCCAGCACTCGGGAGGCAGAGCCAGGTGGATCTCTGTGAGTTCAAGGCCAGCCTGGTTTACAGAGCGAGATCCAGGACAGACCCAAACTACACAGAGAAACCCTGTCTCGGGAAAACAAAAAACAAAAAGTAAAGAGAACGTTCCAAGAAAGTATAGACATAACCTGGGGGGAGGGGTTGTAGCTTGACAACAGGGCCATGCTTATAACACCAAGACCCTGTGTTCAATCATTCAAGCCTCAGCACTAGGAAAATGTTGGACACCTGTAGACACACTTACACACATACAAGGAAAGGAGGGGATAACAGGAAAACAAGGAAAGGGAAAGAGAGGGGGCGGTGAACACCAAGAGAAAATACAACACGTGCAGTGAGGCTTGCTTTGAGTGGAGGAGCCGTTCTGTTTCTGAAAGCAGAAACTGAGCCCCAGGCATGGCGAACCCAAAATGCGTGCAGCAAGCTAAGACCCTTGACTGCACTAACACATGCCAGGTTATTCCTTCCCCAAAGCCCCAAGCACAAGAAATGCAAATCTCTCGAGGAAAGCTCTCTATTTAAACCCTCGTTATTGCTGTAAAGCAAATTTAACTAAGTATAAGCTCTCAAAAAAAAAAAAAAACTTAAAATACAAGCAAGCAAAGCAGCATACATGAGAATTGGAAGAACTAATAAAAACATGAGAACCACACCTAGATTACCAAATATTGAAATACGCAGTAATGAGGTATGCAATTAGAAATGAACAGACAAAGCTGATGTTTAAAAACTACCCGGAGGATTTGCAAACAAGCTAAAGGAAACTTAGTAAAGCAATAGCAACAATATAAAATCCCTCAAACCCAATGGATGGTGTGGTGGCTAGTCTTAATGTCAACACAACACTCAAGCTAGGGTTATCTCAAAGGAGGGAACCTTAACTGAGAAAATGTCTCCATAAGATTCAGCTGTAAGGCATTTTCTTAATTAGTTATTGATGGGAAAGAGCCCAGCCCATTGTGGGTGATTCCATCCTTGGGCTGCTGGTCCTGGGTTCTATAAGAAAGCAGACTGAGAAAGCCATGGGGAACAAGCCAGTAAGCAGCACCCCTCCATGGCCTCTGCATCAGCTCCTGCCTCCAGGTTCCTGCCTTGTTTGGGTTCTTGTCCTGACTTCCTTCAATCATGAACAGCATTATGGAGGTATAAGCCAAATAAACCCTTTCCTCCCCAACTTGCTTTTTGGTCATGGCGTTTCATCGCAGCATAGAAATCGTGAATAAGACAGATGGGTTCAGCTGCAGCTTGGAATAGATGAAGGAAGAATTATCAACCTGGTAAGTGTTCTAGAAGCGGTCAGAATGCAGGAGAGGGCTTGGGGAGAACTGAGAATTTTGAGGAAGTGATGAAAAACGTGTTCCAAATGCTTGGAAAATACCCTCTTCCCCAAGCAAAAGAGATAAAAGTGTTCCTTCCTCATCAGTGTGTGCTGGGCAGACATTGCAGAAGACCAAACGCGCAGTGAGCGACAACGGAAAAGCCAGGTCGGGCAACAACTAGAGTGGCGGTGGTTTCTATGGCAACAGCAGAGGTCAAGCTAGGAGCCTCCCAGCTGCTAGTGAAACACACAACAAAGTTATGTCTCAAAGGTGAGAGTGAAGCAAACGTAGCTTCTTATAAACAAGAACTGGCTTTACTGTCAACAGAAGTTGAGGAAAGGGACTTCTGAAGACTATACTTCAGGAAGGGGAAGAGTGACCTCAGCAGGAAGGTCGGACAAAAAGGGTAGACAGGAAAGGAGACAAGTAGGTAATTTTATTTTATTTTTTTTTTATTTTTTTTAAAGATTTATTTATTATGTATACAGTGTTCTGCCTGCATGCCAGAAGAGGGTGTCAGATCTCATTACAGATGGTTGTGAGCCACCATGTGGTTGCTGGGAATTGAACTCAGGACCTCTGCAAGAACAGCCAGTGCTCTTAACCTCTGAGCCATCTCTCCAGCCCCCGAGTAGGTAATTTTAAATGGATGCTTTAAACTGTTATAAAATAACGAAACTAACATCTGCAATGTGGTGCTAAGCTGATCTGACCTAAAACTACCTGGCAAGAATAGCATGTAACTCGAGAGACTGGTTGCATTCAAGAACTCTGCGGTGCGCCCTGTGGATACTACCTGGGTTCACAGAAGACGCAAGTCACCTGGCCCCAGTCACCTGGACCAGCCAGCACCAGGGCACCCTGCCACTTCCTCCTATTCTAAGCCTTCCTTAAGCTGGTCTCTCCAAAGCTGTGATTTAGACAGAGGCAGCACTCCAGCTTAGCAGACTGAATGCCCCCTGGAGGCAGGGTGGCTTCCCGGAGCCAGGAGGAGGGGCTGCAGCCAAGAGCTAGCTTCCAGGAGGAGGAAGATGGTGTTCTTGGCAGCTGACACCACAGCCGAGTCTAGAAAGTAATCCCTTCATCCTAACTGCAGGCCGGGCGTGGCTCTGTTTGTGGAGGGCTTTGCTGGGGAGGGCACTGTTTGGTGAGCAAACAGGCTTCAAGATTAGCAATTTGTAAAGTGGCCGCATGTACTGGTAGGCAAGGATGTGTTTGCCCTCCTGGGTTTTGCCAGTGGAGAGGTTTCGGTGGGGGGTGGGAGTGGGGTGTGAGGTGATGTGAAAAGCATGTTTGGCTAGAAAGGCCCAACTTCCTGCTGGAGGCTCCAGCAGATGAAGTCTAGCAGATGACAGTCACAACCCACATCAACTTTCTTCTTAGAGAACCCATCCCAGCAAGGTCAGCTCTGGATAAATTACTAAAGAGGCCTTAAATGGCCATTCTTCCATCACCTTTCCTGCTACCTGGCTGCTGGGGTGGATCTGGGGAGAGGGGTGGAGCAGTGTTGAAACTGGTATCTGAACTTGTGGAATCCGGGCTCTTTTTCTCATAATCCTAACACAAACAAGCAGAAAGTTCACTGGCTGGAGAGAAACTGTGTCTCACAGTGCTGTGACAGAGCCGCATGATTTATGACTATCTGCTTTTTGGATTATCTCTCACCCTGATGAACTCCACTAGAGGAATTAGTGGGCAGCCATAATAACAACTGGCAACTGCCCTGCTCCTTCAGCTTCAGAAGCATCAGAAATGATTCGACTTCTGTGGGTTGCTAAGGACAAAAGGTATTGCCTGGCTGAAAACAGCAGACTGCTCTTGCACACCTGTTCACAGTATCATATGATCCCAAAGTACATAGTTTCACAACCCCTGCCCATAGAGCAGACCTATGCACTGAATGCCCAATGCACACTACCTGAGTTTCCCATATATATACACTTGCCCTGAGTACTTATAATCACTACCAACAAACTGGAAACTATGTCCTCTCCCCAGCAGGAAAAAAAACAATGATGCTGGCAGCTACAGTTTGCTCTGTACCCGAGGAGAATTACATGTTGGTAATCTCCGAGAAGTCTAGAATTCATCAACCGCATTCTTAGAGAAGTAGTACTGAGAAAAATCAAAAGGGGAGACTATTGTTTTCAAAAAGTGGAGTTTAAACATTAGAAAAAGAATCAGTGGTGATGGGAAGTGGTGACACACATCTTTAGTCCCAGCACTTGGGAGGCAGAGGCAGGAGAATATCCAGGTTCAAGGCCAGCCTTATTCTAGGACAGCCAGGGTTACACAGAGAAACCTTGACTCAGAAAGAAAGAAAGAAAGAAAGAAAGAAAGAAAGAAAGAAAGAAAGAAAGAAAGAAAGAAAGAAAGAAAGAAAGAAAGAAAGAAAGAAAGAAAGAAAGAAAGAAAAAGAGAAGGAGCAAGAGAGAAGATCGGAGGGAGGGAACAAAGAATCAGTGATTATGAGACTTCATTATGAGCCATGCAGATATGGAAAGATTGGCCCTTGCATTTCACAGTGAAGAGTAGAAAGCATAACTCAAATGAACCAGGTGGCTAATATCATGCAGACAGTTGCTGGGTACGGACTACTAGGTCGGTCACTCAAACTCCCATGAATTCTTCAGAGGAAGATTCATCCGGTCTTTTAAGGGTGTTTTGAAAAGTCCCCCACACCCTCCCTTCTTTCCTTTCTTACATCAATGCACAGAGGCCAAGGTCACCATTTTGGTATCCTTACCTCTGCAAACCAATTATATAACTTGAGTTATGGATAAAAGAAGAGTGTTGCCTTGGATACCTCAGTATTAACCTTAATTATTCTTATTAGTGTGCTGCCTAGACAACTACCAACGAGAACTCAGGGACAAGATCTGTAGAGGTAGTACCCGAACCTACACAAACAAAAGAACAGGTTGAAGCCAACAAAGGCATAAGGTCTGTGGCATCCAGATGAGTCCCGTTACATTAACATGGTAGATGGTCGTCAGCCAAACATGCTGCTGTCCAATGGAGATACAGCCAGTACCGCTCACTATGGCGTGAGTCCTCTTGCCATCTGCTAGGATTTCCTTCCATGTTCCAAGTGAAGAATGGATGTGCCCACCACTGTTCCTGGGAGAACTCCCATGTAACTTTTCTTCATTGACTGGATTTGTGAGCAACAGTCATCGAATGTAAACAGTACGTTGGAATCATTTAGGAAGAGCCTTCATATTGACCTAAGGATGTAGCTCTCAATGGTAGAGTAAACACTAGCACATGCAATGCTCTGCCTGGGTTTGGCCCCAATACCACAAGAAGAAAAAGAAAAGGAAAGGAGAGAGGGAGGGAGGGAGGAAGAGAACATTCACATTAAAAGCAGTTCTACTTGACATTAATTTGAATGTGAACCTATATGCAGGTATAGGAACCAAAATCATGCCCCAGTGCTCAAGCCTAAGCCAGAAATCTAATGATCAATAATTTGTTTATATTAGACTCACAAACCCCCAAATCCACAAATGCCCAGAGGCCCTCAGTCGCCTTCCAGAATGCTATCAGGCCATCAAGTTCTTTCCTGGATAAACGGTTGTAGTGTGTACCCGACACTGGAAACTTCATTCCACCAAACCTTAAGGGAGGTTAGAGGGTTGGAGAAGTGGACAAGTTGTTATGAGCACTAAAGCCAGAGGTGCTGTGGATAACAAGACTGCCAAGGAGCAAGTGCACAGCCCACAGACCTGTGGCTTTCTCTCGTCTTCCTGAATGATCTTCCCAAAGTCTCCAGCTCTTTCATTAGGACGTAGTTTTTATAACAAAGGAAATGCAACCCTTGAAGCCTTCCAGGCCTTTCGGAGAGAGATGTGAAATATGACACAAATGAGATTCTGTGTGTGCCCTGTGCTGCTGTGGACACAAACTTCCCATCATTATCGTGCTGGGCTGGTTTTGATTTTGTTTGTTTACCACTTGGGCCCCAGCCATTCTCTGCTCTGTGTCCCACAAGGGTGACCCCTGGTTATTAGTTGATTTTCCTGTCCCTGTGACCCAACATCTGACAGGAAGCCACTTAAGGATTTAATTGGGTTCATGGGTCGAGGGAATACAGCCCATCGCAATGGCCATGGCCTGGCTGTTTACATCATAGGGGCAGTCAGGAGGCAGAAGAGGCCTCCAGTGGAAGGGGGGCTGGTGTAGAACTTGTCCAGCCCCCCCCCTTGAAGGTTCTACAACCTCCTAAAACTGTTGGGGACCAAAAGAGGGGCCAAGCATTCAAATGCAGATGTCTATGAAGAACATTTCCCATCAATATTCAAGCAATGATTTCACTCTCTGAGGAAGTGTCCACTAGGTCCCTGTGCCAGGGAACTTATAGTTGGTTCTAACACTAGGGGAAAAGGGAGTTATTGTCTGGAGATGGGAAGGAATGAAAAAAACCAACAGTGGGACTTCTGTGTCTTCCTGGAGCCATTATTGATACAATTATCACACTTGGTTAGGCAAATCAATACTATGTCTATTAATTAATACATGTATGGACTCTCCAAGAACAACAAGATAAATAAAAAGAAGATCACTTGACATCACTCAGGAAAGCAAACCTGTAAAGGTAAATTGTTTAAACAATAAAATGGCCTTGACCCTCTAAATCTATTCTTCAAAAATTTAGCTTAAGAAAACATCTTAGAAAATAAAAAAAAAAGGTGTCCTTACAAAGGAATTTATTACACTGTCATATTCACTAGAGGAAATTTTACAACTTAAATATACAAAAGGAAGATAATAGTTAAATTGTAGCATATCAACTTGATAGATTAAAAGACTATGAAATGTTAATATTAAAACTTTGTAACTGCAGAAGTTTATATTAACAGTGATAAATAAAACATATTTGAAAATGCATCAGAATTTTAATTATATAAAAACATATGCATGTATCTAAAAGTGAGACAAAATCTCACTGTGTTGGAGGATTGGAATGCTAAGTACCATATACTCATCTTCTAAATTATCCTTTAAAATAAAGCAAATGGAATAGGACAAAGGACATGACACACTCCCTAGAAATCTCATGGCTACAGCTAGTGTGGCGGGGGTACCTTCCGGGACATTCAGACCCCTCAAGGCTGCACTCTGCCTTCAAATCCACTCTCAGTTTTACAGATGCTGTTCAGCCTCAGAGGGGCAGCTACTGCCCCCACTCACCAGGACGTGAAGTTAATAAAACCTCATCGAATGGCAAAATGTGCTTTCTTACTTCCATATTCATGTCTGGCTGTATATATTGGCTATTTGCTGACTCTAGCTGGAACAATTCAGAATGAAAGCATTTTCTTGGACCATTTTGGTTGTGCAGTGTATGTGGGCTCTCCCAGACACTGCACACTTTCATTAGGCAGCGGTGAGATGAGGACTGTCATTGGAACCCTCATTGGAAGCTTTAAGATATGCCTCATACTCCTCCTTAAAGAGATCCCATCTAGCACAGTGATAACAGATTGATGGCTATGACCTTCTTCACATTCTTCTAACTCCTTTTAAAATGAAATCAAGGCTCTTGCTGCTGGTGTCTATGGGCAGGGTGCCAAGGCAATGTAAGGAGGGCTACATATCATCGCTCACTCTCAGGATTGTTTTCAAGTTCATCGTTAATGTGCTAGGCCACCGAAGAACAAGCCAGAAGTGGGGGGAGGGGCAGTCCAAGGGAAATGTGCTTCCCCCATACCCAAGGCCTATTTTCTTGAAATACTGGTTGTCACAAAGGCAGTGTCTTCCCATTGAAAACAAATGTGACACCATATTGACATTACAGCAAAACGCTTCCGCAGACATGCTCCTCTTTATGCCTCAACGTTGAGCTGACAATTTGACATTGCTCTAAAGTTTTAAGCCTAGCAGGATTTCCTGTCGAAAACATTTACCATAGAGAATATATTCTGCCTTGAAATAGTGCTATTTCCATTTCACATTGAAGCAAACGGTGATTTGCTGTAACTACACATCAATTTCAGTGTATTCCTTGGATTGGCTGTTATTGTTTTAATAAGGCAAGGATTAATGGGCAGGTGCTCTATCATCACCTGACTGAAGAAGAAATACAGAAATTATGCATGGCTCATTTTCCCCCTTCTCTGGGTTGATTAATAATGCTGTGATCATGCACTTATAATGCACTTCCCAGCTTTAAAGTGCTTTCATACCCAGAATTACATTTTACCTTTGACAGGGCCTTCCAAATAATACACAGCTTCATAGCCTTTTCAGTTTTCTGATGCCCAAATATTGTATGCGAGTGCATATGTGAGCATGTGTATGAGGGGTGTGTGTGTGTGTGTGTGTGTGTGTGTGTGTGTGTGTGTGTGCGTGTCTATATGTATATACGTATGTATCTGTGAGCATGCATGTAGGTGCATGCATGTATACATGAGTGTGTACACATGTATGTATGCACATGTGTACTTGCATGTGTGTGTGTAAAAGAGACAGAGGACAGAGTGTGTGTGTATGTGTGTGTATAAACACTAACAATACAATAAAAGGCAGTCGATTTACCGTGGCCTTTAAAGACAGACAGACATTGGTTCAAGTTTCAGACCACACATCCACTACACGGCCTTGTACGTATTTCTCTGTCAGTCTGTCGGATTTGAAAGGGGATAATATCACCTTCCGTCCCTGGCCTTTGGAAGAACTAGAAGACAAAAGTTACCGAAAGGGTCTGGCCCACACCACAGTGATAGTTCCTGTGGAAAGCTATGGCTACTCCCCTTTCAGAATCCTCTTGCTTCCTGTCTGATCCATGTTCTTTAAAATATTTAGATTCAGAGAAGAGTGAAGAGAACACGGTTAGTCTGAGAGACTGTTCCAGAAGGCATTGTGACCTATGGTCTCGGTCACTCTCTGTCCCTCAGGTGCTCAAGCAAATGACCCACAAAAAGTTTATCCATTTCCCGTATACTGAGTCCTACGTGAGGTCCGTGGCACTTTAGGTAACTCCCAGAATCCATCAGCTAGAATCCCTGAATTCTGATTAAAACTGTTCATCAAATCCATGAAAATATCTCAAACAAACAATTGTCTTTGGTCAAGATGACGGCCAGCTCTTTAACGACTCCAAAGCATGCTTGACACCATTGGGACCCACTACACACACTGAGGTATACACAGTCTATTACACAACCAACGGAATTAGGTAGAAATGACGATATGCAACTTTAAAAACATATTCTGTTATTTGCTTATTTACTTGGGAGGTGCCATGGCATGTGCGTGGAGGCCAGGGAACCACTTGCAGGGGTCAGTTCTCGCCTTCCACCATGTGTGTTCTCATGATCAAACTCAGGTTGTCGGACTTGGCAGTATGCCCCCTTATCCAGTGAGCCATCTTACCAGTCCATGATTTTTTTTAATCAAGAGTTTACTTTTTTTCCAGAAAGGAAGGACATTAATTCTGTGCTTAAGGGGCCCACCGAGTGCTTCACACTGTAGGCAGTGTAGACTTAAATCACTTCATGTTGTTGTACAACTCCTGGGGAGATAGCAGACACCTTGAATCTTCTGGAGAGAAGAAACAAACTTCCTGCAATGTGGACACCAGCTCCCTCTTATTCCCCCAGGGTACTCTTGAGCAGGGAGAAATTAGGAATTTATGGATAGAAATATAGAGGAGAGAGACAGACAGAAAACACAGGATAGCCTCGGGAGGGCCTGGGTCTCAACCCACCAACCCCTTCTGTCCCTACTAAGGGCTTTTTAAAGGAATGCCAAGGGGTGGAGCAAAAGACCTCCCCCAGCACAGCAACTGTAGACCATCCCAGACACCTGGTGACCTTGCACGTGGTCAAGCCATCCCCTAATGCAGCCCTGCTGTGTAAAGCAAGCTCAGATCTCACTAGGAAACCTTTGTGGGCTCCCACAATGCAAAGCATCAAGATTGTGAGTAGCCTTAAATCCAACCCACTCCAGTACTTTTACTGAAGGTCTAATTTATTTAGCCCAGCTAAAATAGAGCTTTAAAGTTTGATGCTCTAGCCTCCAGCCACTGGAATGCTGGGATTATAAGGTTGTGTTGCCACAAACTTGGTTTGAGATTTGATTTTCTGTTGTTTTTAGCATACGAAGTAGCAGGTTTCCTTGTAGTGTTTTTATACATACTTGATTTTAGTTGACCCTCTCCCTACCTCTTTCCCGAAATCTCCTTGTCCCCTCTCCCACTTAAACCCTTCCACTCCAGTAGTCCCCCTTCACTTTCACATCACACATATTGTTTTCCACTCTGCTTCTCTTTCCTAAACACTCTTTTTCTTTCCTTTCACGGGCCTCTTTCTAATTTCCTGGCATCTCCACACAGTCATTCCCACATAAATACACACATATAAAACTAGAAACTAAGATACACAGATGAGAACATGCAGTGTTTGGTTCATATGACCCAGCTACCACTTCAGGGCATATACCCAAAACATTCTTTATATTCCTATAAGGATACTTGTTCACCTATGTTGATAACTATTCTAGTCATAATATCTATGAAATAGAATCAGCACAGATATTCATCAACAGATGAAAATATTGAACATAAACATAAAGGATTTTAATCAGCCATTACATGTGACTTCTGAAAGTAAATTAAACTGGAATTTCTTCTTGGTTGCTTAGATGGCCTTTTCAGGAAAGCCAAAGCACAAGTCAGGAGGATTCTCAGTAGCTATGTGAAGAAGCCCACATGGAAGAGACCTACTTGCCAGTGTCAAATGCTAGCCATGTATGCCACCTTGGAAGTAAATCCTCCAGTCCCAGAACACCTTTCCATAACTGCAGCCCTGGTCAACATCTAACTAACACAACATGAAAGAATGATCCAGAATCATGCAGCTGAGCCACTTCAGATTCCCAATCTTTAGAAACCGTGGCAGATAATAAATTATTGCTAGTGCTTTGTTACATAGCAAAGGCTACTTGTTATAGTAACAAAGGAAATTTGGCAAGAATATGGCTCAGATTAGCACAGAGTTACATAACCCCAGGAACATGGCCAAATAATGATGGATGAGCTATATGGCCCAGTTCTACAAAGAAAAGCGGCTTTCATATACAGACCATTCTCATATTTTAGACATAATCACTTCACATGATGACAACTGACCAAAATCCTACACTAATTCCAAAAGTCTAAAAAATTATAAATGATATATTTGTTTGTATAATTAAGTAAATTATTTAGATGGAAAAAAACTATAACTAAAGTCAAAATCCAACAGCTTATTAGGAAAATTATCAGCAATGTAGAATATATAGAGGGTTACTATTCTCTGTGTATAGAAGAATGGACAAAACAAAACAAAAATCACTCAATAGTTAAGACAGAAAGCAGACATCATTGAAAGATTCAAAGAAAAGTGGTTCAGAGCTGGAGCTCAAGAGCACTCTGCTATTTGGAATAAGAAAGAAAATTCAGCAAAAAGACTGATGAGTGGCCACGAAACAAGGGGAAAATGAGGAGATTCTGGAGTCTAGGAAAGCATGGCTCAAAAAAGTTTTAATTTGCATTTTGTTGCAAAGAACACAATACCACAAACTGGATATTTGATAAGCAAATGAGGTTTGTTTACCTCACAGTTTGGGAGCCGGAAGTCCAAAAGCCATGACGTCAGCTCTGAGGTGGACAGGATCACAGAGGTGCAAGTTCACAACAGAGACAGACACCATATTACAAGATGGGAAGCCAGAGAGCAATGGGTGAGGTGGGGTCAAGCCAGCTTCCATAAGCACTCACTCTTGTGAGAGCTTAATTAGAGGTTTCTATAAAGCTAGTTTCTGGCCACCAGGGCTACACAATGATAGTCTATCATAAATATGAATGGAAGGAAGGAAGGAAGAAAGAAAGATAGGAAGGAAAAAAGAAAAAAGGAAGGAAGGATTGAAAGAAAGATGGGAAGGCAGACACAAACAAGTGATTTCTCAATCTAGATCTATTTCTTCTTACTCAGAGTCTACTGTGGGTCAGGGCACCTCTCCCATATCCTAGCTTCCATGTTTTAACATCCCAAGTGGCTCTGAACTGTGGAAACACATTTTATTAATCAGCACAGCACAGAATGGGAGATCTAAGGGTCTCACACAAGCAATTCAATCATCTAACACAGAAATGACTCTTGTTGAACCACAACCCATTGGCCAGTCACATGACCTGCCAAATCAGGAAGATGATTCTTTCCATATGATCAACTAAATACAGGTAAACATGAAAACCTCCATCACAATGAGATTTCTAGTTCCTCAAAGGGTCTGGTATCCAATCATCCATTTCCATGAAAACATCCCATTACAGTACATATTAACTGAAGCAAATTTACTAATGATAGAAATTAAAGTGGCAGGGTGAGATAGCTCAGCACGTAAAGGTGTTTGCTGCTCACCCCAATGACCTGAGTTCAAAACAGGGGAAAACTGGACTGGAAAGATGACTCAGTGGTAAAGAACGCAGCTTCTCTTCCAGAGGGTCTGGGTTCAATTCCCAGTGCATCCGCAGTGACCCACAACTGTCCATAACTTCAGTTCCAGGGTATCCAGTACCCTCTTCTGGCCTCTGTGGGCATCAGGCACACAAGCAGAACACAGACACACACATGCAGACAAAATACTCATACACATAAACGTAAACAGGGACCTGCCCTTCCCTGCACAGTGGGAAGAACAAGCATCCTCCTCCTACAAGGCACCATCTGACTACCTCAGGCACATGCACACAAATCAATACATGGAACAAAAACTTGTAAGTAGAAAAAGAAATTGAGGCATCAAAACTCCCGTCAACTTACCTAATTAGTTGTAATACAGGATTCAAGCCTCTATAATGAGGACTGTCTCTCAGTTTTCTGAAGTTTTCTTTTCACTAGTCTGTATTGGTATTCACTCAAGACAAAGAAATCAAGGTGACTGAAATCTTAGCTACTATGGTATGTATGCCATAGAATGTAACACCCTGTGATCCTCCAAGCACATTATGCAAAAGACAGTCTTTTGAAATGGCTGGGATCAGTTCCTTCAGACGTATTCTTGGCTGTGACTGACTAATACCCACAATGAAAGCCAAAAGGACTCAGGATGGAAGAAGGCTTGAAGTTTCCTAATAACATTTGAGTCTCCTGTCTCTGCACCTGTCACTGAAGATTAGCCCTCAGAAGAGTTGTGTGTGAACCTTCTTCATGTTAATGATCAACTTTAGATTTCAACATTCCCTACAGTTCTAATTTGCAGGCTGCTGACAGCCCAGCTTTAAGGCAACCAGCCTTTACGTGTTAAGCCTTAAGGTACAATTTCCTTCTCTCAGATATGTGGAGTCTTGGTACAGTTTTAATACAGCCAGAAAGAGCTGCAATGGGGGTTCTCTCTCTTTTTTTTTTTTTTTGGTTTTTTTGTTTTGTTTTGTTTTGTTTTGTTTTTGTTTTTCGAGACAGGGTTTCTCTGTGTAGCTTTGCGCCTTTCCTGGAACTCACTTGGTAGCCCAGGCTGGCCTTGAACTCACAGAGATCCGCCTGGCTCTGCCTCCCGAGTGCTGGGATTAAAGGTGTGCGCCACCACCGCCCAGCAATGGGGGTTCTCTTTATTGTGAGTTTACTAAATTCACCAGCACAAAATTAACACGTTCTCAAAGAAATATTTACAAAATCTCTAGATTCCAAGATCAAGACAAAATATTACTTGGCGTTGAGATAAAAGCATTACTTGGGATGGGAAGACATTGGTCCAAATAGTATATAGTCAGAAGTGATTAGCTATATGTTCTTATTTCTTTCAGTCTTTAAATTCCATGCAATAATCGTTCACTCAGAAGTTGGTGTGTGAGGGAAGGTACTACCCAAGACCCTCAGCTGGTACCAGGTGGAGCCCTTGAAGTCTTGTCCACAGCCTCCCTTTCTTGTTTCCTGGGCTTTTGAACAGAGAGAGAAAGGGACAGCATTTCCAATGTCAAGATGAAAGGCACATAACGAAATCTCAGAGGGCTCAATCAACTTCCAATCTACCTCAGAAATGAGCAGGCGAGATCAGAACCAACTCCCATCTTCTTCTCAATGCTTTATGCAGCAAAGGAGCCGCGCAGCTCACTCCAGAAAGCCACCTCAACTCACTCTGTTGTGACACAAGGCCCTACCAGAAAGCATGGCGGAGGCATGAGAGGTTTTTATTCCTCTGTCAATCAGCTTGCAGAAAGCCCTACATCTGTTTTTTAGCCACTAGAGAACATGAGGCACCTCAGATGGAATTATAGGCTTGAAAACACTGTACATTGAATCTTTTCAAGCCTAGTGGTTTGCAGCATATTTCACTTAATATCATTTCCCTGGACTGTAAGAACTCATTCCCGCACTGCTCACTTCATCAGGACAGAAAATTTCACAGGAAAGTCTCTTCCCACACAAATGCTGTTTATTCTTCACTACTCCTTCATAGACTTCTGAATCCAGAATTTGATCTTTTTTTTTAAATGTGCATTGGTGTTTTGCCTGTGTGTGTGTATGAGGGTGTCTGCCCCCCTTCCCACTCCCGGAACTGGAGTTACAGATAGTTTGAACTGCCTTGTGGGTATTGGGAACTGAATCCAGGTCCTCTGGAAGAGTGGCCAGTGCTCTTAACCACTGAGCCTTCTTGCCAGCTCCCAACCTTGATTTTTTTTTAAAATTTATTGGCCAATCATCCAACTCCCTACTAAATGATATATGCACAATACCACCCAAGAGCATTACTGGGTGGTGTGAAAACCTGAAATAGAAAGACTATAGCATGTATCACCCCAACTCAAGCATTTCTCCAAGGGGGACCATGACACTACAGCAAGTAATCAGGGACAAACTTCCCAGCCACCTTCCTTCAGGCTCACTAGACTTCAGCTTGGGCATCCGAGGAAAGCCTGAAAGGCTCATCCGAAAATGAAGTAATTTTTTGCTTTTAGGACCAGGTATTAGACCCAGTGCCTCAGGTCCTTGCTAGGCTAGTGTTCTGTCACCAGGCCATGATCTCTACCAGAAATTCTGTTTATTCAACTTTTGGTTTTGTTTTTTTGTTTTTTTGCTTTTTTTTTTTTTTTTTTTGGTACATTCAATTTTATCCAACTTGTTTTCAAACTGTAGGTACCACCTAAGCTTGTATTTATTTATTCATTTTTGGGCTTTTTCAAAACATTTCTCTACATAGCCCTGGCTGTCCTGGAACTCACTTTGTAGACCAGGCTTGACCTCAAACTCAGAGACACCCCCCCCCCCCGCCTCTGCCTCCTAAGTGCTGGAATTAAAGGCGTGCACCACCTGGCCCATCTAAACTTTTTGTTCCTACTACAGGCATTTTTAAAAACTGCTTTTGTTGGCAGTTGAATTGAAAAAATCGATATTCAAAATGAGCAGAAAATGAGTATCATATTCTCATCAGCTAGAACTAAACACTGCTAACATCCAGCAACTGTTTTTCCAGGATGTTTTCAATGTTTCCATTTTCAAATTACAGTAGTTATGTATGACTAGTTCATCCTTTTTAAAACGTTAAAAATATAGAAAATTAGAAAAATGCTATAACGGCCACAAACTGAGTAATTTGGGGGCACTTAGCATACATTATTTCATTAAGTCTTACTTGCATTAATTCTTCATGGTGGTAGTGGTTCTGTATCCATAGTACAAATGAAGAAGCCAAGCACAGGAGATGGTGGTGATGTAGGTGGAAGGTTTACATCCAAGCATTTCCATAGTCCAGACTTCATTTTAATTCCACTTTACGTTATTACTTTTGATAATTAAGTGATAGTCACTGAGTAAGGGGTGTTCCCTAATAGTGAAGGAGTATTAGCCCTAAACTGAATACTGCTATAGTTGTGTCTAGCTAATATCAAAATAACACCAAACGTGGCAAACTGTTTCCAAGAACTTTAAATGTATCCTAGAACAAAGTTCAGGAATATATAAAGGTCCCTCAAGGCCCATGAATCTATGCAGAAAAGGGGACAAAAAGATTGTAAGAGTAAGAGGGGAAATAGCAGTTTCCAGACACAACAGGACAGGTGCACATTTGAACTCAGAGACTGACAGTATGCATAAGACTTGCACCAGCTGAAGCCAGACACAACCTCAGCACAGAGCGGGGAAGTGGGCATGAAGACCCACCCCTGGCCAATAAGTCATTTGTAATTGGTAGCTGTGGAAGAGAGCAAGTCCGTTTTCTTCAATGGAGTGACACTAGATATATCACCAGCACTCTAGGTCAAGACCCCTGCTCAGGAGTCGTTATCCAACACAAATTGAACTCTTTGTCTGTTTGTTTTAAGAAAGAGAACATGAAGTTGAGTGGGTAGGGAGGATCTGGCAGGACTTGGGAGAGGGAAAAGAATATGATCAAAATATATCATATGAAATTCTCAAAGAATAAAAGAAAACATTATTAAAAAGAAACCTCACAGAAATACAAAATTGGCCAACACTGCACAAAATAAAAATCCATAATGTAAAGCATGCAGCCAAAGATTATGAGTCATAATAAGAAGCAGAATAACATAATCATAATGAGGAGAAAGCCAGTCAATTAAAACCACCAGAACACAGATGTTCAAATTAGCATCCAAGAACACTGAAACTATTATAACTATTGTTCCCATGTAAGGTTACCAGGTTCAAGATCAATATGCAAAAGTCACTCTTATTTCCATATGCCAATAACAAATAATCAGAAGTTAAAATTTAAAACAAAAAGGGAGTGTCATTTATCATGCCTTCCCAAAAGAAGCACTGAAGGATAAACCTTGGGAAGTATGAAAAGACTGGTCACTGTAAAGAATATTACTTGGCTGCAAGAGTACAGAAAACAAATAGTGAGCTACATAGTCTTGTTTGTGGGCTGGAAGGTGCTTACAGTTAAAGTGGTAATTCTCCATTAATCAATCCATCCATTCCACTGTCAATCAAACTTCTAGCAGGCTTTTTGTAGAAACGGGCAGGCTCACTTTAAAATTTATATGAGAATGCAAAGGGACCCAGAGTAGCCAAGACAAGTCTGGATTTCAAGACTTACTACCCAGCTGCAGCAGCTAAGACAGAATCAGCACACAGATCGGTGCACATGGGTCCAAAAATAGAAGCAGATGGAAGATTAGACAAAGGACTGATTTCTGATAAATATGCAGCAGCCAGCCAATGGAGAAAAGCACCAACGTTCAACAGAGGTGCTGGAACAAATATAAATTTACAAAAGATGAACCAGATCTTACTCCCTATGTGGAAAATCCCTCAAGTAGATCATAGGGCCAAAATTAAAACCCCAAATCAGGAAACCTCTAGCAGAAAACATGGAGAAAAATCTTTGTAACTTTGGGTTAAGAGATGATTTCTTCTTTTTTACATGCAAAAGCAAGATCCATTTTTACAAAACAAAATAGTTGATACATTGGATTTGATCAAAATTTAAAATTTCTCTTCTTTGACAGACACTAGAAGAACATGAAAAGACAAAACAGATAAGAAAGGAAATATTTACCAAGTGTATATCTAATACAAGACTTGGTATAGAATTTATAAAATGGCCCAAAAATGGAAGAGCCAACAACACAATTTATAAAGGTTCAGACACCTCACCAAAGCAAATGCACAGAGAATCAAGAGCCCATAAAGAATCCTCAGCACGTGGCAGCACAGGCACCTGGGAAAGGATTCAGTGAAACTAGACTCTCATGTACCACTTGTAGAATGCAAAGAACAACATACCTTCACTGGTAAACAGTGTGACTTTTACCAGGGAAAAAGATTGGCTTAACCATTTAATCAACAGCAATAGTGACTTTACAGCTACCATATGACCCAGCCATTGCATTCCTAAGTGTTTACTTGAGAAAAATGAAACAATACATAGCTAGACAGACAGACAGAAAGACAGATGATAGAGATAGAAGAGATGATAGATAGATAGATAGATAGATAGATAGATAGATAGATAGATAGATAGATAGATAGATAGACAGATAAATAGATAGATAGATAGATAGATAGATAGATAGATAGATAGATAGATAGATAGATCATAGATAGAGATGACAGATAGATAATTATATACACACAAAGACTTGTACACAAATGCTCACAGTAGTTTTCTAGTCCAAAGCTAAAAACAACCCAAACACCCCTCACCAGGTGAGCATATAAACAGATCGTGACATTAACGCCAATGGAATGTCTTTCAACAGTAAAACAGATTGAGCTACTGATACACATGATGTGTATAAACCTCACAAAAATTACCTAGCGTGAATGAAGCCAGACAAGAAGAGAATATACCACACTCTTAATTCAAGATTACAGAATATGCAAAGTAACCCACACAGTGACAGAATGCATGCACGCCCCTGCTAGGAAAGGGGACAGAGAGGACTGGAGGCAAGAATTTCCAAGAAGACCTGAAAACATTTGAGGTGATAAATGTGTTCATTACCTTGATTGTGCTGATAGCACCACAGACAATGGGTGTCTAAAGTTTGCAAATTATATGCCTTAAATATGCCAATTTATTGTAGGTCAATTATACCTCAGAAAAGCTGTTAAATATAATAAGAACAAGACTGCCTATTTGAGGTCACCCTTTGCCAACCTAAATTTTGGCCTCCTTTCAAAAATGTCTTGAACAGCATTTAGGAACAGACTGGCATTGTTAGGTTAATGTCCTGTGAAATAGTCTAAACTAATTGTTTCAAAGGCCTGTGGCAGCAGTTTTCTGAGATTATATCAGGCGACACTTTTCTCTTTGTGTATACATAAACTGATGTTGCCACTGGATACCAAACAATGCTTTTGCTGCAGTCATCTCCACAGCGGGATGTGTTATTTCACTCAAGAGAACTGAGAACAATGCCCTGAGTTCCCTGTGTCTGGGCCAAGCCTGTACCCATACCACCGCTTCCATAGCAAACTCTTCCATGCACAGATCTGAATCATTGACAAGTCCATTGGTTCCCGTGTACTCGGGTGTGAGAGAGAAAGACAGAGACAGTGAGCGAATGAAGGACAGAGGGACTTGGAAAGGCAACCTGAGTCAAGTGTCAGCTCAGGGACATCCTCCCATCCCCCAACCCCCAACTCTTCCCCATCACCACCCCCATGCAAAACTTTGCTTCCTTCAACCAGGACCTCAGCCCTTCAGAAAAGAATGTGGTGGTGACTACGTACTTCTAAATAGCTCTCACTGCATCTTCTAGCCCTACCCTCAGGAGCTCAAGGCCACCGGCAGTTTCTCAGGATGTGTTTAGGGCACAAGCACACACCAGACATGCACACACATGTCCACCTGAACTCAACTCCTCCACAACAGTGCAAATGTTCACTTTTTTCTGCTTCTCAACGAGCATTTCTATGAGGCCTTTTCGCCTCACAATGATTCCACCTCCTAGTAGGACTCTATACTAAATCCATGTTTCTGGGGCTGGGCAGCTAAGTCAGTCTGTAAAGCATGTGCTGTGTGAATTGTAAGGACATGAGTTCAAATCCTGAGAAACCATGCAAAGTCAGGCATAGGAGTATGTGTCTATAAACCCCATGACAGACTAGAGGCAGACAGGGGAGAACCCCAGGAAGCTTTCAGGCCAACTAGCCAGGCAAAAGTAGAGGCAAGACCATGTCTCAAACAGAGTCAAAGCCGAGAACCAACATCCACGGCTGCCCTCTGACATCCACATTCATGCTGTGGTACCCCCCACCTACTCTAAATCTGTGTTTCCTAAATGGGGTCCAGGTCAGTGACAACTGACCATAAAATTATTTTCATTGCTACTTCCTAACTGTAAACTTGCTACTCTTGTGAGTCGTGGTGTAAATATGTTGGGGGAGATAATAGGTTTATCAAGGGGTCATGACCCAGAGGTTGAGAACCTCTCTATTTACCTACTGAGATGAGCACCATCTCTATTTACCTACTTAAAAAAAAAAAAAAAAAAAAAAGTCACTCACTTCTCTTACGTATTTTTGTTTAATAAAACTCTTCCTTTCTTTGAACAGGAAAACATGATCTTTCAATCCTTGGAGGCCAAGAGGGTTCAAATAAGAACACACTGTAAGCTGCTGCCCTGGGCAGCTGCACTCACAGGGCTTCTGTGCCCTGACAGCACCTGAAGCAAATGAGAGACAGTATTGTGGGAGCCCACAGAGGTTTCCTAGAGAGATCCGAGCTTGCTTTACCCAGCAGGACTGCAGAAGAGGATGATTGGACCACCGGCCTGGGTACCAGGTATTTGGAAGGGTCTACACTTGGTTGTATCTAGCAAGGGGGAGGAGGTCTTTTGCCCCTCCCCGTGGCATTGTTATAAAAAGCCCATTTGAATAAAGTTCTGGGCCAGTGCATTTTGACACAGGTCCTCCTGAAGCTCTCCTGTGTTTCTCTCATCTTCGCTATCTTTCTATCTACTAATTTTTTATGCCTCTTTCCTCCTCATAGGAATGCTGTAAAAGGTGAGGTTGCCCCCCCTACAGTATCAGCTCTAGACACGTTATTTTTGCCCTGTACACAGCTCAGAGAGAGGACAGTACCTGTATGAGAATTTTTAAAGGCCTCCGTTTCTCCAGGTCAACATAACTTCCTGACAGGCAGTGTATGAGCTAGTTTTTAACCCTTGACCTGATGCTGTGAAGCAGAGGGCCCGACTCTACATGACTTGCCAAGTATGGCCAGCATCCCACTGACTCCACTCCCTAATTCCTTCTCACTCCCAGCTTTTGGGCCGTGCGGTCATCCAACCAACGGTACTTCCATGGGGGTGCAGAAGGAGACTATGGAGAGAAAGAGGATCATTAGCAGCCCTTTTGAGGTTTCCCAACATCCTCCAGTTTAGGCAATGATGAGTGCCTGAGTGACTGGCAGGCTTGGAAGTATGCCTCTTTTGCCAATGGCATATTAATGAACTTCAGGTCAAGGTGAGGTACTGAAACCAGCAGACCTAACAAGAGGGTCGATTGTTACCTAAGAGGCTTGACTATCTGGACTGTCTGAAGACACAGCTCTGCCCTGAGAAAGTAGGGCATTCACAAGGTTGGTCCAAACAATGGGTAGGTAGATTTCAAACAGTAAAAGTGCTGGGTGCAGGAGAGGGTAGGGTTAGCACAAAAGGGAAGCAACTGCTTACTCTGTTCCATACTGAATGCCGGATAGCTCACGGCCCCTCCTGCCTGGGTGTTTTCTAAATTGTTATTTATTTGTATATTGAGATAGGATCTCACCACCTCTCCATTCTGAGTACTGGGATTATAATGTGTGCCACGGTAAGCATGGGTCTTTCAAATATTCTAAAATATTAATAAATTCAATGGTTGCTTCATTTAATGTGTGGTAGATATACCCCATGCTCCGTGCATTCCACCATATCCATATACCCACAGGCAATGCTAATCGGACTTAGACAGCTATTAGTTACTTTTCTGGTGTTGTGACAAAGTACCATGGCCAAAAGTGACTTAGGAAAGAGTTTATTTTGGCTCACAGCTCCAGAGAGAGGAAGTCCTTCATGGCAGGGAAGACAGGGCTGCAGGAGGAGGAAGCTGGCTGATCACATTCCACACATAGGAAACAGACAGCAAGAACAGGAAGAGACACTGTAAGGCTCAAAGCCGACCCTGGTCACTTACTTCCTTCAGCAAGGCTCTAACTCACAAAGGTCCTGTACTTTCTCCAAACAGCACTGTCAACCAGGACCAGGTGTCAAAATACACACACTGGGTGGTTTGAATAAAAATGGCTCCCGTAGGCTCATAGATTCAAAGACTTCCTCACGGGGGAGTGACACTGTTTGAATGGATTAGCAGGTGTGATCTTGGGGGAAGGACGTCGCTAGGGGTGAGCTTTGAGATTTCAAAAGCCCGCGCCAGGCCCAGAGCCTCTCTTCCTGCTTCCTGCAGATCCAGATGTAGAACTCTCAGCTATTTCTCCAGCACCATGTCTGCCTGCGTGCCTGCAGGCCATGCACCCTGCCTTGGTGAAAAATGTATTAAACCTCTGAACTGTAAGCCAGCCCCAATTAAATGCTTTCTTTTATAAGAGTATTCATGGTCATGGGGTCTCTTCACAGCAGTAGAACACTGACTAAGACACAAACCTATAGAGAACACTTCTCATTCAAGGCACCACAGTGGATTATTTAAAAAAAATGTTGAGAGGGGATCATGTAAGGGAAATTTTGGGTATGATCATGTTTTTCACATTATACATGTATAAAATCTTCAAAAATAACAAAAAATTAAATATTAAAAAAAAGATTAATTCATTTAGCCCTTTAAGGTACGTTTTACAAAGCCACCATCTTTAAATGTGCGTAATAATAAGATTGACTGAGCTGGTAAATCATGGTGGGAGTTGAAGGAACGAGGAAATAGAATTAAATGTCTAAGAATGAGCTCTGTTGAGCAGCCAGCTCTCTTTGCAAGTAAATCTCCCAGGGGGTCTCTAAGCCATTGTGCCCACTGCACTGCTGGAGACAAGGCAGCGGTGAGACTCGGGGAAAATATCCCAACCTCCACTGAAGGCCAGTGTCTCAACCCCAGCTGACGGCCATGCCTCTGCTTCCAGCCTGGCCTTTCTTCTGCCAAGGCTGAGGGATATCAACCTGGGACTCACCTTGTCAAGCATCATAGAGCTGTTTTAGAATGCTACTTATGAAAGAAGTCAAACAAAAACAGTCTATCAAAACCAAACATAGTAATCTGCCCTCAGCTCACGAACCAGTACCAACTGCCTAGCATTACATGCTATATCCACCAGGTTGAGCAGCCCTGGGGTCAGGTCCAGGCCTGAACAAATAGACCGAAGTTTGATGAAAAATCTGAAAGATTCCACCCAGCACAGACTGTAACATACCTCCTGGATCCCAGTCCCCCCAGAACAGCCCTTATCGGGCATCAGCAACCAGTCTTTTCTCAGTAAGAAATACGTTGGTTGGAGAGTTCACGTCAGAACAGAAACATGAAACTGAACACAATGAGGGCAGACTGCTCTTTGCTGGCTCCTGCTGAGCATGCTCAAAGAAGCTGAGGAACCTGGGAACCGGCTTCCAGGCAAGCACCAGGCCCTGTTCATTCAGCGTCACATCGCTGGGCCCAGTGAGCTTAGAATAGGCAATGCTGGGCTGGCAGTTGTGTTCTGACTCGAAAGTGCTACTTCTACCTACTGTTTGGGGGAAGAACACGGGTTCAAGTCTCTGGGTTCAATACGTGTATTCAGGAGCATTGAGCCACTGTAACAGGAGCCATTCCAACCTAGACTAAGCCTTGCGTCTGGCCCCACACACAGAGTTTTGAAAACTCCAGATGGCCCAGAATGGGCCCTACCTATGACCAGCAGTTAGGATTCACTTCATGACATGTACCAGGTGGCATCTGCCAACCTCAGAATTAGCTACTGGACTCCAAGCTGGAGGGAATATGGGTTCCCTCCTACTGGCCCCGATATGATCCTCCCTGAAGAGAACCTTTAGATGGTTCAGAGCCCCTTTTTCTCTGTGAGAAACAGATGGGAGAGAAGTGCTGCCATCCCCAGTCAAAGGGCCAGTAGCCAAGCTTTCTGTCACACACTGTCCCACATCCAGGCAGCCAGCCCAGCCTCAGAGTCTCAGCTCATAGCCAGTTGCAGATGGGAGTGCTAATGGTCATTGGCCCCAGGAACCATTTACTTAAGGAATTGTTTTGGCAGCTGGTGAGGAACGGAGGCGGCGTTCTAAGCTACTGATCATTGCTGTGACAGTGTACTATGTGGGAAACCGACTGGGGAGCCTTGTAGAGTGCAGGACATGCCCTGCGTCCAAGTTCTGCTGTCATCTCACATGGATCTCAAGCTTTCCACTATAAAGCAATATGAGAAGAAAAGAAAAGTATATATATAGCCACACACACACACACACACACACACACAAAAAAAAAAAAAAAAAAAAATCTGCTCACACAGTAAACTATTCAGAGCAAGCCATGTAAGAAACCAGGCCCATTTACAAATCTCTTTCATCATGCCCTACAGAACGTCACACAGGAAAAAGAGGTCCAAAAACAAGGATCAAAACAGCCTGCGAATAGAAAAATTAGAGCAACTCGAGAACGAAAGTCAAACTGGAATCCAGGGCATACGACATTGGTACTCAGCCTGGAATCCAGGACACATGACATTGGTACTCAGCCTGGAATCCAGGGCATAGGACATTGGTACTCAGCCTGGAATCCAGGTCACACGACATTGGTACTCATCCTGGAATCCAGGGCATAGGACATTGGTACTCAGCCTGGAATCCAGGGCATAGGACATTGGTACTCAACCTGGAATCCAGGGCATATGACATTGGTACTCACACATGAGGCGCACTGATGTCATGCAGGAAGCACGGGGTCTGGGACTTTTAACTCCTCAGATCTTCCACCTCAAAATCAAACACAGGACAAAGTTACCATTTGCAATTTCTAATTTTTGAGATCTCTGACAGATAGCAGCTCAGCAGAATGAAAACTGCAGGACTCAGGTCTTCACTAACACATCTTACGTCTGCATTAGGAGTCATCTGAGGGGACTGTGCGGTTGAGAAAGTGCTGGGATTAGCCCCCAGGGCCCTGTTTTTTAAAAAGCACATTTATAATAATTCCAGTGCTGCAGAAGCAAGGCAAGAAACTCCTTGAGGCTGGTCAAAACAATGAGAGAATGTGTCTGGAAAAATAAAAGTGGAACATGTGTGAAGAACACGTGAAGTGTCTTCTACACACACACACACACACACACACACACACACACACACACACAGATCATAGATTCAAGCACGCTGTGTTTATCACAAGTTGCTCAACAGCCATGGACTTTACCAAAGTTGATATCTCAATCTAATGGATTGTAAAGGCCATTTCTATTGTCTATTCTACCAGCTCATTTGTATCTCTGATGACACCAGATGTACTGTGAAGGCAATATGAAAGCCTAGACTTGATTTTGCAGACTCCATCTTAGGGAAGGACCACCATCTTAGACTACCTGGTGACCAGGGGCTGTACTCAGTTCCAGGAAGAACCTCAGGAATGTGCCGTGACAACTCGAACAGACACTCTAGAAGCAGCCAATTAAGAAACAGGGCAGTAAAGTTTAACAAGATCCAGATGCTCCTGTAGACATCCTGTCAGCAGTTTATGGTCCTTGCAGATATCCAAATACCCTGTCAGCAGGTAGTGGTTTCACACCCAAAGTCTAATCCAATAGTTTCAAATGTGGTTTCGTGCCAGAAGTTTAGACCAATAGTTTCAAAAATCACCTTGCCCCATATCCCTTTTATCTGATCCCAAAACGCCAAGGCATGTAATTCTCAGCCTGTGGTTTTTTCCTTTAAAATCTCTCCTACCCCTGAGCCACCCACCATTGCCACTGTGGCATTTCCCTCCATCCGCAGGCGGTGGTCCAGGTTCAAACCTGACGATAAAAGACCCTTGTGAGCTTGCATTAGAAACTGGCTCCTTGGTGGTCTCTGGGGGTTGTGCAACGTGGGTACAACAGCACAAAGTTGTTTTCTTTACTTAGTTATTTCCAATTTCAATTCCATGTACTCTACCTCCTAGAAGATATAAGGATTCTCATAGCCCTGGGAACGACAGGCTTAATTATTGCTCAGTTGAGATGCTCAGGGTCTGGCAACATCCAATACAGGTGGGCACGTTAGGAAAAGCAAACATGGAATTCTCAGTCAAATCTGAGTTTCAGACAAACAAGTCATTTTTTATAAGTTAGACTCAGCATCCTGCCCTTCACCTGGCCAAGATGCCACCCTTCACAATGTGTTCCGGTACACAATGTGTACCAAAAGGTATTTTTAACATCCTGCAGAAGAGCTTACGACTTAAAACAGGTGAGGAGTTGAAGAGTACCTACTTCTCTCAGTGACTGGCTTCTTGCTTCAAGACTTTCAAGCACCCTGGCTCACACTTCCAGACAGAGAGGCTTCCCTGCGTCTAGACTACATCAGAGGACAAGGCCTGTAAAAACCTCTAAGTATCAATTTCTCTAGTAACATACAGCTTCCATAATGTTGTCACCCGCCTCCTCTTCCGTATGTTGCAATTTTTTAACAACTGTTTGTTTTCCAGAAACTAAAATAGGAAAGCATGCTTGGTTGTTTCCCATTCAAGATGTAGAGTTAGCTCCACATTTTGAAGGCTGGCTCAGAAATCCCACAAGATGCTCAGTGGGTAAAAGTGCTTGCCCTGTAAGCCTGGCAACCTGAGTTAGATCCCATACACCACAGAAAGGTGGAAGAAGGGAACTGACTCCCTGACGTTGTCCTCTGACCTCTGTCTCTCTCTCTGCCTGTCTCTGTCTGTCTGTCTGTCTGTCTCTCTCTCTGCCTGTCTCTCTGTCTCTCTGTGTGTCTCTCTCTCTGTCTCTCTCTCTCTCTCTGTCTCTCTCTCTCTCTCTCTCTCTCTCTCTCTCTCTCTCTCTCTCTCTCCCACACACACACACACACACACACACACACACACACACACACACAATATTATGGTGACAATATTATGGAAGTTGTATGTTACTAGCTGTATGTTACTACACACACACACTCACACACACACACACACGTAATAAATAATTTTCTTTTAGAAAATTCCTCTAGAAAAACAACTTGGAGTTTTCAGAATTCTGTTGACAGTTTTTTAGTTTTCTCTTTGAGCTAGAAGAGAGCAGCTGATTTTTTTTTTTTTCATCTCCTGCTCTGAAACATTCCATTCATTCCCTCCTTCAGTTGACGGGACTTCTGCCTGCCTCAACTAATGAACCCTCAGTCAGCAACTTGCTTCTTTCTCCACCTGCAAAAAGTTTAGAGGGAAAAGAAACACACACACACACACACACACACACACACACACACACACACACAGACAGAAGAAAAGAAACCTCAACCACCCAGGGTACTAAGAGGTTTAATTGTTGCCTGGAAAGCGACACCCTTCCTCAGCTCCTTAAGACTGATTTCCATAATTACTTGCTGATTGAAACTGGGACTTGCAGCCTGGCAACCACATTTCCATATTAATATAAGCAGTGACTAATGCAGCTCAGAACCCAGGGTCAGGATCAGAAAGCCTGGCCAAGGTGGAAACTAAAGCCATTTACCCATGGGGTAAATCGCCACTTTTCTCTCTGGCGATTTTCCACTCAGGAAGCAGCACGAGATAAACTTACATTTGTTCTCTGTTGCTCACAGGAGGGAGAGCGGGTGGTTGTCACCAGGTCAGGGCACAGGCAAGACCTCCTCAGACCTGCTCCTTCTCTGCCTCCTACTTCTCCCTCCCCGGGGCTCCCCTGCCCCTTCTACGGCTTGCTTTTGCTTCCTTCTCATTCTGTGCCCCTTTGCCTCTCTTCTATCTCTCCATCTCCATGTCTCTCTATCCTACTGCTATCTCTGTCTCTGTGTCTCCATCTCCACGTCTCTCTGTCTCTGTGTCTCCATCTCCATGTCTCTTTGTCTCTGTCTCTCCATCTCTGTATGTCTCTCTGTCTCACTGCTATCTCTGTCTCTGTGTCTCCATCTCTTTATGTCTCTCTGTCTCACTGCTATCTCTGTCTCTGTCTCCATCTCTGTATGTCTCTCTGTCTCACTGTTATCTGTCTCTCCATCTCTGTATGTCTCCCTCTGTCACTGCCATCTCTGTCTCTGTCTCTCTGCCTGTTTCTATCTATGTATGTATGTCACTCCCGTCCCTCTGTCTGTCAGTCCGACACTGTCTCCCTGCTTCACTCACTTGAGAGCTCTCACTCAGCACTGAGGTCACCGCTTTCTCCTCTCTCACCCCACTGAGTTCCGTCACTTCAACATCAATCAGCAATAACTACCCAACTAAGGGTCAATCTTTCTATTTTTCAGGCCCCTTGCATACAGAGTCCCAAGCGCTAACGTGTTTTACCAAGCTCCTACTTGGAATAAGAGAAAGTCGGGGTGGGCAAGATGGCTCAAAGGGTAAGGGTCCTTGCCTCGATGTCTGAAGATCTTAGTTCAGTCCCTAGAACCCACGGAACAGAAAAGAACCAACTTCCACCAGTTAGCCCCAGACCATACACCAGCACTGCGGTGTGAGCAAGCAAGCAGGCACACGTGTCCACACACATGTTTAAAAGAAGCTAAACACAGCCGGGCGGTGGTGGCGCATGCCTTTAATCCCAGCACTTGGGAGGCAGAGCCAGGCGGATCTCTGTGAGTTCGAGGCCAGCCTGGGTTACCAAGTGAGTTCCAGGAAAGGCGCAAAGCTACACAGAGAAATGCTGTCTCGAAAAACCAAAAAAAAGAAGCTAAACATGTACAATAATTTTCATTGGGACTCAAATGACTTCTGTATTTATCTAGAGCACAGTTCTCTATTGGACCATGATTTCCATGCCACAGTTTCCTTAAAACATTTAAATTTTTTTTTTTTTTAAATCCATGCTGGAATAATGATAGAACAATGCATTTTCACTGTTTTGAGAGCTTCTGTGGAATCACCCTTGACAAGCACCTCACCCTGCTTAGAAAACCTTTGAACAATGCAAAGCCACGCCAAGCGAACACAGTATGTTGAGGCCTAGAGCGCGCCCACACAACCCAGTAACAAGTAAAGTTGTTGACAAGGATTAGGAATGAAGTTGGAGAGCACAGAGGAGATTTTTAGTTACAGTTTATGGTTTTATAAATGTTTGGGTTAAAATATTGCAGAGTAATATAGATCTATTTCATTTTTTTCTTCTTCACAAAGAAGATTCTGAGAGCTAATAAATGTGCTCAAGATGGGGGAAATGCAGACTCACTCTATGTCCAGAACCCAGTCCCTGGGCAGCAGACCCTTTACAATTGCAGGGGCCTGAGGGCAGTGTGGGGGTGGGGGCTACCAGGGCATTTTTCAGGCAAGCCTTTGGATATTTGCTTTAGCAAATCTAATTAGGATCTTTATGAGCAAAATCTTTTCACAAGATAACAAGTCCCTAGCTTTCTGGAAGTTACAAATGCTTTATTCAATTTTTCCTTTGGGAGCTAAAATTCCATTGTCAAAACTTTCTGTGTATTTATTTGATAAAGCTGCATGCTGACATGCAACACTTCCAAAACGTGTGTTCCTTTATGTACCATTTATTACATCTATTCATTCTCACACAGGGACCAAAAATAATTAAATCAGTACCAAACATTAAAGAGATAATTATTTTCTTATTTCCTGGACAAAATTTCCTCATGCATTATACATGTTTATTTTATCCATTATTGCTCCAACACTTTACACCAAGTCCATAATATCAAAAAGTAGCATTCGTCAGAAATAAAACTCTTTTGTCATTGTAATTAGACAGATAAAGTTGTTGCGTTGTTGTAAAAGAGTGTCAAAGTGACTGATAAGAATCGCAGATGAAGAAACAGATGCGTTCCTAATTCAAAAGTGACTATCATGAATGGAAAAACATCCATTCATTCACAGACAAGAGATGAAAACCTAAGACAAAGTGTAGGTTCATAGGCAAGCAGGAAGTGCAAGAGAAAAATTCTACAGAAAAGAGAAAATTGACAATTCTTGTGCCAGCTGTGAGTAATGAAGGAAATGTGGGAGGAGAATGTTAGGGGATAAAGGGGCCAGCCCTGCCCAGAGAATAAAAAATCAACCACACACAGCTCAAAATGCCAAATCTAAGGGGAAAGACCTAAATCTGATTTCTAAAGAAATGACCCATGAGCACTTAGAGGGAGTGTGCAGACCATTAGAAAGCACCACGCACTGGCCCACAGCAATGAACAATAATTGTCTACATTCTCTTTCTTTTTGAATAGTGTCCCCAGTCTTAATGGGAACAGGGTAAAAAATTTGGGACAGTTTATCAGAGGTCCCTGCCCTAAGCTTTATCACCCGCAGACTTGACTTCCACGTGCGGACCCACTCAAGCTAAATCTTCAGTAATCTAGAGCACACCAAACACCCGTCTGAATCTTTACGGTCAGCTTCTACAGCTTGCCACATATCCCGCATTTCTTTGTTTTCCATCAAAAACATAAATTCCCGCCTATGTGTCCCCCACCTTTTAGTGTTGGTTTGTTTTGTTTTCTAGCATCTGCCTTGATTCCCTGCCTTCCAAACTTTTTAACTCTGCCTCTGGAAACCTTAATCAGGCAGCAATGCTTAAAGCATCCATGCGTCTTCTCAAAATACTGTTTCTAACTTTAGACTTCAGCTGAGATCTGGCTCTCTCTTAAAAGATGCTGCATCTTCTCCTGATGGAAACGGTTTCTTCCTCCCATCCTGGGATAAAGGAGGATTAGTTTGCAGCACTTAGCAGAACCTCCATGGCAGCAATGGCTTTAGAAGATAAGATGATGGGAGGCTTGTTTTTATCTCTGAGAAGGAAGGCTTCGTGTCAATTGGATGCACAAATCTATTGACAGCCTACTGGTCAGAATTCAGACATGAGAGCACATGATACAGGCTGTTTGAGAAATGGTCACATACTCAGAGAAAAGTCGTCTGTGTGTTGCCAAGGAAGAACCAACACAGGCATCAACACGCAGCCTCCTCCGCCTGAGACACACTCCTGAACCTCACACGCCCACTTCCTTCCATTGACTCACTGATACTTAGCCCACGGTCCCTGCGACATCTCAAACCCTGCTGTCTTTTCTTCCATCCTTCCTTTTTTTCAGTTTTATGCATCTGGAGTGAGAGACTGTTGTGAACCACCAGGTAGTGTTAGGATTTGAGCACAGGTCCTCCGGAAGAGCAGCCAGTGCTCTTAACTGCTGAGCCCTCTCCCCAGCCCCCTTGTTATCATCTCAGACTCCCTTCACATTCATGTAGAAAGCCCTAACCAGCACTTAAACACTGGGGGAGTGTCACTTCCTAAATCTAAAGGCTGTCTCCTCCATCCCAAATTCCCACTCCCTATCCACAGGCCAGACCTCCAGATCCCTGCTTGCTGCCGCTGGTCTTGCAGCTTTGCTGATCCCTGCCCCCCCCATCTCCACCCCCCACCCTCACCTAATCAGGATACCACCGCTCACACAAACTATCTGCAGCCCCCCAGATTCCCATGGAAGCACAACTCATCTGGTCGGCAAGCCTCTGTCTTAAACCAGTTGTTTGCAAAGCAGTAGCCCTCTACACTGGCCTACACTTGTCAACCTGAGGTCTTTCATGCCGCTCTCTCCTCTCTCAGTTCCGGTGCAGAGCCCACAATGCCTGTGCGTTTAATTTGCAAAAGTGGTGCGGTGTGTCATAAATGTTCATTGGTTTATGCATGGAATGATGGACAGCATCATAAATTAATTGATGACAAGAAGAATATAAATTCCACTCGGTATATTTTCATAGATTTGTTCATCTGTACCTTTAAAAAACAAAGTGTGTTGTTCATGATGAACATAAGCCCAGGAAAACGAAAGGCACAGCTCAAGATCTTACCCCTGGGACTGGCCAACTATGAAGAGAACATAGTTGGAATAATTAAAAATACTAAAGAAGTAAAGCTAAGGGTAAATGATTAGAACATTCCAGAAGCAATATCCAAAGTCCAACAGAGCAGAATAATGTCAAAATCTTTAACCTTTACATATACTAATATACATTCCATATGTTAATACATCATCATTTTAAAATATTTATATATAACCTTTTAAATATTTTATGTAATCTCTAAATATATAAACATATATTTATTGTAATCATGGTGTTAAATATTTAATATAGTATATATTGTGTTACATATATATTTAATATGTATATATTGTATATATATGTATTAAAATAAAGAAAAGGTTAAGTTCTTCATTTCATTTAGGTCCTTTACTTAAATTCTAAATTCTAATAGACGCAACACAGAATAAACAAAGTTATTCACACAAAAACATGTATAAGGTTCTATTTTATTGCAAGCTCAAATCAAGAGTCCCCTGAAAGGTAATGCCACTTCTACTTTAGTAGAATAAGACACCAAGAATGAAGACCTCCTTTATTGCATGCACAAAAACCACTTTAATATATAAAATTTCAGCATTTGGAAGTGTCAGTGACTGAGCATGGGAAAAGATCCAAGGGTGATTGTAAGTTACCATTGTTTGAGTTTGTTCTGGTCCATTCAAAATGCTCTGAAAATGTGTGGGTGCCCTGACACAAGTTAGGATCACCTGAGTAGGGAGCCATAACTAAGACCTGTCCTGATTGCTTTAACTGATGTGGGGAGACACACCCGAGTGTGGGCAGTACTTTCGGTTCGCAGCCCAGGTGAAAGGGGTGTGTGTGCAGCAGAGCATTCTCCTTTCGGCAGGAGATTTGCACCATTCCCTTTTTGGCCTTCTCACTTGCCATCCAGTTGATATAAATGTCGGCTGCTGATTCTGTCACTGATAACAGAACTGGTATTTCCAGGCTTCCATCACCAACTAAGGACCAGGGGTTCTCCATACACCCTCCAGGTTTTCAGTGCCAGATTGGGACTGCTGAGGCACCCAGCCTCGTGGACCAAGCAACTACAGGGTTGTGGACCTCACAGTGTGAGACAGCCACTGCTATTAGATCAGAGCTGTTACTATTTTAACATACGCTGATTCAATAAATTCTTCATATGGCTATAGATACAGAGGTAGATATAGATATAGATACAGATAGAGATATTCATTCTATTGGTTCAGTTCCTCTAGAGAAATAGTAACAAAATTAACAAAGATGTTTTCTGCTCTTAACATTCTGTGACTATGTCCTCTCTTAAGCCAAAAGAAGAAAATCTAAAATGGAAATGAAAGATGAAGAAATGTATTATTTTAGTGCACACCAATTCATTCTGCCATTTAAGTCATTTATGGCCCCCTCTGGCCAGCTGGAATTTATATCTAAATAATTCTTGGAAAAACAATATACAATACAATTGCATGTAAGTCTAGGTAATGTTAATGGTGTGGACTCCGTCGATGCCTTTCATTGAGTGGTTCATATATTTCCGAACTTTAAAGTCTTTTAAAGGACATCACCCATTTTTGCCATTAATTCAACATCTTGTGATGACACAACCTTCTTACCACACTAGAGCAAAGGAACCATACACAGAAGGACCTCCCCAATTTCCTGACCCCCATACAGACAATTCAGTACAGAGCCACAGATTTTCAGATTCTCCAAATAGGTTGAGTCCATGCTCATCACACACTCATAGGGGAATTTTGAGGAAAAAGAGCAATGATACAAACACAAGTGGCCAGTGGTCCCATCCTAGCTCTGAAGAACGGAAGTTTGGGGTGCACTGACTGTGTTCCAGTCCCTCACTCATGCAGCCTGTGCACAACTCAGTGGTTTTGTGAGCTTTCCACTGCTGGGACGAAACACCTGAGACAACCAACCAGAAACAAGTGAAGGGTTATTTTGGCTCATGGTTTCAAAGGTTTCATCCCATGTTACTTTTGGCCTGTGGAAGCATGGCACATCACACAGGAGTCTGGTATTTGTCCCATGGTGCTGAGAAGCAAAAACAGAAGACGAGTCTGGGTTCCCAATGGCCCCCTTAAGGAGGTACCCCAAGTGGCCTGACCTCCTCCCACATTCCAAGGTTCCATACTTCCCAATGGTAACACAAGCAAGTGACTAAGCTTTTAACATACAGGTCTTTAAGATTCAAATTACAGAATAAGTGATTTTGCTGTTTAATGATTTTAAATGTTTCTTACTGGACCAGTTAATACTTTTAAGTAAATACTTTGTAAAAAACTGACAGGTACGGGACAAGTAAAACTGCACAACAATTAAAATTTATCAAGACAAAAACAACAATAAAAAAACCCCAGGAAGTTGCCAACAGATGAAAGAAGCTATCAGTAACTTATTTCCTTTATTTATTCAAAGGGAACGCCTTCTATACATCATCTACCACAAATACACAGATTGTAAACATCACTCAGGAAAACTATTAACACCAGATTGAACTTTTTTATTTTGCAAGATCATGGGTTCACATCAAACAGAAGAAGAAAAAAGTATGGAAGAAAGCATTACTAGATCAAAGAACTTGGCTATGAGTTGGAGGGAGGATGGGTATGCACAGTTCCATCATCCCTCCAGAAGCTGTAGTTTATCCCAGCTCTTCCCACTGCACCAGATGAAGCCTCACCAACCTCAATGCAGCATGCCAACCAGCCCCTTCCAATCTGCAAGAGAACCTATTAGGCCGCCCCAAGCTGGGCTCATAATGGATTTCTACACAACAGACGGTTAACTAATTGCCTGGAGTGTTCTCTGTCCTTTGTTTGTTGTGCTACATGCCAAATGGTTCTTGGTTTAGAAACAACATTCACAGAATTTGGAGTATGTAAACAAATGCACATCTACACACATTCCACGCATGCATTTATCCTCCGGTTCTCACTCCGGCAGGTATTAAATAGTATCACTGTTTTGGAGGAAAAAAAACTGAGCCTTCAAGAATTTGAATAGCTCCTCAGAAAGATGCTCAGAAAATATTTGGTAGCTCTGTCCAGTCCTTGTTCCAGAAGCTATGTTTTTAGATGATATATATAATAAACTGCTCCCCCATAAGTGACTTACCTTCAATGAAGAGTTGAGAAAACTTGGTCCTGGTGTCTTTACTGCAACACAGTCAACCACCGTTGTGAAGATACCCTATAATGTCAATGACTTAACACTGTAACCTGTGCCCATGCTCCCAACATGAAGCCTGTAACATTCTATTTAAATTCTGCAAAATATTTTTGTATTTAATTGGGAGAATTTCTTGCCCTAGGTTTCCTGGAAACCCGCAGGCCACTCTGGCCAGCAAAGCAAGTAGACTAGCTGCAGATCTTCACCTCTCCCTCCATTCCTCCAAGCCCAGTCCCGAAGTCTCCTCCACAGCTGTGTAGCAGAGAACTTCCTGCAGTCTCTCCTCACTCTCTGGCCCCATTCCCAGGGGACTAAGGAAATCCTGGTAACACACTCTGCTTTCCTCTCTCCTATGGGCACACTTATCCCTCCCCCAGCTGATCACTGGAAACCCCAGTGGCCACACCTCTCAGCATCCCAGAAGAATTTCCTATTAGGCAATGCACAGCCACCACACTCTCCTAAGAACCAGAGAGGGCAACAGAAACCAATAAACAAACACCCATCCAACAAAGACAAGACCAGATATCAGCACCTAGAGTTACAATCTTCCCAAGCCCAGATGCCTCAACGCCAGTGTAAAAAGCACAATCAATAATAGCCAAGACAATATGTCTCTGTCAGAGCCCAGAAACCCTACCGCAGAAGACCTTGAATATTGCTACATAGCAGACGCACAAGAAAAAGCCCTTAAAACAGGCTTTATCAACATGACAGAGGTCCTTAAAGAGAAAATGAATAAATCCCCTAAAGAAACCTATGAAAATACAAACAGTGGAAGGAAACGAATAAAATCATTCAGGACCTGAAAGTAGAAATGGAACCAATAAAGAAAGTCCAAACTGAGGGAAATGTGGAAATGAAAAATTTAGGAACCTCAGAGGCAAACCTCACCAACAGATATAAGAGATGGAAGAGAGAATCTCAGACATTAAAGACACAATAGAAGAAACGAATACCTCAGTCAAGAAAATGTTAAATCTAAAAAATTCCTTGCATGAAACATCCAGGAAATACGGGACACTATGAAAAGACCAAATCTAAGAATAGTAGGGATAGCAGAAAGAGAAGAAATCCAGATCAAAGGCACAAAAAATACTTTCAACAAAATCATAGAAGAAAATGTCCATAACCTAATGAAGGAGTCCTTTTCAAGGTACAAGAAGCCTACAGAACACCAAATAGACTGGATCAGAAAAGAAAGTTCCCTGGATATATAATAATCAAGACACTAAATGTACAGAGCAAAGAAAAAATATTAAAAGCTGCAAGGAAAAAAAACCTATTAGAATAACACCCAACTTTTCAGTGGAGACTCTAAAATCTAGGGCCTGGGCACAAGTCCTACAGACTCTAAGAGACCACAGATGCCAGCCCAGACTGTTATACCCAGCAAAACTTTCAATTACAATAGATGGAGAAAATAAGACATTCCATGATAAAACCAAACTTAAATTGTATCTATCTGCAATCCCAGCCCTACAAAAGGCACTAGAAGGAAAACTTAAACCTAAAAAGTTGTTTCTTTTTTTTTCTTTTAATAATCACGGGAAATTGAAAATATTCTAAATATTAGATGATTAAAAAAAGATTGCTGACCACTGGGCGGTGGTGGCGCATGCCCTTAATCCCAGCACTCGGGAGGCAGAGCCAGGCGGATCTTTGTGAGTTTGAGGCCAGCCTGGTCTACAGAGTGAGATCCAGGAAAGCCGCAAAGCTACAAAGAGAAACCCTGTCTCGAAAAACAAAAGGGGAAAAAAAAAGATTGCTGACCATTTTCTTAGGTGTGATACTGCATAATGGTAATGTAAGAAAATGTCCCTATTCTTGAGGTGCATTCTGAAGTATTTAGGGGTGGAATGCTATAAATGAAATGGGAGAGAGGGAAGGGCAGATACAGCAACATGCACTCTGTGCCTGTGTAGCATCTGTGGTGACTTGAAAGAAAACGGCCCTCAAAGGGAGTGGCACTATGAGGCACTATTTTGCTGGAGTGGGTGTGGCCTTGTTGAAGGAAATGTGCCACTGTGGGGGTGGGCTTTGAGGTCTCCTTTGCTCCACTTCCTGTTGCCTTCTGATCAAGATGTAGCCAGCACTGTGTCTGCTTGCATGTGCCATGCTCCCCACCATGATGATAATGGACTGAACCTCTGAAACTGTAAGCAAGCCCCAGTTAAATGTTTTCTTTATAAGAGTTGACATGGTCACGGTGTCTCCTCTCAGTAATAGAAACCCTAAGACAACATCCAAGCTGGAAACACATGGACCGCTGTCCCTTGAGTAACTGTCTGCATATTACCCTACTGTGCTTTTTATTCCCATCTAGGGTACTTTGCTCAGTACCCCTAGACTCTAGCCCAGGGACCTGGTGTGGGCTTTGTCTTTGTCATCTGACTGCAAGAGCATCTGCTTCATGTTCCAGCACTCAGTCTCTCTACAGAGGTGCAGCCAGTGCAGCCAGGCAGTTAGGGAGAAGGCCGTTCCACACCCTGCATTCCTTATTTCCTGAGGGCAACGGGGTAGAAAGGCAGGCTTGAATTATGGCTTTTCTCAGCCAGCTTCAGCTCGCCAGCCTTTCCGGCTGCCTTACAATGGTGTGATTATTAACCACAAAAAAAAAAAAAAAAAAAAAAGTCTGCCAGACCTGGGTCCTCCACTGGGACAAAATAATAATAATAATTTAAACAATAACAACTGCTGCAGTTCTTGAGGTCTTACCATTCGCCAGGCACCAAGTGTCTTACAAGTATCCTAATTCATGGACTCCCGTGTGGGATTAGTCATTATCATTAAGCATCGTCCTTAAGCACTACTATCAGGAAGTGAAAGAAACACTCACATGAAAGGCAAAAAATAGTAACAGAATTCACATTCAAAAGGCTCAGTCATCTTTGCTTAAAGAGGCAGGAATTAGAGGCAGGAGTATGTTAACAATTCCTTTCTGAAAACCATTAATGCCACCCCCTCCGCAGCCCAAGTCCCTGCAAGTCTCAGCACCCACAATCGTTCATCACTGAAAGAATGGACCTCAATCAAAATCACAGCTTGCTTCCCGCCACGGGCTCAGGCTCCACAGCAATCAAAGCAAGAACAGCAAAGACACATGACCTCACCCTGTCGTGGCTCCCAGGACATTTCTAAGTGGCCCTGTTGTCACTGCTCACATCTTCCCTTTCACACATCACTGTCAGAAGATTCCAAAGACACAACTAAGATGTCCCCCTCAACATCACTACAACAGTTTTTAAAGAGAAAAAAAAAAAAGCTCCCAACATCCCATGGGCACAGAATAAAGGTCCTTGGGAGACCTTCAAACATTAAATCTTAGAAAGCAGAAAATGAATTACTTGAACATGTGTTTGGTGGTTTGGAAAAAAAAGAAGGATATTCAGTATGTAGTTCCAGTATACCATGACAACGCAAAAACAAACAAACGAACAAACATACAAAAACCCCACAGTGTTTGTATTAATTAGATAGGCAGTATTAATTAGATAGGGAGGCTTCCTGGAGTATATTTTTCATAGAAAAATTAGAACAAATGCACAAATGTACTCACTATAGACAACAACATGGATGAAACCTCATATAATATCATAACGTCTACTGGAAGAAGCCAGGCACTAAAAGTACATACCTAGGGCTAGGGATATATCTCGGGTGTGTACCTGAACCATGAGCAGGGCTTTGTTTTCCATCATTAGCACTGGGGAAAAACAGAGAACTGTATGATTTTTTTTGTTAATATGGGAGCTGGGGCAATGGTCCAGTTGGTAAGCACAGAAGCCTGAACTTGACCCCCAGCGCTTCAGTTTGGTTTTGCTTAGTAATAGTGGTTTCTTTGGATTTTTAGAATTTAGTGAGTGTTTTGCCTACATGTACGTGTGTGCACCACTCACTTACAAATGCCAGGAGTCTGGCCCACACTTGCAATCTTAGTGCCGGGAAAGCAGAGATGGGATCCTCAGGACTCACTGGCTGGGCAATCTAGACTAATAGGTGAGCTTCAGGCCAGTGACAGCTCCCTTCTCAAAGGACATAGATGCCATTCTGGAGATAATAGCTATTCTCTGGCCTACACACACACACACACACACACACACACACACACACAAATATATCTTTTGAAATATGTACCAGGACAGCCAGGGCTAGATCTGCCAGGGCTAGAAAGATCCCGTCTCTAAATATATGTGTGTGTGTGTGTGTGTGTGTGTGTGTGTGTGTGTGTGTGTGTGTGCACATAATATTCCAATAGTGGTGAGGGATAGTGGCCAGGAAGGGGCATGACAGAGGAGTTCTTGATAAGGATTTATCTCTTCTTGCCAAGGATACTTTTCAAACTGGTTTATTCAGGGAACTGCATTCTTACCATTTTCTGTAAGCAATAAAAGGTTTACATGAAGTTGTGAATACAGTGTAAACTCTTGCACCAAGAGCTCTCTGACTTCAGCTTCTGAAGCAGCCCCAGAAATGGTGGTGTTACATAAAATCATCAACTTAAAGACAGAGAAGAGCTCAAGGCAATTTGGAGGCAACATCTAAGTCTATATGTAAAGTGAAATTAGACACAGTCCTAGCAACAGCTGACAAATAACTCTGCAGGCATTAGCAAGAATTGCTGGGGGGAAGTAATTACGAAGGCCTTTGATCTTCTATTACGTCTTCTATCTGGGATCTCAAAGAAGCCAATAAACAAGTGAGGCCTGCACAAAGCCACCTGTGGCTTCGTCTGTTTACAGCCCAGGCCAGATCTAGTCACCTCTGTACGTAGTAGCTCAAACTGGGAAAGAGAACATGACATAAATCAAGACTTCATGCATGCATAGGATGACTTCTGCCTGCTCTTCAGTCAGAGGCAGAATCTACCAGTCAGCATTTCCTAATTTATTAGATGTTTGCTTTGTTTTGTAATAGTGGTTTGGGTTGGTTTGTTTGCATGTTCTTAGACTTTATAAACATGTATGAGTATTTTGACTCTGTGTTTATGCCATGCCTGATGCCTGTGGAGGCCAGAAGAGAATCTCCTAGAACTGGAGTTACAGAGGGTTTGGAGCTACCATGTGGGTGCTGGGAACCAGACCTGTGTTCTCTGCAAGAGCAGTAAGCATTCTTAACTGCTGGTCAGACTCTCCAGCCCCTGCATGTAAGTGTTAAAGCAAGAAGGGAGCCTGAGAGGGGGACATCGCCCGTCTCCCGACCTCCCAATGCTATTTGACATCCTCCCTGTCGCCTGCACTCAGTTGTACTGCCATGGTCACACACACAGACTCCACCCCAATCCAAATGTTCATTCCAAGCCTTAAGTTTCAGAATTCGACCTTATTTGAAAAACAAACTCATCGCAGATATAATTAGACAAGATGAGCTCATTCTGGAGAAGGGTGGGTCTCATCCACCCAACTGGTGTCCTCTTAAGGAGGGTACGTTTGGGTACAGACATGCCCACAGGGAGAACAACAGATGAAGACTGAGAGTTATGCTGTCACAAACCAAGGAAGTACCAGAAGCCAGAGAAAGGGATAGAGGGGACAGAAGGGCACAGCCCTGCCAACTCCTAGCTTTCAGTCTCACCCCACAAGTGACTCAGAGCACTTTTGCTGTGTTTCCTGTTGGATCCGTTGCTATTACTATTACGGCGGTTCTAGCAAGCTAACACCTCCACAGTCACAGGTGGGCAGTGACCACCAAAGCGGGGCATCCTTGCTTAAGAGACAAAGAAACAAGCACAGAAAGATAAACCAATCACTTGGAATCACAAACCACTGCTGAGTACAGAACAGGAAGTGAGAGAGACTGGGCTGCAGAAAATTCTACGATGTGTGAAAGAAATGACAGACTCCGCTCACCTGAGGACTCCAATCTGAGTCCTCCATGTGGACTGGCTGAAGAGGCCTCTGTTCTAGCGAATGGTGGGAGCAAAAGCACCTTCCTGAAGGTGCCTCCCAACCCCACAAATCTCAACCACGCCACACAACTTCCCCTGTGGGCTGGTAATTCCCACTGTGGGAATAAATTAGTTTCCAAATACCTGAATCTGCTAAAAAAGAATGTAGTTACTGAAAAAGAGGCGCACGGGGTTGGGAGGGTGAATAGAAATGGCATTTTAATAAGTAATGAGACTTCAAGGGAGCCTGGAAGTTCACAAGCATTTTTGAACTTTACCGCAAAATGAATCTACGTTGTCTTCCAAAAATGTCAGTCCAGCAAAAACCATACACTACGCAGTGTGCTTCAAATGCAGCCACAGAAAACAAAACATGCACCTCGGAGAGCAATCAGTGTTCGGGTGGGTTTTATGACTTGAACTCTGGTATATGCCCACTATGGCTCAAGTCCAAATTGCATTAAATGTCTGTAATATCTAGATAGGATTGAATGTTAGCTGGAACTGTGTGGCTAGAGTTAAACTCTACAGAATGGAAATGAACTCATTTGAGACATTAATTGAATGTCCATACATGCTGGATAGTAAGAGGTTGGCCAGTGGGGAACAGGGACTCACTGCTCCCACAGGCTTTACGGCTTAGCTCACAGACTGCAGTTCAAAGGCAGGTCCACAGCTGGTGTGGTGGCACATACCTGCCATCCCAGCACTAGGGAGGCTCAGGCAGGGGGTTGTGATTCAGGGCCAGCCTGAGCTACATGGTGAGTCCCTGGCTCTAACATTAGACAGGCAAACCAGATTTAAATTTGGTGACAGCAGTATTAGAAATTGCCATTTATTCTTCCAAGTTTTAGAATCAGCCATTCCCATGTGACTATCTTTGAAATTAGTACCCTTAACTGGGCTTGGGCTCATCTTGATAGACTGTATAGAAAAGGCAACCTCCCTTTGTGCTGTGTGGAAAACACAGAAGCTGATCAAGGTTCTCCAAAAGGAGCCAAGGTTTAGTCCTCAAAGGACCAGGTGACTGCCAGAGAATACTTTTATCCCAGCTGACAGCCCACTTTTCAAGCCACTGGTTTACAGGAAGGGATTATGCCCTCCAAACCCTCACTAAAGATGTGAACTAAGCATTTTATGAATATGGAAGACAGCAAAAGTCAATCCCAATGACGATTCCACTGTGGTAGGACATGGGGACCGCTGTCTGGGGCCCTGGCACCTTCTGGAGCGGTAGGAGATAAGGAAACAGCAGGAATCCTGTTACTACTACAGGTTAGACTGCTCAGTCCAGGGCCCCTCAGCCGGCCCGCAGTGAGGCACTGTGACCTGACTTTGTTAGCCGACCAGACAAGCTAGCAATGCTGACTGGCGTCGCTCGTGTCAGTCCTGCTGAGACTCCAACAGCACAGAAACAGCCTCTTCCCAGGTCCGTCCTTCAGGAAGCAGCAGTAGGTCTCAGCCTAAAGCACACCATCAGGTCCTACCTTCAGCCTAATGACAAACTGGATGATCAGATGCCAGTGTCACCGGCCAGTGTGAGAACTTCAGCGTTCAACTTTGAAATCTGTCTATTAAAAAGATGCTTGCCAGCTGGGCGGTGGTGGTGCACGCCTTTAATCCCAGCACCGGGGAGACAGAGCCAGGCGGATATCTCTGAGTTCCAGGCCAGCCTGGTCTACAGAGATCCAGGACAGGTACCAAAACTACACAGAGAAAGAAACCCTGTCTCAAAAAACCAAAAAACAAACAACAAGAAAAGACACTTGCCAAAAAAGAGCTTGCACACTATGTTAATGTTATGGACTTTTCACTGTGGCTCAAAATGGAACAATTAAATCAGACATGGAGGCATGTACTAGAGGTTCCACTCTGCAGGAGTCTAAGGCAAGAGGATTACTTGAGTTTAAGAGTCCAAGGCCACCCCGGGGCAACATATCAAGACCCTATCTCTAAGTAAAGTAAGAAGATAATAATGATAACATGTGTTCACATGATCACTTGCTTTTAGTAATAAACATTTTAAAAGTAAGGATGTAAGCCTTCAGAACCATTCCCATCAAATCTTTTTAAAACCAGGCTAAAAATAAACACAGTCCCTTCTACAAGCCACATTGTCTTTAAGAAAAGAAAGATGTAGTTGGGATACACACTCAGAATCCCAGCATTTGGGAAGCTGAGGGTAACCGGATAATGAATTTGAAGCCCCTGGAGAGAGAGGAAGAGAGAAATAGAGGAAGTGTTAGATAAAAAGATTTAAAAAAAAAATCTCTAAGTACAATGAGAACGTGTTTTCAGAGTAGACCTACTATGTGCAGGTAGCTTGCTTAGCTTTCCCAGACACTGAAGGCTGGAAGTCTTACTGCCCTGCAGAGTTCTGTGTAAAGACATGAAAGGGTGGCTTATTCTATGCGCACATCCATACTTTGATCTTTCACAAGGGACTTCCTGGGAAATCAAATGAGCCATCGCCTGCGACATTTTCCTTCCTGGACTGGTCACTAAGTGTCTGTGGACAGCAGGCAATTGGCCATCACTGCAAATGGCTAGTATGGAGGGGATACACTGGGTTAAGGTGGAGGCTGCAAATCTCCACACCCTGGATTAGCAATGGTTCACTTCACCCAATTTGTCCTTTGTCCTCATGACAGAATCAACTCTAGTAACAGCACACCACTGCCCATCACTACACAGCTAAAGAACCCATCAAAATGCCTTGACCTTAGACTCAAAGTATTTGTGATAGCACCCTCTACTGAATAAAGATAATGATGTTTTCAACTTCAATTTGTTTAAGTATTGATTTACTTATTCTACTTTTTAAGGTAATATATCCTCATTATAATTAGATCCAGAATGTTTTTGTTTGTTTGTTTGTTTGTTTTTTAAATCTTCTTACATGGGCTAGAGAGATGCTCAGTGATTAAGTGTGCTTCAAGGACCCAAGTTCAGTTCACAGCATCCCTTTCAAGCAGCTCACTACCACCTGTAACTCCAGCTCCAGGGTATCTGATGCCCTCTTCTGGCCTCTATAGACATCCATGTTTGCATAATTACATATAAATACAAATAAATTCTTTTTTTAAATCCTACATATTTACAACCATTGCTAAAGTTTCCTTCCTGTCTTTTCCCATATAATTTTTATTCTGCTTCACACCTAAATATTATCTTAGCTATAAAACAGCCGTTGTATGGATGAACTAGAATTCACATAGCCATCTCTCTGGTTAGATGCTATCTCATTTTCAATTATTTATTATGTATTACACTTTTTGTTTGTTTGTTTTTATTTTTTCCAGACAGGGTTTCTCTGTGTAAAAGCCCTGGCTGTCCTGGAACTCACTTTGTAGACCAGGCTGGCCTCGAACTCACAGAGATCCGCCTGCCTCTGCCTCCTGAGTGCTGAAATTAATATGCATTACACTCTAAAGAGCACATTTATGCCAAATTGCCTTCTGTATGTCAAGCATTTCCTTTAAAAACAGATTTGTAGAATTAAAACTACTCTGGTTATGACTGCTCAGATAGACAAACCATTCTGAAGTCTTTAATAATGACACTCTCAGAGAGTTCACATTCACTTTGGTGTTAAACTCTGACATTTCATTTGTCCTCTTGAAAAGCCATTCTGCCCCTCGTCTTGGACTCTTCTCCAGGACTTTGCTTGCTTTAGGTCATCCTTGCTTCCCTCATCCCCCTGCCTCAGTAGCAGAATAGGCTCACCTTCCAAGGTATCCAGTTCACTTTCTGTTGCTGTGATAAAACACTGACCAAAAGGGACTTGGAAAGGAAAGGGTTTATTGACCTACATGTCCCAATCACAGTCCATCCCTGAGGGAAGCCCAGGCAGGAACTCAAAGCAGGACCTGAAGCAGACAGAAACAATGGTGGACTGCTGCTCACTGGCCGGCTCCCCAAAGCTTGCCCAGCTTGCTCTCTTATATAAGCCAGGACCATGTGCCTTGGGGTGGGTAACACCACCCACAATAGTACACAAATTTTCCTAAATTTGTCTTAACTCTTTAGCTGCGCCTGTTGCTCCCTTAGGTCCAGTGACGGAGAACAGTAAACAAATGTTGTAGAAAACTGTGGAAGCAGCCAGTCGGGTTTGCTTTTACCATTTCTATTTTGATGATTTTATGAATATATATATATATTATATATATATATATATATATATATATATATATATACACACACAGAGACATCAATCATAAATCCCATGTCAATCATAAGTCAAGACAGTGCCCACAGACTTACCTGCAGACCAATCGGATGGAGGCACTTTCTCAGTAGAGGCTCCCCCTTCCCAGATGTACCGGGATCCCCGTTGCCAACACAGTAAGCAGCACCCGTCTTACACAGTCTCACTGATGGGGGTTGATTTGTATTTTCTTTTGCTCCTGTTTATTTTTATTCACCCACCAAACTTGTCCTGACACCCCAGGTTCTATTAACACTGCTTTTCAAAATATGTCAGTCATGTCTATTTTCCTTGCCTACTTTCTGGAATATGAGCCTTTCAGTGACTTGGGAATCATTTACTATATGCAACCCTTCCCCAAATACCTAATAGTCCTGTGATCAACTTTCTAACCTTGTTTTTGTGGGAGGCATTTTGTTTTGCTTTGCAAGTCCCTGGTCAAACTCAGGTCTCACTGAAGTTCTCTAGGAAAATCCCTTCTATAGAGGAGTGTCCAGTCGTTCCTACCCTCTAGTCCTTTGTTTGCACAAAACAAACAACTTTCTTATTTTTTTCCACAGCGTTAACACCTTTTTGTGAGGAGGTGTCTCAATATGTAGCTGAGGCTGGCTGGCCGCCATCTCTCAATCCTCCTGGCTCAGCCTTGCCTTTGGAGTGCTGGAATTGCAGGCATGCTCCAGCAACCCAGTTCTGGATGGTTTTTAAAAGAATTTAAAATCATGGCTTGCTGGTTCCTGTTTTTTTCCCCCATACATCTCTTTATTTAATTCTTTCACATCAACAGATTTAGGTCAAACATACAAGTCTAATTGCTTGCTTACTAGTGTAAAGTGCAATAAAATATACACACTACAAAATGCAATATAAAACCATATATATAGTATTGTTTATATGAATATGTACTATGTATATATACTCATATATAATGAATATATGTGATGGATATATATATTCATAAAATCATCAAAATAGAAATGGTAAAAGCAAACTCAACTGGTTGCTTCCACATTTTTCTACTAACATTTGTTTCCTATTGTCAGTGAGAATCAGCCCTGCACCTAAGGGAGCAAGAGGAACAGCTAAAGAGTTAAGACAAATTTAGGAAGTGAAGGTAAAGAAGAGTCCAAATTGAAAACTCAGATCTGAACACAGTGGTACACACTTACTATCACAGTGCACAGGAGTTTGAGGCAGGAAGACCTCAAGTTAGAGGCCAGTCTAGACAGCTAAAGATGACCCTCTTTGAAAAAAAGAAATGAATGAAGTCCAACCATAGGCATCCTATAGTGCCTGAATTGTGGCTCCAAGCATAAAAAGATGACCATTGTAAGTGTAAGGCCTAAGATAATGAATGTGGGCAACCAAGATCTTCCAAGACCATCTCTCCCTTACTTCAATCCAGGTAGACATATGGCTGACCAATTCCTACTCCTGAGGTTGGGTGAGATCTGAGATCCTGCCTTGTCTCTCCTGCCTGAGGGATGCAGGCACTGCACTGCTCTCCAAGGGCCAGACTGAGTTGCAAGCATGTATTCTGTGGTATATAAGAACCTTATTGTAGCTGGAGTTTTCTCCAGTTCTACCAAGGCCTGCAACCATTCAGACCCAAATAAACACACAGAGGCTTATATTAATTAAAACTGTGTGGCCCAATGGCTCAGGCTTCTTGCTAACCAGATCTTACACTTAAATTAACCCATAATTTTTATTTATGTTTAGCCATGTGGCTTGGTACCTTTTCTTAGTTCTGCCTTTACATCTTGCTTCCTCTGTGTCTGGCTGGTGACTCCTGACTCAGCCTTTTTGTTTTTAGAATTTTCTTCTCTCTTTGTCCTGCCTATACTATACTTTCTGCCTGGCTACTGGCCAATCAGCGTTTTATTTATCAACCAAATCAAAACAACACATTCACAGCATACAGAGCAAAATCCACAGCACCTTATGACTTGAATTTATGATCAGAGTTTCGACAAATGATTGTCCGACTCACTCTAACTTACAAAATAAGTTATTACACCTCAGTATCTGAGGGGTATTGGCTCCTAGATTCCCTCAGACATACACAAGTTCATAGATAGCAGAATCCTTGACATGGAGTGGTATTGGCTCTGCATGTAGCCACCATTTATCCTCCTACCCTTTTGTCCTCCTGAACCTAAGGCCCTGCATACACTATGTGAGTGTTCTAATGTGGGGCTGGTAACACAGGTTCAGCCCTTTCTTCTTTTAATTTGAATATAGGATCCCACTAAATTGTTGCCTTAGACTCACTCACAGGCCAGATAGGCCTTGAACTTGCAACCTTCCGCCCCAGCCTCCAGGGTCCTGAGATCCCAGGCCTGAGCCCCCCAGGTCCAGCTTTCCATGTTCTTTAAATCATCTCTAGATTGTTTCTAATACCTAATCCCATGTCAGTGCGATGTAAAGAATCATTTGTGCTGCACAGTTTAGGGGATCATGACAAGAGAAAAAGGTCTGTGCATGTTCTGTACAGTGCAATGTTCTTCCGATATTTTCCAGTTACGTGGAGCTATGTGCGTGGAATCTGCAGATAACCTAGAAAAGAAGAAGGTCTCCTTTTTTCTTTACCACTGAAGACAGCATAGCACGTGTGAACATGGGGACGTGATTTGCCTTGAAGAAGGAAATTCACCAAGTGGTGTGAGGTGGGTGGGAGGGGTGGTGTTTTCACTGTATTCTCCTTTCTCAGTTTCTCAATATTGAACCACATGCGTGAATTACCTACTCAGGAAGGAAACTGTATTTTAGCATTTTTTAAAAAGCAGTTCCACAGGAGATTCTGGAAGCCCAGTAAATGTTAATTCAAATTCACCTACTTCTCAGGAAACTAAGTGGTAGGCACAGGGAGACATTTTTTACCTCACATAAGCTAGCTAAGGGAACGGGCCTTCATGTAGCTACCTTCTAGGTATATTATATTTTTACTATAACATTTCTTAAGCCCTATGACTCTTCTCTGGGGCTAAAGGCTCAGAGAGCTTACCCCAAGTCATAGCCAAGTGGAAAAATCTCCATGTACACTCTCTAAGCCCAGTCTTATGGCTGGAAGCAGGAAGACAAATAGCAAGAGAACATGCACGCTAACTCTGCTCTGTGATTCTGAGACTCCAGCCTGTTGGGGTTACAATTGCTCAATCAACAACATGAAAATGGGTGTTTTGATCTACATAGAAGGAACAGTATCTAAAATCTGAAACTGAAAGAGAGAGAGAGAGACAGAAACAGAGAGAGACAGAGAGAGAGAGAGACAGAGAGAGAGAGAGAGAGAGAGAGAGAGAGAGAGAGAGAGAGAGAGATCAGAGAGGTGATCTAATGGTTGACCCTACTAGTAAATATTAGCTTGCCTCTGACCTGAACTTGTGCTAACTCAGAGGTCCACACTGTGCCCTCACAGGTCCTCCCTGACTCACATTCCTCTTCACATAGCTTGGTTATAACTTGGCTCAATGTCTCTCTGGACGCATTTGCAACTTTTTAATTACTGTTCTTCCTGAAGCCTGTAAACCTTATCTGGTTTCTGATCGTTTGCCTGGCCATCATGGAGCCAGTAGAGCCCCGTCTGTTGAAGCTTCCCTTCTTGACGTGTCTTGACCTTCTGCACGTGCGCACTGTCGTCCCGTCCCTCCCTCACCATCTCTGTTGGCCTGTGCTCATGCCTACGAACGCCAGCAGCCCGGGCTTACGGGAGAGGACCAGAAACAGGCATTCCAGGCTCCAAGGAACCTGCAAGCTGCCTCCTGCTGCCCAAGGCATCTTGACAAGACTCCAGATGAGCGTCGGCAGAAGCACAGCCCATCATACCATTGTAGCCACCAAATCCATTGTTCACAGAGGCACAGCAGTGGTAGGTGCATGGTGACCAATATCAGAGCAGGGCAGTGGGGGCCTTAAAGCACACTGTGGGTACAACTAACATGTGTCCATCACAGGGCCTAAATGGCTGTGGGAACGGCCCCCAAACCAACAAGCCCTGGAACATGCAGGTGGACTTGGACAACAGGGCAGCAGGAACAAGGCAGATGCCAGGATCCAGCATTCAGCCAAGGAGGCTGTGGATCCAGCTCCAGCAGGACACATATAGCACCATACAGAAAACTGGAGAAGAAACCCAGGAAGGAGTACAGGCCAAGAAAACACTGAGGGTGGGGATGAGGGTGACGTGCCTGCTTCCTCCTAGGCTTGAACTGGTTTGTCACCGGCCAGCTGATGGCTGTGCGGCTGTCATCACACCTGTGCCCACATCAACGATGGGTCAAGAACTGAGACACAAAGCTGGGCCTGCCCTCTGAGAACAGGAGGAGTTACAAAGCACAAGGTTGGGAGGAAAAAACACGACAGCAAAGCTCCTCTTACACTGCCTTTATCATCACCACTAAACCAACAGCGGCGAGCATGCGCTACCTGAGGATGCTCCTCTATTTCACCATTCACTTTCTAGCCCTCTGGCCAATTCCATGTTCCTTGAACTAGGGGCAGCGTCATCCATGCCAGGGCCCTGGTACTGGCTGCTCTTCTTTTTCCTAGAAGGCTCTTGCCCTCAGCACTTCCTCCTGCCACTGTCACTCAAATGGCCCAGCAGTCTCTACCAAATTATCATTACATAGCCCCTTCACCACCCCAGACCCCACACACAGCGGGTGTGACACCGTCAGCCTGTTTTTGACTCCTGGGTTTGCTGTCTCCATCACCAGAAGACATGTGCTGAAAGCCCAAGCAGGCCCAAATAACTGCAGAAACAGAGAAATCGATGTCGCAAGCAGAGCACATGTCTGGTCACTTCACCTCCTGCCTTTACACCACTGTCGCTTCACAACTGTACCAGACCAGACCTGACATTTTCCTTCTGGCTTCCAACTTCAGTCTCCCCTATCTCCAGATCTCCACAGTATTGTCTAGTCCACATGAACGTTCATACCAATTCTCGCACCCATCTCACTGGGCTGCTAAGAGAATTAAATGAGATAATTCACCCTCAGAAAAGCAATAAGCCGGTGACTCAGACCTTTTTTTTTTTTTTTTTTTTTTTTTGGCTTTTCGAGACAGGGTTTCTCCGTGTAGTTTTGGTGCCTATCCTGGAACTCACTCTGTAGACCAGGCTGGCCTCGAACTCACAGAGATCCACCTGGCTCTACCTCTCGAGTGCTGGGATTAAAGGTGTGCGCCACCACCACCTGGCTTTTTTTAAAAAAATAAAGTATTTATTTTTATTTTTTATGTGCATTGGTGTTTTGCCTGCATGTATGTCTGTGTGAGGGACTCAGATCCTTTGGTGCTGGACATACAGACAGTTGTGAGCTGCCATGTGGGTGCTGGGAATTGAACCTGGGTCCTCTGGAAGAGCTGTCAGTGCTCTTAGCCTCTGCACCATCTCTCCAGCCCGACTCGGGTCTTCTTACATGCCATGTCCAACAAATCACTTCCACTGTAATTATTTGGGATATATTGCAGCATATACTGACTCACACTGCGTTTCTGTAGCCACAATATAAGCAAACCCAGGACAGAGATCCTATCCTGTATTTTGGAAATCCCCAGAGTATTTATTACAATTTTTTTCTTAGCACATATTTATTTTATTATCTATCTACCTTTTTGGTGATAATGGTGATGGTGATTCTAGAGATTGAACTAGGGCCCTTAATACAGACTGTTAGTAATTGCTTGTCAATTAAACAAAATAAAAAGTTCATCTTTGAAAGATCCAGTTGAAAGCCCCTAGAGCCTCTATTTAAACAGTGATTCCCAGCCTTCCTTGTTCCAGCACTGACCTGGTATGCAAACACAGCAAATCCTTGAAAATAGCATTTATAATAGGAACTGTGCTACAGCACAAATACCAAAGCCAAAATACTATATAAAAGATCAAACAAATATTGACTCAAAGAATTTTCCCCAAGGCAACTGTTATAGTCTTATCTTGAATAGAATGTTTGCACAGTTAATTAAGTATTGCTGTGGACTCAGCAAGATCCCAGGCAGCCCCTGCCAAGCCGAGCTTCATATCCCACCATCTTATCACTGTTTACAAAGCTGCACAGGAATCCCTCTCCTGTTAGCCCCTCACCTAGCGGTGGGGCTAACGCTGGGTGTGGGATTCAGTGATAAGTAAGTCATACACCTTTTATTCGTGGACAAAAGATAATGGAACTTCAGTGCCAGAGATTCCATTTGCCTATCCCACAGCAAATATGCTCTGTCATTACCTCCCAGAGATCCACAGGCTGCGTCTGTTTCCACCTGTTGACTTCCTGGAAACGTAAGAAAGACTAGAAGTGTATGTACAGAGAGAGCTGCTTCTGGCTTCAATGAACATACTTGTAAGCCCCAAACCCAACTGAGAGCTTACTTCCTGTCACTGTTAACAGTGGCACTGCTAACACTGCTTGAAGATGGGGCCTCAAAACTCACCTCAGCATCTAGCCTATTCTGCACAGTGAATGGGCTGACTGCAGATAATTCTGTGTCTACGCCGTGGAGGTCAGCAATGACAGATGGGAACCAACAAATGTCACTTAGTACTTTTTCTCCCCCTCCTTCTATTCAGTGATGTGTTTGATGTTCTACATGCTAGAATCTGATCGGGAATAGAAATCTAAACTCTACCATGCCCCTAGGAAGAGTATAGGGATGTATTCAAGTGTGAGAGTGGAAGTGGCCAACAAGACAACTAATAGAACTTATATTATTTGACATTGATAAATCCAAGGAAAAGAGAAAACAACAGAGAGAGTCAGGGTATAGAATGCGGGAGGCCCATAAGGAAGGACTGATATCACAGATGGCTATGTCCTCAGTAAGAAGCCACTATTCGGGCCTGAAGGAAAGGGAACATGCTTACAGAGAAATGGGCAAGAGCATTCCAGGCAGCAGAAATGTTTGCACCAAGGTCCTGCAGCAGACCGTGGCCAGCAGGTTGGAACATGGAGGAGGTGGAGCTTAGTGTGCAGCATCGGGAATGGGAGAGGGAAGACGCGAGAAGAGCGTCGAGTAAGACCATACAGAGCCTTGCTGCAAGACACACTTAGTTCTATCAGCAGTGCAAAGCCACTCATTTACAAATTTTCATTTATGGAAACCCCTGATGGTTATTCTCCCAAGAGTGTATACATCCATACTTCAAAAGAGCAACTTGCGAGGGCGGGGGGGGGGGGGTACTTTGGGGATAAAAAGAAGTTATACATCAAGTTCACATGTCTGCCTAGGATTAGTAAGCCCTAAACTTCTTTGGCTATAAACCTCCAGAGCTGGGAGCCGGTGCGACATGAGCAAAGCAGCTATGCACCCTAGGTAACTGCACACCCAGCCATGATGTACAAAAACAGCACCCTGGTCAAAGAAAAAAAAAAAAAAAAACAAAAAAAAAAAAACAAAAAACCGATAACCTGCAGTCATGGGAGACTGGAATATTGAAATTCAGCACATGGTCATATTTAAAAGTGTAACAAAGCCTCAAAATCTTGGTAAACTCAGAGCCAAGCTGGCTCATGCCATATACAGACTACACATCTTCCCTGCCCAGCCAGCTTCTCAACATAACAAGACGCTATCAGCCAAGATCTGCAGCAGAGCCTGGGTTGGAATGGTACCTTAAGGTCTGTTATCTTCCATCAATTCTACTCAGTCCCGATTAACCCAGTTTCGTATTTGGTATAAACAGTTTTCCATTAACAAATGTTCCTAAACAGCTCTAAGGCATAAGTGACTCCACTTATGTCTACACAGTCTGTCACCAAGATGACAGGTGTGGACTGCAGGGCATGGCCTGGAGCTTGTGTAACAAAAAGATTATATTATTAATGACTCACTTGCCACAGTCCTTCCCACTGAGCTTGCCCAAGGCCACTCCTACCATCTACCCACAAAATGGACACATCTTTTCTTTCAGCTGGGTCTCTTCCTTGCTCTCCTGGGAAGCTATTAAAAAATTAAAAGAAGCTGCAGAGGTGAAACTGATCTATATAATAACCAACTTGGGGAGAAGTTCCTGAAACTTCAGAAAACGAAGGGAACGAATAATGAGGGTGGGTTTTGAGAAGAAATTATAAAAACCGTGTAAGACAAAACAGAGTAGAAAAAATGAGCATAGTTATTACTTAGGAGTTTTTGGAAATACACTCTGAATCTCTTTTAATGTTCTCTGAAAGACACAATTAGACTGACTATTATGGAAATACTTGTCGGCTGCCTGAATTTCCGAGCCGAGCTTTGAGCAGCACATCAGAGCATTACTCTTGAAACACCTAGAACGGAGCAGTCTGGTACACTGGAGAAGGATGCTCCGCGTTTCTCACTTGTCATAACACACCCTGCATTGTCCAGGGTGGTGATGTGCTCTATAACAAAGCACTGAGAAGACACTGCAGGAAAAACCGGAGCAGACCTTTCTCCCCTGTCTCAAACATAAAAGCCAGCTATTCTGAAGAGGTTAAGGCCCACATGTCAATTTTCTCTCAAACTGCCTTAAAAAGGTAGAGACATGGGCAAATTTTTTTCTCAGTATTAACAAAGAAGCCCAAATAGCAAACGTCTCTCTTCTCACAGTGAGGTTCCACGATCATCTAGAATTTTCTGAGTAGTTGACCTGAGATTGTCTGAACATGCTGTCACTCCTGCCCTCCAGAGGTCAGCCCAATAGCAAGTGTGAGAGGAGAATGACCAGACCATGTTCCATCCAAAAGTAAATCCTCTATAGCCCAGGAAGTTTCTGGCCAAAAATAATTTATCTAAAAACAAAATATGCCACACTAGTAAGTATTTAATTAAAATTTTCATTTGTACAAAGATGAAAATGAAGTCATAAATCTAATCATAAAACAGCTATTTCAGACATCGAAGATTATGATTATACTAGAACTCCTTTTATACAAAATAAGAGAAATGATTGTCTTTCAAGACAATGATTATCTAAAGAGATTTTCTGAAACCAAAGGAAAGAAAGGACTATGTCTTAGTTAAGGTTTCTATTCCTATGAAGAGACACCATGACCATGGCAACTTTTATAAAGAAAACATTTAACTGGGGTGGCTCACTTACAGTTTCAGAGGTTCAGTTCATTATCATCATAACAGGGAGCATGAGGGTGTGCAGGCAGACATGGTGCTGGAGTAGTAGCTGAGAGTGTTACATTTTGCAGGCAACAGGAAGTTGACTGAGACACTGGGTGGTATCCTGAGCATAAGAAACCTCAAAGCCCGCCCTCACAGTGACATACTTCCTCTAAGTGGATAAGGCCATATCCACTCCAACAAAGCCACACCTCCCAATAGTGCCAGTGCCTTTAGGAGCCATTTTCTTTCAAACCACCATAGACTGCAAAAAACTACTACATAAAACCCAAACACCTGGCCAGGCAGTGATGGCACAGAGGCAAGGGGATCTCTGTGAGTTCAAGGCCAGCCTGGTCTACAAAGTGAGTCCCAGAACAGCCTGTGCTGTTACACAGATCTGTCTCAAACAAACAAACAAACAAAACCCCTAATATCTAAGTTAGCAAACTTCCTTTCACTTTTCCCTGTTGCTTTATTTTTCTACAGTAACCACACAGAGAGCTTACAATGGGGTGAGGGCGGGGGGGACACCAAAGTTTTTTAAAGTTATGCACAGAATAGAAGATGTACTTTTAGACTATATCTGAGGGTGAATTGCTTTTTTACTTTTCACTTTTATGTGTTCTTGGGACTTTTATAGTGAAAAATTTCTTAATTTATCAAAGACAAATTTGAAATATGTTAGTATCATTGAAATGTGATGAGACTAATAACTTATTACTCATGGTATATAGATAAAAGGCAGGATCAGGATAAAGCTTTCACTGATGACTAGCTATTCTGATCGGTTAACACAGTGATAACTGTACCACAGTGATTCTCAAGCTTAAGTGAGCTTCAGAACTGCCTGAAAGCGCATCAAAGCACAGGTGAAGAAAGCTGTGACTCCGCATGTCTAAGTCCCCAGGGGGTACTGATGCTGCCAATCTACGGACTATATCCCCCTGATACAACAGGACGTAGAGCCTTCCAGAAAGCACACAAGCACACTCAAGAGCCATCTTCTCAACATCCTAGAGCAGGAGCCCACGTCATCTCTCTCCAGTCCTGGCCAAGGGGTCAGTGGAATTCAGATAATCGTGATTCTAGGACTAATGAGCTTGTTAGAACATAGGATGGAACTATCCTTGGGTTCCAACTTGGCGGGGGGCCTCCGCCCTCCCTGGCACTCTCCATAAGTGTACCCCAGTGCTTGGCAGTACTTTCTGAGCACTACGCTGTTTCCTGTGAGGACTCTTTTCAGATGCCTGCAGACAGATGTCTGCAAAAGTGGTACCTATATAAGAAGACAAAGGCAAGCATGCACACCACAGGCTGATCACGTGCTGACCAACAGCGCTTGCACTCAGCAGGGACCTCTGACAACACCAGAGAGGCAGAAGCAGGGAGAGCTGCAAACCATCAGGTTGGCTCCTGCCTTTCACTTTCCACCCCGTCCTTCCCTTGCACATGGAGATCCTTCAGCAGAAAACAACAGAAACCACAGTGAGAAACTCCATAAAGACTCCAAAAGTGACTGAAATGCTTTTAAGAATTACTCAGGCCCACACCCAGTAAGTATCATCACCCAGCAAGCCCTCAAATACCTTGGGGCGAACACAGTTTGTTTTCGTTTAGTCTAAAGAAGAAGTACAGGGCTAAGAGGCCTCCACATTCTATACAGTGAGACCTTCAAAGAGACACTAAGTTAATTAACCATTCAGAAGAGTACAGAGAATTCCCACCAGCCACCAGGTCCCCAAACACCACACCTGTCATTTATTCCCAGTACTGCCATTTCCTGCCTGCGGTGAACTAATTACACACAGTGGGAATTCTGGAGCTGCCGGTTCTAATGTTTACCTGCTGTTAACTTGTTGTGTGACCTCAAAGATAGGTCTCCAGTGCCTTTATTTCCTCTGCTATAAAAGCAAGATAAGGGACTGGCATGCTTGACAAAGAGCCCTAGCATAATACTATAGTCACGCTAGCCTAGAGATGCTCCGGGATGGTAATTAATGTGTTTCTCTTACTAAGGCCTTTAAAGATAACGATGGCATGTTGTGAAAAGCGTGGGACCTCAAATGATATTTCCTCTTTTGCCAAAACAGGTTTCAGTGGCAAGTGCCTCCTCTAGAACAGTGCATAAAAGCAACTCCCAGAGTTCCTGGTAAATCACTCCATTTTGTTAAATATCTGTCCATAACCATAATTCTAATGATAGGTTCTGACTACATAAGCCGATGAAGTACTAGAAAACATGGCTTTGATTTCTCTAACCCTGGCATCCAGCATTGAAAACTTCATTTAATGTTTAAAACTCCATCAGCATAGGGCTGTACTCTCTCACCAATAAAACCTTTGAAGCCATGGAAAACTACGCCATAGAATTGTTAGAGACATGGGGCTGTGCTAACCTGTGAGAGAAGCTGGTTACAACACATTCTCAATACAAAACAATCAGTGTGATCAGATTCTGTAAATCCATGTGGTCATAGGAAACTATGTACTAAGTGGTAGCTGTTGTATTTCATATCCACCTTAGTAGGACCCCAGCCCACTTCTTACTCATTTCAGTAGGAGATACTTCACAACTGTGTGTGTTACAAACTTAAAGTAAATTTCCCCTGTCTCTTGCTTCCTCATGTGTACAAGTTTTAGCTTTGAAATATTCAAATATTCCCTTTTTCTCATGAATGACTTCTTTGGTTCTAAACCATGAACAAAGTCATTCCTGCATAATTTCGCTAACGCTCCCACAATTTTCTTTGCAATGTTGACCTCTCTGGAACTTATTTTGGGGTACAATATGTTTGCTGGGATCTAAGATGACAGCTTATTGTGTCTGAATCACTCATTAAATAATTTACTAAATAACTCTTATTATATTATTTGAAAAACTGTAGTATATTTAACCTAAAGATAGTGTGGAAATTACTTTATTTGTTAATATAAAGTTTAAAAAAACTATATGGAAACAAATTTATACAATATTTTTAAAGAATTTTCTAAGAAATTATGAACAAATCCAATTATCATCAAGTCACTTCAGCGGGAGTCAGTCACCTAAGTAATAATCCTGGTTTGAAATCAGTTCACCTATTCACAGAGGACTGTGAGAATGTAATTGCTGGGTTGGTAAGTACCTGGTAGCTGAGTCACTGACTACTGTTTGAATTTTCTGCTTATTTCCATGGGGCTGGGTTATGACTTCTTGGGTGGTAATGTTATTCTTCGTCTGAAACAACTGGAAATAACACCCCTTGGCTTGTAAAAAATATAAACAAAAAGAGAAGAATAGAAGACTCCATTGTTTAATTTGGTCAAGATTTAGCACCTTCATTTCCCTCCATTGATTTTTCTCTCAGATATATTAGAAATGAGTTCTGTGATATGTACTATATAGATTGGACTTGCTTTCAATTCTCTATTAACGTGAAATATAAGTTTTTGGAAGCAAAGGATATGTGCACTGGGAGGAGGCAGAGAGGGTGAGAGGGAAGAGGAAAGGAAGCTGGGGGATCTGTGAACTCACAGCTGCCTCTTTGCAGAGGTGGACCCTCAGGAAGGCTGACCGAAGACCAATTATTTTAGTATTTCATGTACTGTAAATGAACCTTAAGGGGGCGGGGTACACACAGCACCAGAAATTTCCATCTGAAATCCATCTCTCCACTGAGAAACACAGTCCAGCTCTTGCCATCAGTTCACACCCCGAAGCACAAGACGTGATGATCTTTCTTTTCATTTGCATAGCTATGATTCGTCATTATCCAGCCCTACTTTTTACTCAACAAAATAGCATTGCACCATTAAGATCTCGGCATGTCTATTCTTGCAGCAACTATTTTGAATTGTGCCTTTTAGAAGCAACCACTTTAAGAAAGGGGGGAAAAAGTCATCACTTCTGAAGTCCAAACTTGGCTTGGTATTAGAAACTAAACTTGGTGAGTTCATTCATTTTCCCGTGTGGAGAAGGAAGGACTTGAATGTCTCAGCCCTGTGGTCCATGCCTTTGGTTTCTTCCCCCAAGAGACAAACCTCATCAGGGCTACATTGATTTCTCCCCTGCCAACCACATCACCCATTCGTTCTTATATATATGTTGTACTTGTTAGCAAATTCTAGAAGGCATTCTCTTTTCTTCCTTAAGAAAAAAAATGCTGTTCTATATGTTACTGTACTTAATTACTAAGTAAACTCTAGACATACTGCATAACTTTTAATCTAATAAGTGACTAAGATTTAAGAAATCTGGTGTGTAATTGTTTAAATTCTCAGTCCCTAAAATAGAAAGGCAAGCTCACCAGAGCATCTGCCCTCTGTGCACGTCTCTGTTTTCCCTGGAGAAGGGATACATTTGTTAAGCAGTTCAAGGCCAGTGAGGAAGAGTGAGATTACTTTGCATGCTGGCAAAAAAGAAGCCTCTTTGACGCCTCCCATCACTGGTCCACCGCACTCCCAGTCCCTGAGGAGTCTAGGGGAGCTGAGAAGTGGAGTTAGACAGCTGTAAATGTTACCCAGCTGCCCCTCCCTGTCCTTTTCCCCAGCATCTGCCTAGGGGTGTGAACTGAGGAGTCAGACCAACTTCATAGGAGGCTCCCAGGGAGCTGAAAGCAAATGCCAGGAAGTTCAGAACAATGCAATTCCTTCAACTGTCCTGGGAAAGAAGCATCTAAAAGAACATGTGTAATTATGTTCATTTTGGATTGCTGTCACGAAATACTTGAAGCCGAGAAACAAAGAATAGGTTAATTTTGCTTACAATTTTGGTGGTTGGAAAGTCCAGCTCACATGGTACCAACATCAGTAAAGGGACTCCTGGCTACATAACAACATAGCAGAGAAAAAGAAAAAGAAAAAGAACAGGAAAAGAAAAGAAAGAAGGAAATGTCCAGAATGCAGAGGAGACCAAACACAGCACGGTTCTCTCCCAGGAAAACTACCCAGCCCTGCATTCTTCCTTTCCAAAGGCAACACCACTCACCCACCACTGGCCTCCACTCCTTCAAGATGCTACCACTTCTCAGTACACTGGGGACAAGTCTTCCAGCATCAACCTTTGGGAAACAAGCCACACCCAAACCATAGCAACATACAAACACGCACTTCATTACTTATTTAAACACAATCTTACTCCAGCAGTCCATGTTTACTGCAGTCATGCTCAGGGACCTACTGTGTTCCAGAAGCCTGCCAGAGTCACCTAATGCTCCTGCATAAGCACCCCTGGTCATCTGCTTTCACTACAGGCCATCATCTAGCCGATTCCATAGGATCTAGAACTAATCACACTAGCATAGTTTCCCCCAAAACATGCACTTTCCACCAAAGACTGCGAAACAGGAAAGGACATCTTAGCACACATCTGGGTTACTCTTCCTGATGCTGTGATAGAACACAATAACAACTTAAGGGAGAAAGACTTGATGTCGGTTTGTAGTTCAAGGGTAAGACATCATGACAGAGACGTCCTGGCAGCAGGTGCTTGAGGAAGCTGGTCACATGGTACCCGAGGTTAGAAAACAGAGAACACCAACCGCTCACACTCCGTGAGGTTTCTCCTTTTAAAGCAGTCCAGCCCCAAGCCCAGGTGCTCACCCACTGTCATGGTGTCTCTTCCCAGGTCAGAGAGATCAAGATAATCCCTCACAGGCATGGTCAGAGGTTTAACAAACCTAGACGATCCCTTACAAGTATGCCCAGGGACTTGTCTTCTAGGCTATTCTGGATCCTCTGAGGTAGATAATCAATATGAACCAACACAGCAAGGCTCAAAGCTCAATCATAAGGACATTTCATGAACTCACCCAACTCCACACCTTCTTTCTCTCTCTCTCTTTAGAAAACAAACTGACAAAAGCCAACCAAACAAACAAAAACCTACCAGGATAAAAAGAAAAAGCACAAGAAACACACACAAGACTCATAAAATCATGAAGTCTGAAATCATAATATACAAGCAAAAGACTAGTAAATAACATGTGCCCAAATAAAGCAATTTGAGACAAAACTCTATAAAAATACCACTGAGTTCATTTTGTATTGGCCTTGTACTGCTGGGCATGGGGCCTACCCATTAAGTTTGACTAATACACCAAGTGAGATTCCATTGGAGAAAATGAATTCTTCCTTTTGTAAGCAGATGTCAATTAGAGATGGCTAGGGATGGGAGCTCATGTCTGTCCGTCCCCCCCCACCCCAGTGCTGGGACCCTGTCCGGCTAGAACCTATGTGAGCCCTGTGCATGTTGCCATAGTCTCTGTGAGTTTACTTGTGTGTCAGTCCTGCTGTGTCAGAAGATGGGGAAGATCTAGAAGGAGTTGGGGGAGGGGAGACTGTGATCAGAATATAGTGTATGAAAAAAAAATATTTTCAATAAAAAGAGAAAGGAAGAAAACCCCCAAAGAAAACCAGACCCTGGGTGCTGGCTCACCAGGCAGGTGCTGACTTTGCTTTTGGAGAGGTTCCCTCTTAAAATCTACAAAGCAGCAGATGCAGTAGCCAATGGGCCCTACCCATGGCCCTCATTAGTGACCCTAAGTGCTCTGTTCCTTCCTGAGCCTTTTGCCAGATGGATTCAGCCACTAACTGCTAGAAGGAGCAGTACTAAGCCCCTTGGTTCTAGGCCTTCCCTAGTGGAGGGCTGGGCTATAACAAGCCCTTGCAGGTAATGGCGTTTGGTGATTGTACTTAGTTATTCCTCACAACAATCTGTATCTCTGTTATAAAGATGGGGCCACAGAAACAGCAGAATAACCTGCCTACAAGTGGAAGGCTGTCAGGACAGGATCCAGACACCAGTCACCTAAACTCTTAGCCTTGGAAGCCTCGAAGGCCACTCTAATCACACTCTTTCTGTGAGTTTCCACACCCTTGAGATAAAATCCAAATGGACCAGCAGATTAGTAATCGGTATGGTGTTCAAGACTCTGCATGGCCTGGCCCTGCTCATCCCACCCTGTCACCTGCCCCACTACCACCACTGCCTCCTCATGTGCCACCCCTTTCCTGTCCCCCCTTTTCCTATCCCCCTTTCCTGTCCCCCCAGCCTCATTCCAAGCATTTGAGCATACAACTTCCTAAATCCTCTAGTTCCCTCAAACTTTGCTCCTGCCTCTCCATCTGCCCAGATTCCCTCATCACTGTTCTAGAACGTAGGCCTGGCACAGGATCCTTCAAGAATCTCTGTGCAGGGCTCCTGCTCTCCAACTGCTCCTATGCACTCAGCTCTCTCCTGAGCCCAGCTGTCAGCCCCTAGTGACAAGGTCTGGCTTGCTGCCTGTCCTAGGACCAGTGGTTAGCAGAAAGCCTGCTCTTGCCAAAGGCACTCGATAAAAACTGGCAAAAATAGGAAGCAGGCAGAAAGGACAAGAACATGATGGAGAGATAGACAGAGAAACGAGAGAGATGATTTTCCATTTTTAAATCATCAGCTCTTCATTCCCAATAAGCACTAATTAAACTGCTCAGCACCCCTGGGTCTGCAGCTCTGTACTCCTCAATTAAATGGTTCTTTCGTGACAGTTTCCCCTGCCAAACCTCTGTTCGAAGGCCTCTGTGTTCACCAGGGTGTCTGGAGACAGGAACAAAAGGGCTGTGCATTTTCTTAAAACAGCAGAGAAAGCGAAGGTTCCCCTGAGCATTCACCCCTGCAACACAGCCGTGCACACTCTGCACCCAAAACACAGAGAAGAAGTCTGTGACAGAGAAAGGCACATTATTAAGGAAAAGAGTCCCAGGGCAAGGAGCAGACAGAAGAAGGCCTGACAGAGACAAGCACAGACCCACTTAATGGGAGCTAGCAAGCAGTTCACAGGGAGGCCGGGCTCAGAAGCCCATGGACAGCTGACAGGTGATAATCACCACCTTAACCTCAGAGACTGCCATTAAAGGGTCAGGGCTTAGGGCCTGACAGCTGCCATGAAGAGCTGCTGAGGGCGGGAAGTGTAGACTGGGGCTGCCTTCAAAATCTTGGGGCCCCCAGGGTGCCTCCAATCTTACAGCAAAGGAGAAAGATTGCCACGTAAGCATGTGGGGGGCATGTCTAGAGTGAAAAGCGAGGTAGCGCCAACACACACAGCACCTGGCAGCTCCCCCTCCACTGAGCATGTGTCTCCATCACTTACATTCCTGTGCTACCCGAGAAAGCCAGGGGGCCCCAGCACAATGGGTGCCCCCGCATCCCCATGCAGCTGGACAAGATGTCCCGGTATTAGAGACAAGAAAGCTTGGGCTCCGGGCACCCTGGTATTCAAATACTTCATTCAAGCCCAACCTTGCAGGAGCCTAAATGAAGGAGAGGAAACTGAGGCTGCTTCCTTTTGGAAGTAACTGCGAGGAACTCCAGTGGGTGCAGGCCAGTCTCTGAGATGGCTTAATGGGGTCTCGGGAGTTCAGGTTAGGAGTCACTCATATCTGTGTTCTGCAGATATGGCAAGTATGGTTCAGAGGGGCCAGGTAATTTGTCCAAGGTCACACAGCGAAGGCAAGAGACTCAAGAGCAAGACTCAAGTTATCTGTTAGTTCAAATCCTCCTGCCCCAGGAACAGCCCTTACACCCTGCTCTGCCTTCCTCCCCATAAGCAAATCCCAGAAGAGAGCAGGAGCCTGGATTGGGGACACAATTAAATATTTAATTGTGCCCGCTAATACTACTTTCATTCACACACAAGCACACGGAGACAGCCCTGCTAAAACCACCTGCTCTGCCCTTCCCACTACGACCGACCCCAACAGTCAGATCACAAGAGGCTCCCATGCCCGGGAACTTCCAGACCCCTCTGCGCCTCCTTTTCTACTCTCCCACGTGTCTAGCAGCACTGAATTGGGGGTGCCTGCCACCCTGTCCTTCTCCAATTTGCTCAGCTTGTCCCTATCCAGTATTTGTGTGTGGTGTTTAAAGTGCCGGTTGCTGCACTTTTCAAGTTTATCTCAGAGGTCTGCATGGAGAGGGGCCAGAGCTTCATTGCAGGAGCTGGACAGGACTCCACAAACCATGTACAAGGCACAAATAGAGTAGTGATTTTCCTGGTCCCCTTGGATGGAACCGGCTGCGGTATCGTGTGCCGTAAACAACGTGAGCAGAGCACATTCTGCAGGCTTATCTCACTCCCTCACAAAATCAAAAGGGAAAATACGTTGCAATAAAAAGAAAAATGGGAAACTAGAATTTCAGATTTGTTTAAAACTTAATTAAACCTGAAAGGTTTGTGGAGCACATTCATTTCTTTTGTAGCCCAGGAGCACAAGGTTTCCATTCCGCAGCACCAGTGGGATAATAAAAACCTGATGCTGTTTTCACCGCCATAATAAGCAGTATACAATAAAGTTAGAACAAAGTATTTCCTTGAAATAGACAAGTAAAAAATGGAAACACGTGTACCATAAAATTCAGGAGAGGCATTAAAGACTGTAAAATTTTTAAAATTAAATATTTAATTGTGTCCGCTAATACTACTTTCATTCTCATCTGGAAAAATGTCTTAACAATAAGTACACAGGTATGACTTTATATATCTCCCAGGTAATCCTCTGAATTGACAAGTTTAGAAGAGACGGAGCGTCCTCTTTACAATGAAAGTTGAACATGCAATTAAACTGAACAGGAAGCCGGTAGCTCAGCTTGGCAGTTAGATAGCAACTGCCCCCCCCTCCACCCCTGTCAATTCCATGTCATAAGCATCTACTGGAAAGACAATGCCTTGCACTCTCCACAGACTAGCAATCCTAGACGAGTCATATTAAAGATGATCATAGGGGCTGGTGTTAGATTACCCACACCAGACACAACAAACGGAGCCAGGAGTGGGCTGTGCATGGATTGCTGGCTGCCGAGAATGAGGGGATGAGTGGGCACCCACACACGCCCACCTGGTGAGCATTTCAGGAGAGAGAAGAGCAACTGTTGGGTAAGGTAAAAGGGTCGGTCCTTCTGCTGAAAGACAGAGGACTGGCTGCAAGAACTTTCAAGACTCTAAACGTCTTTAGCTTGTGCTGCAGAGAGTAAATGTCCCAGCCAATGCCAAGGGTGATCCTCACATCTGTTTCTTTCCCAAGGGTTACTTCAATGGGAACTAAAGAATATTTAACTAATATCTGTGTGTCTCCCCCACAAAGTCTCCATAAGCACCTTGAGGTGCTGCATCTAATTCATCTTGGTGACCCCAGAGCAGTACCAACCACACACAGTGGAACCCCAAATATGGAAGAGCAGGCTGGATAATGAATATCTCATTTGATGTGTAAATAGCAGATGCCTGTATGTTGGATAGTATCAATCAAACTCCTTGGCATCTGGACATCATGTAAATACACAGATGCATCAATGGCAATACTTCTTTTCTTTTGGCCACAAAATTAAATCTCCTATGGACAGGACAGAGGAGTTTTTATTCCTAGTCTAGACCAGCAACTTCTGCTCAGTCATCTGGACTCTTATAAGAACAGTCATAGGAAGCCAGCATATGAAAGGCTGGCCTCACACTCAGGACCTCATACATGCAGGATAGAATGTCTGTTCTCAACACTTCTATTTAATATGGCACTGTGATTTCTAGCAATGTCAATTATCCTGTGTATCTCCCCCACAATGTCTCTATGAGCACCTCAGAGTGCCTTATCTAATTCATCTTGATGATGAGATGAAATGAGAGAGGAAGAAGAAGGGATGAAGGAAAGAAAGGAGGGAGGGAGGAAGGGAGGGAGGGAGGGAGGAAGGAAGGAAGGAAGGAAGGAAGGAAGGAAGGAAGGAAGGAAGGAAGGCAGATCTATGAGAAAGATGATAAAATATTCCCATTTGTAGATGGCATGATGTTGTATCTAGAAAATCTTAATGAATTCATTAAAACATTACTAGAGCTAATGAATGAGGCCAACAAGGTTTCAGAATGCAAGATCAAAACACAAAAATCAACTGTATTTCTATGTATTAACAAAGAACAACCTTAAATAAAATTGACAGCTTCACACACACTGCACCAATAAATAAATAAACAGCTAAGTAGATAAATAAAGAAGATGCCAAAGAATTTAACAATAGAACTTCAAAGCTTGTACAACAGAAATCATAGAAGACAGATGAAAAACCTTAAAGATGGGTGAGTCTGATAACAGAGTTTGACCCTGGAGCCCATTGGAAGGAGAGAAGTAATTCAACAAGTTGACCTCTGACCTCCATGTGTGCCTTGGCATTCCCATGTGCACACACAGGTGTCCACACACACACACACACACACACACACACACACACACACACACACGCGTGATAAGTAAACGTTTCTAAGTTGTAAAGGGATGTAAAGATGCACACAGTAACAGGATATGTCAGTCAGCTTTTTTCATTGTGCCACTTTCCTAGGATTAGAAGTTAAGGGAGGCCGGACTCCGGGGCTCAGGGTTTCAGAGGCGCTGTCCAGGGCTGGCTCTGTGGCTTTTGGATCTGAGGTGAATGAGAGGATCACAATCAAGACCACGGGATAAAGTAAAGCTGCTCCACTTTGGTAGCCAAGAACGGGAGAGGGGGAGAGCAAGGGAGTGTGTGCACTTGTGTGTGTGTGTGCACGTGTGTGTGTGTGTGTGTGTGTGTGTGTGTGTGTGTGTGTGTGTATACAACTCTACCATGAAAATGCCAGTAGCCCGAATTTTTAAATGACAACATAGTTAACCCGACATTTATCTAATGAAGATTCAGCTTTTGTACATGAAAATACCCTCAGTGTCATTAGCTGTAAATGTCCGTTAAAGCCACAAAGAGATGCCACTGGCAGTGATGAGGATGACCCTGCACCCCTGGTCACAGCTGGTGGGAAGAGAAGTGGGCCAGCCATTTGGGGACGACAGTGACAGTTCCTCAAAAAGCTAGCCATAGATGTACCTACCACATGGTTCAGAGCTGTTAACCTCCCTATATGCAGGTGCAAGAGAATGGACAACATAAGTCCGCATAAAAATTGGTTCATGGATGTTCAGAGAATCATTAATCGTAATAGTTGAAAGGTGGAAGGGATCCAACTGTCCACAAACTGATAAACAAAATGTATCACATCCATGTAAAGGAATATTACTCAGACATCAAAAGGAAGAATAAATGGACTTACTGTATCTTAAAATCATTACAAATTGTTGTCTTTTTTTTTTTTAATTGTTGCTGCCTTCTAAGCCACGGCTGTCCGAATCAGCAACTGCAACCCCACTGATAGCAGCATCAGTTAGGCTGCACAGCCGAAGAGAAATCTGTTCCCTCCAGCTCCAACTCTTGCAAAGCTATGAAGGGAACTTAACTAAACCTCTGTCCCTCTAAAGAACTCAAGATTCAAAGGCTAAGGTGGAATTCTGCTCTTCAGAGAGGCTGAATAGCAAGTAGCTCACATCCTCTCCTTGCTCTCGTCCTCCAAAAAGCCCTTGTGCATCTCCTCACCCTCCTTATAAGCCCTTTCTCACCTGGCTCCTCCCTACCACTTCCTGTTGGCTAGTTGCTGACTCAGCCTCCTGACGGTAGGTGAATTTTAGTTCATCAAACACATCTTTGCATCATTAAACAAATGTTCCACAGCATAAACAAAAGTAACTTGAAATAATATTCTTGTACATATACACATGCACACATGCGTGTTCACACACAAATAAACAAGAAAACGCATCTTTTTTTTCTTTTTTCTTTTTTTTTTTTTTTTTTTTTTTTTTTTTTTTTTTTTTTTTTTTTTGGTTTTTTGAGACAGGGTTTCTCTGTGTAGCTTTGGCGCCTTTCCTGGAACTCACTGTGTAGCTCAGGCTGGCCTCGAACTCACAGAGATCCACCTGCCTCTGCCTCCCGAGTGCTGGGATTAAAGGTGTGCACCAACACTGCCCGGCAATAAAACACATCTTAAAAACGAAGAAGCAAATGAAAGTTGAAGGTGACCCAGGAGTCACCCACTCACTCTAATTGAGGTTCCCTGTGGTCCTGGCAGCAGTAGGAGCAGGACCTACAATCTCCCTCACCCAGGCTGCACCTCAGCACCCCAGGCTAGGGAGGTGGGGGAAGAGAGGGCGCCCCCAGTCAGACAAGAACACCACTCTACTTGCTCTGAGTTCAGCAGCTTCTGTCACGAAGCCCTCTCCAGTTATTGCACACGTTGATGGATTACGAGAGTGATGACGTGGAGGCGTCTGTTCTTCTTTGTCCAGATTTACAGCAGCCTTCAAGGAAAGAAGATGTGCCTATCTCCTCCAAGTACAGAAGCCCTACCTCTTAATACAGACCTAAAAAATCAGCATCCTGTTACAGAGGAGGAGGCTTGAGAACGAGGCTTCTCAAACTAGCCAGCAAGATAGAGGAGTTCATGCCTTCTGAAAGACAATGTGGAGATATGTATCCAAAGCCTTAAAAAACCTTCTCTTTGCTCAATTATGACACTTTCAGCAACTTATTCCAAGAGAATAATGGTGGGTGCATTCAGAGGTTTGACTATAAGAATGTACCTGGCAGAGCTGTTTATAACAGCCAAAAGACGTACTGAAGCTTTAAGAGCAACTTGATCCATCCTCACGATGACACGGACCATCAGCCAAGGACAATGCGGGAGGAGAGATTCCATGGCACCAGAAATGTTCATTAAGTGTTAAGCTTAAAAGTGAGTTTTGATACAGTATGAAAGATCGAATTTCATTTTTATGATATATAGAGAGAGACATATACACATATATGCTTAGAATGATAATTATAAATACTATGATGAAGATGAAAGTCAGGACTGTGTGAAGGAAAACATGCAGTTGGGATTAGAAACTGTTATGCCTGTTTTTAATAATGAACACATATCATTACGGTAATAAAAAATAAAAAATGTTTTTTAAAAAAGGCAAAATCATAATAAGACAAGAATATTTATACTTATCACTTGAAATAAAATTATCACTATAATTATTTTTACATTTAGTTCCAAGCTTCCTAGCTGCCAAGGCAAAAATGAATACAAAGAATTCCATAGCTTCCCATTGTTTTATCAGCTAGTCATCTGGCACTAGGAAGAACTGACGCTGTCTGCTCCTATGTTACACTAACAGCCACCCTCTGTAGGCACAGCAAGGGGTCTCTCATAACCTTCACCTTGTTCTAATTCTTCCGGCAGCTGACGAAGACCTGACTCCCAGCTGTGCTAAGTAAGGAGCTAACAACATACACTGCCTCCTCTGTAGCGTGCACCCATTCCTGTTTTCCAGCACACAGGCCCAGCATGATGCCATGTTTTCAACATCCATCTAGGAGCATCCAGCTTTTACACAATCCTGTGGCACCGGTGCTTTTCACTGTGAATAAGAACTCTTGGTTGACCTCACCAGTGAGATAGGTCATTAAGGGTCATTATGTGATGTGCTCTGAGAACAAGTTTTCTTAGCAATGCATCTGCTGAAGGGCCCCCTGACTGGAGAGAGCAAACAAAATTAGGCCAGAGCCTAGGGGTGTTCACTGGACAAATGTCACAAGAGCTTCAAGGGCTAGAGCACCCAGCCCTGAAGTGGCCCCAGTACGTTGAGTATCACCCTTACAAGCAACCAACAAACTACCCTTGTCTGAGTCAGGGTACCTACAGGATCACACATGGTGGGATGGAGGAGTGAGGGAAGTCAAGTCCATTGCCTTCTGTGGGCTGTGATTACAGGAACAGTCTAAATTAGATTTCCCCTTTCAACTTAACCTCCGTCTTCACTCAGACCCCATGGCTCCAAGTCCTAGGACGACAAAGCTTGGATACTTCTAAAGCAGCTCTCTCCTCTGTCATATCCCCTCTACTCCAAGTACCCTCTTCTCCATATGTCCCACATGTACCTTCAAGCCCCCAATGAGCTGTCTCCTGTCCAAGAGCATGCACTTTCTTATATATGTGACCTCTAAGAGAACTCACCCACTGATGACGCTCATCATGCATAATCATGAATTCTCACACGGGCCCAGCTATGACATGTGACTGGCCCTCTCACTCAGCACTTCCCACAGTGCCTGGTACATTAAACTGGCCAGGATAGGGAGGAATCTCAAAACATTGCTGGAAGAACCACATATACCAAACCCAAGAGTGTTTTGAGGCAGCAAGGGGCCTGTTCTGAACGCTTCAATAGCTTGTTTGGTGAGAACTGGGCTGGACAGGTATTTTTCATTCTGCAAGAAGCAACGTATTTGTGCAGTGTAAAATGAATTCAAGAGTTTGGGACACATAAGGAGAGTAAGTACTGTTTCACAGAATGCTTGCCATGGGCACGTGTGTTCATGCACAAGAGAGTGTGTGTGTGTGTGTGTGTGTGTGTGTGTGTGTGTGTGTGTGTGTATACTTACATAGGCACAAGATCATTGATTTCTTTCAAATAGTTTGTGAGGCAGAGAATGGTACAGCCCCCGAAAAACTTCATGCAGCACCCAAGCCACTGATTGTCCTGAAGAGTATAATGCAAGCATCAAAAAGCCAGATGAGAACTCTTAAGTTCCTCCCGCCCCATTCTGTAAAAGCATCATCCTAGATCACAGGCAGCTCCTACCACTGAGGCACTATGAGATGAGGAAAACAATCCCATGGGGTGGATCTACACAGCCTGAAGTTTCATTTGGCCATTTATATCAAAATACCACCCCCACGAAAGGGGAAACAATATGTAATATTTAGAAGACAATTTCTCAGCCTAGATGAATGCCAGAATCACTCAAAGAATATTAAAAACATACTTATGACTAGATCACAAAGGATATCTTCTAGGACTCTGGGCCCGACACAACGCTTCCCAAAGGAGACCCACCGGCTTCATGTTTTAGATGTGTAAGATGTACAGGGTTTTTATAGAGCGCTGAGAGAAGAGAATCAATGCCAAGATTTTCCATGAAGATCACTAAAGAAAAACAGGCTTAAGACACAAAACTGGGGTTTTTTTATTTCTGCTCAAGATATACAGAGCTGCAGGGGACATCAGTCTCATGCTTATGCCAAACAAAAGGTCACACAAACTTCAAGTTCATAGCCTAAACAAATCCAGTGAACAACAGACAGAGAGCAGACTAGACCAATCCAAGGAGAAGTGTTACCTGTGGGGCAATAAGACGTGAGCATTTGTTTACCTGGGCAGATGCACCTGCAAGCCTCAAGAAACAGATACAAAGGAATTCAAGGGAAGAAGAGCTGGGAGCACATGGAGACAGACCTCTCCGAGGCCCCACACAAAAAGGAGACCTGAGGGGAACAGTCACTGAGGAAGCCCAACCCCAAACACAAGGCCTTGGTAGAGGAACGCAGAGTCAGGGGCATGGAAACACCTCAGAGTCTGTAACTACAGGCTAGACTGCTCGGGTCCTCACACAGAATAAAACACAGCAATGGGAGGCATGCCCAGGTCCAGGCAGAAGAATTACCTCCTTCTCCAATGTCCTACCAATGTCTAGTTCTCAACAACAGAAGAATCGCAGGGCATCTGAAGAGCAAGGAAAAACCGCGCTGAAAGCCATAGAACAATCCACAGAAGTGAAACAGATGTCACGGAGACATTGAAGCTATCAGGGAGAGAATGGAAAACAATCATATTTATGAAAGACTCTAGTGGAATGAGTAGACAACACGATCATTTATCCATTTGGGGGAAATGGGTTATTTTAAGAGGAACAACGGGGGGGGGGGGGGGGGACTATAAAAAAAAAGAATCTATTGTGAAAAATGCTCTCAATAGGGATTCTCTTAGAGTTCACACAGCCAAGTTAAGAAATAATAATAATAATAGCGAACTTGAAAACAAGTGAATAGAAATTACCCAAACTAAAACAAGAAGAGCAAGCAGTGAACAAAGGAAACAGACCACAGTGGCCAAGATAGAAAGCTAAACCAAAAACTGTAGCCTAGCTATAATTGAAATTTCAGAAGGGGGCGGGGGAGAATAAAGGAAAAAAAAAAAAAAAAAGCTGCTGTGACTTTTCCAAAATGAATGAAAGCTACAAACCACAAATCCAAGAAGTTTAAGAAAGCCGAGCTAGATAACTAGCAAGCATGTGCCTGCATAGGCAGTCTTGAGCATCCCCCACACCAGAGCCAAAAACTTGAAAGCCAAAACAGAAAGAAAATCTTAGATGCAAGGAGAGAAAATTCAATGCTAACTGCAAAGGAACAGAGGAGGAAAACTTCTTGTCAAGAGGCCTGGAAACAAAACAAGCATTAAAGGGACGTTTTTAAATGACTGCAATGACAAACAGGCTGCCGACTGGGAAGAATGTATCTATTTTTAATTGCTAACTCAGATAAGCGAATGTCTAAAACAAGAGTCAGCATAGCCTGCAAGTCCAACACCCGCCTGTTTTAGTCTGAAAGATTAAAGTTGAACTGGTTGTTTCCTCCCTGTGACAGAAACAAAGCTAAGGAGCTTGCTCTCACCACACCCAAACGTAGTAGACTTCTTAGCCAGAACAGCGAAGCCAGAAAGACATCTGAATTGGAAAAGAAAACTACGGCTATTCACAGAGCATGTGATTCTCTTTGTAAAATGTCTGAATGAATCCATCAACAAATCTGCTACAATATACAAGAAGCAATTTCTGCAAGTTCACTGGATACAAATTCAATATACCAAAATCAACATTTCTATATGGTGGCTGAAAACCCCAAAATTAAATACTTAAGGTATAAACATAGCAAAACCTTATGTACAAAACTACTTTTTCTAAAATCTACCAAAAAAAAATCCAATGATAGAAACCAAAGACAAATTACTAGAGAGAGAGGGAGAGAGAGAGACAGACAGAGACAGAGACAGAGATATATAGATGCCATATTTACAGATTGCAAGACTCAAATATTTTAACATGTCAATCAATTTACAGATTACCTGTAACCCCGGGGAACTTTTGTAGATATTGACAAGCTGATCCTACTATTCACATAGAAAGGAACTAAGGAAGCCATGCCATTAGTGAAAAAGAACAACACTGGTCAACAAGATTACCCACTTTCCAAAGGTCCCAAAGCAATCCAGTCCAGAGAGGATAATATTTACACATAGTACGATGTTAGATCAGCAGAATACAACAAGGGCTCCAGGATCAATGAATTGTTATATTTATGACACGTTTTATTTAAAGTATTTAATATTTAAAATTAGATAAAATAAAATATATTTTCATCATTACATCTATCATCTCTACCATCTATTTATCTATCTATCCATCCATCCATCCATCCATCCATCATCTATCTATCTCTCTATCTATCTGAAGGTCTAAGAACAACCCACTGAAGCCAGTTCTCTCCTTCCACCATGAGGGTCCCAGGAACCAAGTTCAGGCTGTCCAGCTTGGCAGTAAGTGTCCTGATGCACAGAGCCATCTTGCTGGCCCCTGGCTGATTTTCCTTTAAATACCCAAGGAAATTCAGTTGGGAAATGTTGGTCCTTTTAACAACTTGTGCTAAAATAATTCAGCTTATACATGCCCAAAAAGTCTTTGACCCATTTTCACACCTTACTCAAAACTTAACTCAAGTTTAATCATAGACGTAAATGTAAAACATGAATGTATGAAATTTATAAAGGAAAATGGGAGCATTGTTAAGACTTTGAACTCATGAGATAAATTCCATATAAATTCTTAGGAAAGGGACTAGTTTTCCTATGTGATGAAATGGTTCTTTAAAATGCAGAAAAGATTATAATTGTCTAAGGCTTCAAATTTTATTTTCTCACTATTCAAATAATGAGCCTGAGCATGAATGAGCACATTTGTAATGTAACCATACTTCCGCTTTCTCTACCACCCAAACTAAACAATTCTGGAGCAAAATGATGAAAGGAATGGCCCTGTTTGCCCTTTGCTCATATTTCTTCACTCATTTCTCATCACCTGGTACTGTTTTGCAAGTCCCTATAGGAACAAAGTAAGATATAACAAAGAAAGAAGTTCAGTTGAAAAAGGAAAAAGCCAGGGGTTGTGGAGATGACTCAGTCAGGCAAGTGCTTGCCACTCGGGCATGAGAGTCTGGGTGCAACTCCCAGAACCCACACGAAAAAGCCAGGTGCAGTGGCTGCACTTGTAATCCCAGTGTTGGGGAGGTAGAGGCAGGCAGGTCCCTAGGGCTCACCACCCAAACTAGCAAGCCGAGGCCAGCAAGACCCTGACTCAAACAAACAAGATGGAACTATGCCTCACAAACATAGTCTGGTTCCTGAGCCTGTCCTCTTGTGCGCGCGTGCGCGCGCACACACACACACACACACACACACACACACACACACACACACGACCACCTACATAAAAACACATGTGCGCATTAAAAGAAAAATAAATTACTCTAAGTAATTTGATATTTCACTGACCTCTAGGTGGACATTTGTCCTTTTTTGCCCCAAACCATACCTACTCAGGCCACAATTCTCTGCCAGAAATAAGACTTCCAGGATTGTGACCAGGCGTTCCAGTAACACTCTTAACCTGACTAACTCCCTTCTCAGTACCTCACTGCTCAGCATCCAAAATGTTAGCTAAAACAGAGGTATGTCTCCTTCTGGGGGACTGTAAGCTCCATGAGAACAACGCCATTCTCATCTTTAAGGATTTTGGATTCGCCACACTTTAAACTGTGTGCGACGCACAGTAGGTGCTTTGTGGGGTGAATACTGCCTGAGGCTTCGATCGTGGTCACTTCCCTCCACATCTGCACAGTGATCCTAACAAACGTAGCTGAATGAGCTGGCCCTCCCCACCTCCTTTCTCCAGGATTAGTGAGCACTCATTCTTCCCGCGGCTTCTGGATTAACTAGGTACTGAGGAGAGGGGGTTGTGGGAAGAAGCTGCATTGTCCAGGTTCAGTAGCCGAACACCAAATGTCCATTGATACCCACCATGTCCGGTGGAAACAAGAAGCATCAGTCACCTAGCACTTCGGTGAAAACGGACAACACACATGACTTCCAAGCAGCACTGAACACTGTCCCCAAAGGTCACGCACTGAATCCAGGACAAGGAAGCCTGCTTCCTAATCCGGGATCTATCACTAGCCGCATGTTCACCAAGCCCCGGCCTGTTAGTTTGAAGGCAGGTAACAATGCTGAAACCGAGCCATGGCTTTGAGCAAGGGAGTGCTCTCAGGAGGACTGAGGAGGCCCTGGGCTAGGGTGGATCGCTAGGGGAAGACCATAGTCATCCGTGAGATTTTAGCTATGCATGGCCCCTCCTGGAACTCCTCCAAAAGAGTGAGCCATTATCTCTCACTAAATGACAGCGATACATAGAAAACTGTCACTCACACGAAGGGGCACGGGGAGAGCTTACAAAGCCTTTTCCGGGTTTCCTGTGAGTGACACCATAGGGGGCCAACCCAGGGTGTCCCTGCCTTTCCTACTAATGCTGTGCTCGGCTCCTCTCCTGTCCCAGGCCACATCCTCCACTTTCCCTCCTGGCCTGAACTCTAGATTTTCAGGAGCTATGACTGGGTGCCCACCCTTGCCTTGGCCCTCGCATGCAGACTTCTGATCGTATTAGACACAGAGCCGGGGGAGAGGAGCCCTACCTCAGCTCAGAAGAATTTCTGGCAAAACCAAGCACAGCCTCAGCTCTGCTGCTAAGGATTGCTCTAGGGGTAGGCTGCCCATGCCAGCCAATGTCACACAGCCAATGACAAGAACTGTAAGGAAAATGTAATGTTCTTATCTAAAAGAAGACTGAGGAGGAAGCCCTGTCCTCCTCTCTGCTGTGGATACTATTATGTCAAGGAAGGCAATAGGATCTCTGGTCCCCGTGGAGGTCAGGGAAAACTTAGAGAAATTTCTAGAAGGCACCTAGAGCTGTAAACTGTCCCTTCCCCACTCTCAGACATCCTGAGGGGAAGGAACAATAATGTGACCTAACTAATGCAGCATATATTAAAGTGTGCCCTACCCTGTGACCAGGACAGTACCTCCACATCTTCTGCTCCAAAGCCTGTTCATTTCCAATTTAGAGCTAAACTACGCTTTCCTTGGGAGGACTTCACAACGTCCCCAGCGAGACAGCATGCTATCTGCACATACACCTTTCCTCAAAGCATCCACCCTCACTCTTCACAGAGGCTCTGGCATTTGCTGGGAATTGACTAAATGAGGAATGATTGAATGAATAAAGCAGGGACTGAAAGCTGGAAATTCCAGCCCTGGCCCTGACAGGCTGGCACCTAGGCTGTCCACACGTATAAGCAAGGCCTCCTTGAGGTGTCCTCAAGGAAACATCGACACAGTGCAACACATAGTCCTATTTTTGGCTGCCCAGAAATGAACCTACTTCTTGAGAACAGGCCTCCAAATAGCCTACACTTGAGACGGGGCAGTCTAACCCAGAAGCTGAGCTAATCCTCCGTGGTGTTGGTGGCATCTGGCTGATACAGGTCTACTCTGGTTATGGAAATCCATACCCTATCTGCTGAGATGGCTTGGACTGACTGTGGTCCAGTGCACCAGGAAGGTCTGCTGAAGGGTTGAGTGTCTATCTCTCCCTCCCTCTCTCCTCCTCCCCTCCCCCCCTACTCCTCTCATTTCCTTCAAAGATAGGCCTGAAGATGAGGTGCCAGCTCTATTGACCATCGCATACCAAAGAACATGTCAGCCTCTGAGATGCCCCCTGAAGAGAGCACTTGTCCTGGGAGCTCACAGGAGTGGCAATATCTCTCTGTCCTCCAACTTCTCATTTGAAGGACCCAGTCAGTTCCTACATTGCACAAGGCAGCTTTCAAGTCACCAAACCCGAATCCTAAGAAACGAAATCCTGACAGTTCCCATTGGCAGGAGCGGGATGATTGTATCCTTCTACAAGGGGGACATGTGCACTGACGCTCTTGATCTTGGCAGTTAGAAGAGCCCCACCCCCACCCCCTGCCGCTGCCACTGCCACCATCAAATAGTCAGGATGGTGCCCACCCTTCCCAGGCACACAGACTCTGGATGTCTTCTGTTCAGAAAGATGCTGGGATCTCTAGAGACATGAAGTGTCGAATGTGTTAATACCTGAAGGATAAACATGGAGGAAAACCCCTCAAGCATGCTAGGCACCTCACGGGCGTCAAATAATTTAAGGCCATCGGATGGTTATAATGCCTATTTTATCTTTGAGGGAACAGGCTCAAAGTTAAAGAGCTTGCTCAAGGTCACAGAGCTAGTAAGTGAACTGAAATTTAAACACCACTCCGGACTACTCTTCCCACTTCGTCACTCTGATCACCGGGCACCGGGAGATGGGCAGCAACCCTTCACCCCACAACACCCCAGGGCACACAGACCCGTGCCCCCCTGGAATAAGGGCAGCCCGGCCAACCCGGCTTTACCGAAGCCCAGGGAACTAACCAATGTGTTGGTTAGTGATTTCACAGCCAAAGTAAAGCGCCAGGCAGGGGGAGCGGCGGCTCCCGCGGGCGGGGATGAAGCGCCGCAGAGGGAAGGGCGGGAGCTGGCTCGCACTGGGCGGTGCGGTCCTGCCCCAGCCCCAGCCGTGGCCTCCGGCCGCCGCGGAGTCACCGGGAGACCCGGGCAGCTCAGCCCGGCGCGTCCAGATGTGGGCAGCTGCGCTCCCCTGCGCTCCCCTGCGGCTGGGAGAGTCCCGTGTTGGGTTCCGCGGGTCTTAGCGCAGCGCCCGCCGCAGCCGCTCGCCCCTCCCAGCCCCGGCTCTGCAGCCCCGCACGCGGCCACCCCGCAGAGCCCGCCCGGCTCACCTACGCGGTCGCGGCCCGCGGACTCCCGGCGCCTCGCTCGGCTCCCAGCCTGGGCTCGCGGCACCCGCCCGGGGCTGGCGTTGGCTGGGACCGCGCGGGGCGGGGCGCGGCTCCTCCCAACCCCGAGCCACCTGGGGCGACCGGGAGGGGCGGGCAGACAGGTGAGAGCCTCCCGCGGGGACGGGGGGGGGGGGGGTGGCGGCCCCGGGTGCCCGCTTGGGGACGCCGCCTGGATCCTGCGCCGGGTGGCACGAAGCCGAGCGAACGCGAGTAGGTCGCTTAATGCACCCGAGCAGAAGAGCTGCTCCCACTTAGCCTAGCGGGTTGGGAGAAACGCGTAGACCCGCGCGGAGCAGCCAGACTAGAGGGATACTGCTGTCCTCACAGAGTGGGGTGCGAGTCCCTCCGGGGTGAAAACGGTGAAGCCAGGAATGCAACTTACTTCAGAAACAGAACTCAGGTCTTTTAGATCCTTCGATCCTACCCTTCTCATGCCTCACCCACCCCTCAAACGATGTCTCGTCCCCTTTTGAAAGAATGCATTATGCTATAACTGAGAAAAATCCCGACTGCGATGTCCTCCCCAGCTCTAGATAGTAAATCCAACCTTGCTTCTCTTCTGCTGAATCTCCAAAGCGTTGTACAAACCCAGAGCAGCCCGGGGCTCTGTTGAAAGCAGAATGCCGGAGATATGGTCCCCAGGCCAGGCTGGCCCCAGCCTTACTCTGTGTTATCATTTGAAAGCAAGCTTCCTGGCTTGCAGGCCACTGCCTGTATCCCTTTCCTTCCCAACACTTCCAGACAGTTTGTAGGAGGCCTACACTCTCAGGATAACTGTGTAAAGTGTTCGGGCAACTCTCTAACTTAGGAAGAGGTCGCAGGCAGAGGGACTCACAGAACAGAATAACCTGTCTGACTTCACCAGTGGGAACCGACCCAGGAGGTGGTCTGAGGTCCAGGCCTGGATCTCCAAGGACAGCAGAGTGGCCTGGAACCCTCAGGTGCTTGGCGGGGCCTGCTACTAGAAAAAGTTCGCTGGAGGCTGGTCTATAGAAACTAGGCATGGATGTGGCCTCTAGAGACCCATGGGGCTCTGCCGGTCAAGGGGCACCTAAGCCAACGGCATTTACCGAGGTCCCTGACAGATTCTAAAAGAGTGGAATGCTTTTTAAAGTTTTCCATTTAACAGACAGATGACCTTAACACACACTTAAGGTCTGTGCAGTGCAGCCTGTCCCCACATTGGCTTCATTTATGGAGTCACAGAGACATCTACTCCAAGCCTTATAGATGGAAACCCTGCTCAGCTTTAAAGAGGCACAGGGCCCATCCTTCTTGTAACTATTTCAGGGTCATTCCATGACTGCATTCTAAACTTCCAAGGCAAAAACGGAAGGTGCTCTGCTAAGGTGGTATCAGGGCCAAGTGGACTGCTCCATCCCTTCCCCTGACTACAGGCTCAACACTGCCAAGGCCTGGGCCCCTCTATCATCAGTGGATCCTACACAAGGGAGTATTTAAGATCTGGTGCTACCTGGGCAGCCTGGTTGCACTAGACAGGCCATCCTGGAAAAAAAAAGTTACAGAGGATGCCCCACCTAGGTGTGCCCAACCACAGCTGCTTTTCCCCCATGGCAGATAGGAGGCTGGTGTCCCAGGGCGGAGCCACAGCAGGGCCTGCCCTATGGGTCAGTCACTTGCGCCAGCAGCTGGGGCTGAACAAAGGAGCCGCTCCAGGTCCCACCCAGGAGAAGCAGGCCCAACCCTCTTCATGTTTTGGTTTCTGTCAGTGGAGCGTGTGATTTAAGATCCTCTGGTGTGTGTGTGTGTGTGTGATTATGGCTGGGACAGCCTTGGGAGTGATGCCACCCGGAAAGGCTGAAAACCTTCCAGAAAACACAATTCTACCCCAGAACCTTCCTTTCCCCTCACCACTCCCCTTCCCTCTCCCCTTCCTCTCCCTACCTGCAGCATATTTCTTTTTTGTTTGGTTAGGATGATATACATACATACATATACATATATATAATAATTTTTCATTATTATCGAGGCTTTTATACATGTCTACAATGAAACACTATCATATTCACCCATTCCCCCAAGTTCTCCCCCAACGCAGTCCCTTCCCGATTTCATGTTTTCTTTTCTTTTTTCCTCTTCCTTTTTTCTTTTGGATGACCCACTAAATCCAGTTAGTGTTGCCCATATGTGGATGGGGGTGGGGCTACTCACTGAAGCATGGGAAATCTACCAGTGGCCACACATTTAAAAACAAAAGAATAATTGTCCTCCCCCGGCTGCTGTCAATTGCCAACAGCTCCTCAAGAGGGAGTGGGGCTGGGAGAGCACCTCCCCTACCTGTGTTGGCTGTATTAACCTTGTGTAGGGTGTGTGCAGGGAACCACAGCTTGTAAGAGTTCATGAGCGCAATAACTACGTTGAGGCCAGAAGTCTGCATTTCACAGCGCCCTTCTCCATCATCAAGGCCAGAAGTCTGCACTTCACAATGCCCTTCTCCATCATCTGGCTCTTACATTCTCTCCATTATTCTCTGAGCCAGGGAGGAGGGTATTGAAGAAGATGTGCCATTTAGGGATGAGTACTCAGTCACTTATTCTCAGCACTAGCACAAGTTCAGCATGTTTCTTTAAAAAAAAAAAAAAATTTTAAAATTATTTATTTATATATTTTATGTATGAGTGCTGTGTCTGCATGTACACCTGCACGCCAGAAGAGGGCATCAGATCCCATTATAGATGGTTGTGAGCAGTCATGTGGTTGCTGAGAATTGAACTCAGGACCTCTGGAAGAAGAGCCAGTGCTCTTAACCCCTGAGCCTTCTCTCCAGCCCACATGGTTCTTGATGGGCTATCTCTTCTGCGTGAACAAGGTGAAGCCCCCAAACTTGACAAGATTTCTGCTGGAACGTTGCTGAAAAGTAGTTTGTGAAACCTGGAGGTCTGGTGCTGCTGTGAGGGTGGGTGAAATAAAGCCTGGGAAACGTTGGAGCGGTCCATTTGCATCAGGCTCAGGAAATGGAGCCCTGGCTGCATTGCCTTGGCTGCCAGTGCAGAGAGCCCACCTGTGTCTACTAGATATTAAAGATCTGGAGAAAGGGAAAAAACCACTGAAGGGTGTCTGAAGATTCTAGGATGAACCAGGTAATTCTTGCAAATGGATCAATTTAATACTCTTCTTCCCGATGTCTAGGGAAATTATGTTTGAGCTCCATCCTTTTCTCAATCTCTAGTCCTCTGATGGAATAATAAAAGGAAAGTTGAGGAAGGGAGATGGCTCAGTGTGTAAAGTGTTTGCTGCTTAGCTTGAGGGCTTGGATTCAGATGCCCAGCACTCAAGGAGAAGTCAGGCATGGTCGCTTGGGTCTGTAACCCCAGAACTTGGGGAGGAGGTTAGAGGAACAGAAACAGGGAGATTCTGACCTGATCGTTGAACTCTAGGTTCAGTGAGAGACCCTATCACAAAATATAAGGTGGGTAGTAACTGAAGAAGACACCCAACATGGACCACTGGCCTCAGCACATGTGCATAAGTGTCCCCTCCACATGAACCTGCACACACACATACACTACACACAAATAATAATAATGAAGTATGAATAAAAAGAGAACATATCTGGGGCTGGAGAGATGGCTCAGAGCACTGGCTGCTCTTCCAGAGGTCCTGAGTTCAATTCCCAGCAGCCACATGGTGACTCACAACCATCTGTAATGAGATCCGGTGCCCTCTTCTGGCCTGCAGTCATACATGCAGACAGAACACTTTATACATAATAAATAAAACTTGAAAGACAGAAAAAATATCTAAAGAGGGACAGAATCTTTTAAAAATGAGCCCCAGGGCATGCTTTTGTTTTTGTTTTTGTATTGTTTGAGACATAGTCCCTCTAGAATAACCCTAGCTACCCTGGAACTTTCTATGTAGACCAGGCTGGCCTCGAACTCACAGAGATCTGCCTGCCTCTGCCTCCTGAGTGCTGGGATGAAAGGCGTGCACCAACCACACTCTGCTCTTGGTACATTTTTTGTTGAGACTATGTGTGTAGCATTCTGGGCACTGAGAAACCACTCATTTAATTATAGTTAGCATGGGAGTACTATAGAGAAATAGCCAGAAAGATTCAGGTCAGAAAGAACCAAGAATCTAGGATTTAGCTTCCATGGCTCTGCATCCAAGCATTTGAGTTTAAATGAGAAGTTGGGAGATGTAAAATACAATGATAACTAACCTTTAATGAATGGCTGCTTTGTACCAGGCACTGTTCTAAAGGCTCAGAGTCCTCAGCCAGGACCCCAGACCCTGCAAATGGATTTGGTATTGTGGTGTTCTCTCCCTCCCCACTTAATTCCCTCTAATTACATTTAGCATCTGTAGATAAAATTCTAAAGTCTTATTAAATAAGAAACACAGAGCCAAATACAGAGGTAATAACCAAAGAGATCAGAACAATAGTCATAACTAACTTGAGCTTACCATCAGCAGTAGCTTCCCCAGAGAGAGCTTCTTCCTGTCTGATTTGTGTTTTTATTGCCTTTCTGTTCTGTCTTCTCATTGGCTCTAAGCCCAGACACATGACTTCCTTGTCACTGCCTGTCTATACAGACCTCCAGGTCTCTATGGTTGGTACTGGGATCAAAGGCTCTGTCACCTCCCTTGGCTGTGTCCTTGACCGCACAAAGACTCTGCCTGCTATGTGATCAGATTAAGGGTGTGGGCTACCACTGCTTGACTTCTGCTTTTGGCTCAGTATGTGACCTCTGATCTCCAGGCAAACTTTATTTATGAACGTACAAATAAAATCACATTTCAGTACAAATAAAATATCACCACAAGTATCACTCTTTGAAGAGCTGAAACTAGTCAGCCACATGTTCATGTGACAAGTCTATGAAATGTGACACATGCCACACCCTCAGGACCAGTGAACACTGACCTAGGACTTCAGGGGTGGGGAGGAGTCGCGTTAATGCCATGCAGTTGTATGGTCCCCACCTGGAGAACCACTTTCTTTCCTTTCTGGGTCTAAGCGAGAATGGGGCTGCAGACACAGCAGGAGTGATTATTAAAGCAACCTTTCCAGGGCTCCTGGGAATGTCAGCTGGACAGTGATGGGAAAAAAAAAAATCCAGAATCATCTCTTACTGATTGTGAAACCCGCCACGTGTACCAAGGACAGCCAAGGATTGAGTTTCCTAAGATTTTAGATGTTAGTCAGAGTACTGATGTGGCAAAAAAAAAAAAAAAAAAAAAAAAAAAAAAAAAAATAGTTGAAGTAACCTTCCCAAAGTGCTTTGGGCATACATCTCACGTCCTAGGCCAGCCTGCAGAATTTTCAAGGTGGCACACTGTAGCTCTGTATCCTTGAGGGGACTTAAAAAAGATGAGGTGGGCCCTCCTGAGATGAGCAGAAACCAGCACTGCTATATCGTTCCGTCTGTCTTACTCTTCACAGTCCCACTGGGGACCAGAGGGAATTTGCTTGGCTGGTTAAAGTCCAGTGGCTGGGAACATCCTTCCTTTCCTTGAATTCAGAGCAGCATGGGAGCCTGGGCTGCCAACTCGGGATCTGCTCACAGATCTGGCAACAAGAATATTCAAATGCCTTTCGGTGTTCCGCTTGTCATTTTTTGAAGTCCTCCAGTCAACCCCCAAGGCTCACAGGCACAGTATCCCTCTGAGCTACATCACCAGCTCCTGGTGCTGTGTTCCTCAACCCACTAATCTGCTCTTGAGCACTCTGATTTATGTTAGTTTCAAAGGCAACCCAAATGCATCATCCCCATATTGAGTAAGTAGAGGAAGGACTGTTTTCCATACTAGTATGGAGAAGCTTCTTTGTGTAAAAAAAGTTCTATAAATTCCCACTAATATTCCAGCCAGATGCTTCCTCCGGAGCCTTTACAGCTGGCTCCTTCAGTTACACAGGCCTTTCCCACCGTATTTTCTTTTCAGCATTGGAAGACCCTACATCACTTTACAGCGTGCTGCTGCCTAGATTGCAATTTGCTCTGAGAAAAATGAAGTCTTGGTTTTGTCGTGTTCCCCAATTCTGCTGAAGGCAAGGTGGACGCTTGTCCCTCTTTGCTTTCTGTTGCTGTGTTAAATCCCATGATCAGAAGCAACTTGGGGAGGAATGGGTTTATTTCAGTTTACAGTTGATCACTGAGGGAAGTCAAGGCAGGAGCCTGGAGGCAGGCACTAAAGAAAAGACTACGGAGGAATGCCGCACACTGGCTTGCTCTCAAGGCTTGCTCGATTTGCTTTCTTATGCAGTCCAGGACCACCTGCTCAGGGATGGCATCGCCCTACACCACCAGTGAGCCCTCCCAATTTAATCCTTAAACAAGAATATGCCCTGTAGACATACGTACCTGTAGGCCAACCTGATGGAGGCAGTTCCTCAACTGAGATTCCCTCTGCCCAGATATGTTGAGATTTGTGACAAGGTGACCAAAACCTACCAGTACTGTATTCAAATGTTTGTGGAAAGAATCTCAGAGTATGACGTAACACTATCAATTACTGAGCCAGTGTTGGAGCCCACTAGGTTTCCTAGTGGCTGTCCCCAGCAGGACTGCATGGGAGGTTGATTGGACCACGGGCCTGGGTACCAGGTGTTTGTAAGGGTCTAACTAGCAAGGGGGAGGTTTTTCGCTCCACTCCTTGGCATTGTTATAAACAGACCTTTGGAATAAAGTTCTGGGCTGGTGGATAAGGATCCAGACCCACTTGAGTCTATCCTGCGTTTTCTCTCCTCTTTCTAACTAAGTCTCTTATCCCTCATTCCTCAAAAGTCCCTGGGGTAAATAAATGTGGAGGCTGGTCCCCTACAAGCCAGGTGTTTGGAGCATTTGATTCACCAAGGGAGAGAGGCAGCTACTGGGATGTTATCTAAATTGCCTAGAATCACTCTTTGCCCCAAGATCCCTGGCCCATAGTACACACTCAGCTGATGACGGTGGCAAGGCATTTCCACAGCAGATGTCCATCTTGATGTGACCAGTCATGTCAGAAAGGCTTCCAATGCTGTGGTGCTTCTGCACTGCAAGTGCAGCTTCCATCTCGATGTGACAAAGGTTGATGCAGCAGAACGGACCCTGAGGAGAAGCCCTTGTTCTGGGCCTGGACTCCTTCACTGACCACATGCATGAAGTGAGTGGGGCCATTTGACCTGAGTAGAACTAGATGGCTCTGCATGGTCCCTTCCCATCCTGCTGTTCTATCGTCTGCCAGATGGTCCTCAAGTTGCCTCTACACACTTGCTGAGGTGTTCTTTAAGAGCTCTTCAATTTATCTGCTCCACATAATTAAATGAAAGCCACTTTGAAAGGCACTGTTTATTTCATTTACAATTCTTGGGGGAATTTGGGAGTGGCATTCAGTAACAGCTACCAACCTGAACCTTTGAGATGGGTGAGTCAAATGCTGTGGAATAATCCCTTTGTACACTGTGAAGATTTGTCACTGAGATTGGTTTAATAAACAAGCTGACTGGCCAATAGCTGAACACAATAAGATTAGGCAGGAGAGCCAAACTGATAACGCTGGGAGGGAGAAGGGTGGAGTCAGGAGTTGCCAGCCAGACGCAGAGGGATCAGAAGACGAACATGCCATGCTAATAAAGGTACCACCCTGTGGCAAAGCATAAATAGAAATACAGGTTAACTTAAAATGTCTGAGTTAACTAGTAATAAGCCTGAGCTGTTGACCAAGCATGTATAAGTAATATTCAACCTCTGAGTCAGTTATTTGGGACTGTGCAGTTAGGACAAAGAACCGTCCATTTACAATCAAGGACTATAATAGAGGAAACTTGTCCTCTGGAGTCTAAAGTATGACAAGGACAGGTTCCTCCACCTCCTGGTACATGAGGTTTCTCAAAGGTTTCCAGAGACAAGGTACACAGAACAAAGTCTGTGACCACAGTTATCTTATAGATTTATGCACAGCAGCCCGTGGGCACAGGGGCCGGTGGACAATTACTTGTGTCTGTGGAGTTGGGAAGGGAGTCCTCACCTGGTCTTGCTATAGAAAACATTCGAGATGCTGGCAGAGCAGAACATGCTTTGTGTGCAACTTCGTTAAATGACACCTGAGTGCCCCTAGTTTCCCTGTGAGGAACTTGCTAAACTCCTTCGGATATCATGCTGGGATTTCATCTCCTGACATTAACTGTGATTGCCAGGCTTCCTCCTCCATCCAAGGGAAACTGCATGGACTCTGCCCACAATCCAAGGTCAGGTCTCAAATCCTGACAAGATCTCTGGAGTGAAAAGCCTCAAGGCACAGAATGGAAACTAGCCTGAAACCTCACTGCAGTTATTTACAGTGCTCTACCCATGTAACATCTTAACGGCTGCTTTTCCTCTAGCAGAAAGAGGGTGGGGAGGTGCAATCGTTTGTGTGTTCCCACCCCCACTCCCCAACTCATATGCCAAAACTTAATCCCCGTGTGATGGTATATGGAGCTGGGGCCTGTGGGAAGGTATCTAAGTCACTATTCTATTGCTGTGAAGACACGTGACCATGGCAACTCATAATTTAAAAAAGCATTTAGTTGGGGCTTGCTTACATTTCAGAGGTTTAGCCCATTGCCATCATGGTGGCAAGCAGGTAGACATGGTGCTGGAGAAATAGTTGGGAGTTTTCCATCCTGATCCTTGGGGCGGGGGGGGGGGGGGCGCGACTCTGGGCTTGGTGTGGGCTTTTGAAACCTCAAATCCCATCCTTAACTCCCAATTCCCACCTTCCACCCTCAAACCCCCCCCCATGACCCATTTCCTCCAACAAGGCCACACCTCCTAATCTTTTCAAATAGTGCCACTCCCTGGTGACCAAGCATTCAAATATATGAGCCTATGGGGGGACCATTCTCATTGAAACCACCACAGAAGGTAACTAGGTTATTAGATTGGAGTCCTCATGAATGGGGCTAGTGCTCTTATAAAAAGATCTCCAGAGAACCCGTTTTGTGATGTTAAGACATCAGAGAAGTCAAAAGTAAGCAACTTGGAGGTTTTCACTAGACCCCATCCACCCTGGCATCCTGATTGTGGACACCCAGCCTCCGAGAAACAGATGCATTATTTATGAGTCACCCAGTCTATGGCACTTCGTCACAGCACCCCCAGCTGACCAGAGAAGAATAAGGAAGCCTCTAGACAGAGGGCAAGAGATTTGACTTCACTGGGTGGAGGAAGTCAGTGCTTCCCAATGCCGCCTCTATGGTCTGTTCTTCTCCTAGGTGTTGGGGGAGATACATAGAAGGCAACAGCTGGAGTTCACGGTGAAAATGTCTTCTCCTAAAATGGCTGTGATAATAGTGCTCACTTCTATTGAAGCACCATTACAAAATACTTTCCTATGGATTCTCATTTGACCCCTACAACACAAAGAAATATACAGGCGGCAGTGAGCTAAATCTTAGTAATTTGAGTGTTTACATGAGGTCTTTGAGTCTGCAAGGTTAAACGCTTGCTTATGATCCTGTAGCTGGCCAAGCAGAAACTCAGAGTTGGCTCCAGGGTCAAGTCCATCTTCCTTTCTATCGTGGAATAATTCTGTAGAATCACTGCCCAATGAGCTATACTCCAGGAGTATCTTGTATCTACAAGAACGCTGGAGCTAAGAGCTGGGGCTGGCTGAAGGAGTTAGCATCCCCTCAGCCAGACACTATCTGGAGCCAGTCTGCCCTGGCCAATCCTTAACAGCTCATCAGGAAAGTCCTCACAGGACAGGCACAGGTAGTGGGAGTTTGTGGCTAAGTGGGGAACTTGTAAGGGAACCCCACTTTATGTCCACCCCTTCCTGTAGTTGGACTTGCATACACATGTGTGGTATGATTGGCATGTTTGCTTTTTCTAAACCTTAAGCCCTAAAATGAAATCCAATTAATCATTATGACAGGCCAGGGGGTGGAGCGGCAGCTTTCAGCAGGGGCTGTCGGGGCTGCCTCTAGAAGACCTTCCATGTCCATGGGGACGAGGGAACCACCGTCTACCAGCACTAGACCTTCTTTGGAAACCGGTGGAGGGAGGGCAGGAGTGTGCTGGTCCTTCTGACTTAAGCAAAGAACTGTGTTTTTTACTTTAAATGCAGCAAAGATTATTGTCTTGAAGAGAAAAACATGCACGATGGTACATTTTTACAAACACACAGTTGGCAGGTTATGACAATGACTGATGCACTTCTGAGTGGGTTATGTATTAACAAAAGTCTGCCAGGGCCAAGGGTGCTGCTGAAGTGCAGCCTTCCTTTACAAGCCCAGAGCTCAGTGTCCACAGGCACCCTTGCGTTCCCCCTCCTTACCATTCCAAGTCTTTTCTTGACTGGTTGAAATGATTAAAATGATAAGGTCATCTTCAATTCCTGTGAGAATTTACTCAAGTATAAAGTTTTGTATACATTCTTAATTTTAAAAAGGTGGGGGGGGGGGGGCTAGGGCCGGTTGCTGGTTATTTACCTATCTGTGAAACACACACATACACAATCATTCTTCTGAGGGGCAGTTTTACTAGCTGTTGAGCATACAAGCCTTGGAACTAGATTTTAAATCCTGGCTCCTTCTCTTGCCGGCTGTGAGAACTTGGGCAAGCTACCTAACCTCTCTGTACCCTTTCCTCACCCGTGAACAGAATCTAGCCCGTGCCTACCTCGTGGGGTTATTAGAAGGATTAGATGGATTAATACATGTAAAGCACTTAAAATAGTGTCTGGCACACAGCCAGAATGCTCTTTCGAATTAATTGACTGCTTTCTGTGGCTTTCTGGGTATTTTAAGTTCCTGATGCTGTCACATGTCATCCAAAATAAGTTTGTAGATTTCCCTAATTTACACATTCTGTAGGAATAACATTTTGACTATGCATAAATATCTTCTTAAGAGCTGTAGTGTGAGAATCTTTTTCAGTCCATCAAGGATATGGTGAGGGTTTGGAAAGTGCTACATTATCTGGGACTCAAAAACCAAACCAAAGCACACCTTTCGCAAGGAAAGTAGACCAAATGCAGAATTCCAGCCTTTGCCACTGAAGGGACAGGAAGGAGCCACCTCTAACAGTAAACCTATGCTTTTAAAACATGATTCTGGGCCGGGCGGTGGTGGCACATGCCTTTAATCCCAGCACTCGGGAGGCAGAGCCAGGCGGATCTCTGTGAGTTCGAGGCCAGCCTGGGCTACCAAGTGAGTTCCAGGAAAGGCGCAAAGCTACACAGAGAAACCCTGTCTTGAAAAAAAACAAAAACAAACCATGATTCTGAGCTCAACTAACCACACAGAAAGTGGTGTTTTTCTTTGCAGATTTGCTGAGGAGAGGGTGTCAATCTCATAGCTCAAGAGACCTCTTGTCGGGACCCCACGTTGTCAGTCATCTCAGGTGTCAGAGCTATACTTCTGTTCAGTGTATTGTGTACGTTAGACACATTACAGGACACGGCTGTCACAAATCTCAGGATCCTACCTGCCACACTCACGTCGCCAGTGACTGCTTTGACAGATATTCTTCCGTTCACTTTGTCCCGAGGATGCTTCAGTTCAGAGGGTCTGGGAAAAACTTAGGTACAGCTCAGAGCCAGGGACAGGAGACCTGGAGAGAGACCTCCTCCCAGGAACTGCCATGGGAGCCCCACTGCAGAGCAGAGTCACATTCCTGACCTGTGGGGGTCACCTTGCTGTCACTGAAATGTGCTTTGTGATCTGCTTCTTTCAGAGGCTCCTTCCCATCTTAAACAGGGGTGGAGCTAACCACATAAGTCATCTTCAACAATGTCCTATCTGGATATTGCCTCTTCTGCATTATGTGGAGAATAATTTCTAGACAGATGGATAAACATCAATCATAAAAGCATCCCGTTTGTAGTGCCCACCATTACCTTTATTAACCATTCCTTTAGCACTCATCTTTTTCATTTAAAAACCTTCTAAATCATTTTATTTTGAATGGCTGTATTTCCTGAATGTCTACCTGTCCACCAAATGTATGCAGTGCCCTCAATGGCCAGAAGAGGGCATCAGATCCCTTGGGACTGGAGTTACAAGGGGTTGTGAGGCACCATGTGGGTGCTGGGAATTGAACCTGGGTCCTCTGGAAGAAGAGCTAGTGTTCTTAAACACTGAACCTTCAACCCATTCCCATGTTTTCCATTTTCAATTGAGTAAAGTGAAGAGGTTTATTGTCTGGCTCCCATGCACGTTAGCAACAGTAGTAACAAAACCTCAAGAATAAAGATGCTTTATGCATGCAGTTCTATGGGTTGTCATATGACCCCAGTGACTGGAGGCAGGGAAGGTTTTTTGCTTTTAAAAAAAAAAAAGCCAAAAACTTATTAAGCAAACAATCCTGCATTCTGTCATTGGTTATTCTCCAAAGGCCTCACACTCTAGTGTCTTCTTGTGAGATTTCAGATTTGTACCTTAAAACTAAGAAAAACAGGAATGCACGTGGCTCAATTATTCTCAAAGGACACCAGGAGGCATTCAGCATAAACAGGGCTCTGGTTCCTCAGATGAAGGACACCAGTGCCCATGCCTGCCGTGAGAACAGGCATCTTTCTCAGGCAGGGAGAAACTCAGACATTCACCTGCTGGCCTACTGAGCTTTAGTTTGATTTTGCCTTTACTCAGCTGATGCCACCATTTGAATCATAACTGTCCCCTAAAGGCTCAGGTTTTGAGCACTCGGTCTCCAGCTTGTAGTACCATTTTGAAGGCTGTGGAGCCCCACTGACTGAAGCAGGTCACTAGGAGCACTTAGGGTTCTACTTGCCTGGAGTTCCAGCCTGCTTTTTCTGCTTCCTGGTAACCATGATGTTGGCAGGCACTCCCATTGCCAAGGCTAAGCCTCTCAGCATGCTTTTCCCTACTACGGTGGAGACTCTGAGACCATGAACCAAAACAAATCCCTCCAACATTAATTTTGTCACTCTGATGAGAAAAGACACTTAAAATCCATAGCTATTTTTTCAGAGATAAAGGTAGAAATTATTATTATTATTATTATTATTATTATTATTATTATTATTATTATTATTTTAGTTTTACTGTGAAAGCAAATTTAGGCAGATACCAAGCCAAAAAAAAGGAGAAGGAGGAGGAGGAGGAGGAGGAGGAGGAGGAGGAGGAGGAGGAGGAGGAGAAAAGAAGAAAGAGAGAGAGCAAAGCTGACTTGGGTGGTGCTATGTTGAGTGGTTGTACCCTTGAAATGAACTTCTTTCCAAAGATGGTTCATGTCAACACACACTTCCTGACTTCAAGCCAGGTGCCCTACTGAGGCTCCAATAAGGACACCAGATCAGTCAAAGTTTAACTCAGTTTTATTGTCCAGTTTGGAGTATTTTCAAATTATACACATGCAGTCTGCCAGAGTATCCGTACATCTTCATTTAGAACCTAGGAGATAACCAGTTTTCCAAGAGCCAGGGAGGGTTACTTCCAGGTCTTTGGGGACATTTCTATCTCACAGGATAGCCGTTTAATACACACCGCCCCTCTCCCCATCAAACCACAGAAACAAGTTTGTCCACACTTTTTCTTAATGAAATCTACTGTACGGAACATAACACAAATCTGCGGCACACATGACACTTTACAAACTAGACAGACAGAATTCTACGGAAAGCCCTATTCCCCTTGAAGCTGCACACACGTGGGAAGTGTTCAAAACTGATACACAATTTCCAGGAACCTGGCAGACTTCATAGAATGGTGCCCCCTTGGGCAGTTATCTGGTCCTTACTCAATATTTGTTTAAAAACTCAAAATTATGTTATGAAGCAGTTTTCAACAGTGATGGTTCTTTAGCTTGCTCAAGATGGTCAGGATGCGACACTGAAGTGAAACCTGCCCGATGACAAACTTCTGCTAATGACAAGCTTCCCCAATGTCTTTCCCCTGGAGTCCCGATGACACCTGCCCTTCAACAGAAGGGACTGTTGAAGCCTTACGTTCCTTTGGCCGTTCTTCTAGGAAAATGAAGCCGGAAAAACCCCACCCTTCGGGCTCTGGTGAAGCCGTGGCAGTGTCCTGTGACTGAAAAGTCACTTCTCTACTGTGTAGAGAACGGACTGAAGGCTTCAAGGAGCTACTGGATCTACATTCTAGACAAACATTTTTATGCTTTTGTTTATTCCAACGTTTCTACAAATTCCGATTTTCTTCACCATACAATTCTATATCCTTTAAAAGTCTTGACCCCTCTTACTGTTACGGCTACCTGCCGTTCAAATACTGCTCAGCATTTGAAGAGGCGGTATGGCCATACAGGATTCTCTAGGAACTGACCAAAACGCAGTTGTTGTTTTAAGAGCCAACCATAACTGTACTCACTCTCAGCACCCCCACGGTCCTGCAGGGGGAGGTTACTGAACAAACCACTGGCTGCTACGGCACCTCAGAGTAAACTTTCAAGAAACAGGCATGAAAGAGTAATTATCCAGAGCAGAGGACACACTGACATACACACCACCAACATGCAGCCTATGACCCAAAACGTAACCATCCACCTGGCTGCTCAGAAGTGCGATTTTTTTCCCCCATTTAGAGTACAGGATGCAATAATCTTTCAACAATGAAAATTTTATAAACATGGTCTTTTTAAAAAGTGGCCTGAGAGCATACTGTCCTGATAAAAGAATTAATAGTCTACGTGAGATTAAGGGGCCTGCTTGAATCAACTACATAATCTGTTCCAATGAAATGCCTAGCTTTTAGTCACAGTGTGAGAAAATTAGATTGGAGGTCTTATAAAGGCTGGCGCTAGATGAACTGACTGGCTGATCAGCAACTAGCAGAATTATCTCTAAAAGACATCAAAGCCAACTTTCTCTGTGAATAAAAGTACAGTGATTTTTGTTAGGCCCTTGTAGAGATCAAGAAATGTGAACTACAAATGGATGCTGCCTTTTGAAACTTGAAAGTGCCCCACGATTCTTAGAAGTAGAAAAAGGGAACCTAGGGGGAAATTGCTTTAGAAAGAATCTAAAATAATCCATTTTATAATGGATACTAATGAAAGCCAAGAATCGGGTATTACTGACCTGTGCCCAATTTCCAAACACCAAGTAGCACAATTGTCTAAAAGACAATAGCAGGGTCCTATAGTGTTTGACTGGTGCTCCTCTCACAGGCCACCATTTCGGCTTCCAAAGCCAGAGACAAGCATAGACAGCAAGCTTCTAATCTGGCATCCGTTAGTACCTGATAAAGTTTGCAAACCTGTCCTGCAAAAGGACCCACCAGACTCCAGACAGCAGCCAAGCAGTTGTGTTGAGCAGACAGCGGCAACCAAGTGAACACACTTAGACAAACACAAAATCATCTTGGTGAAATAAATACTTCAATAGAAGTTGTCTTCCTTTCATGCCTAGTTAAAAACAAACAAACATGTGGCTAAAGGGAAACATCTAACGAATAAATTAAGTCAAAGCAACATTGCTTTGTTAGGGACCGTCTATACAAAAAGAGTCTGGAAGGTAATGTACATGACCCTCGACAGTTTACACATGCATGTGCATGAGCACACACGTTAACTACATTAGCTTTTTCTATCCCTACCCTCAAAGCCATGAGAAAGTCCAAAGCTCCCTGCTCCCCCGGGCCTCACCGGCATAGACTTTACCCCAGGGGTGCCAGCTGGAGGAAACAGTGCGAGCTCCCACTTCTTGGGCACATGAGATGCCAGGCTGAGTGAGTTCTCTGAGATGGGCGGGGATGTTACTAACCCTCACATTAAGGAAAACAAATAGCAGCACACAGTACTGACGTACTTAAACCTCTCAATTTCCCTCGAAACTCTCCTACTTGGCCATTGACTCTTTTAGTAAGCCCAGCTGGAAGTAAGAGAATCACTCTTAGATTCATGGATCTGAATAAAATAATAACTAAATGTTAAAAAAAAAACAATCCAGTTATACTGATTTTTCCATCCCCTAACTGTGCCTAGAAGAAGAAAAAGCCTATTTGGTGCCAAAGAAATTCAAATGAGCCGTTCCGCAATGATGGGTTACAATGAAAACGAATCCACAGACAGGCACAGATCTCACCTATGACTTTCCCCGGAGGGAATTCTTTTCCAACTACTGGAATGATGCTGGACTTCTTTAGGAACATCTCCTCAAGTGCATGATGATTCGCTAGAGAAAGAGGCCATCCCAATGCAGGTTCCAGGGGATCGAGGAAGCAGTGCGAAGGGGGGGGGGGATCCCCATCTCCACTCATCCAATTCTGCAGCATTTCCAACATTTCTAGAGAAATGATGTTCAAACCACTGGGCTGGCAGAGACTAGTCACTGCAGGTTCACCAGCAAGCAGCTCGGAGGTGAATTGTATGACTCTTCGCCTTTTCATAGATGTGTCTGAATGAGCGAATTCTACACTGCTACTGTCAAACTGTTTTTCTGCCTTGAAGAAGTCTGCTCTGCATTTGAACAGGTGCCGTACTAAAAGGTATATTTTACAGATCCAAAGATATGACCTGGATATTTAAAATGCTCTCTGGGGTTGCTTTTGGAAAAGTGTTCAGAATGAAAATTTTGAACCCTATAGCAGCACTTTTTTTGTTCCCTAAAAATATAAAGTAATGTGTTTATTTTACAGGAAACCAGACAGTCGAGGCAGAGCATGGTCACTGATTCCACAGCACTTGGTTGTCCGCTCACAGCTGGCACAGCAGCGCGTTCCGTTCCAATGGGTCAGTGCACTGCAGGGGCCTCCAGAGACCACGCAACCCTGGAGGCCGCAAGTGGGAACGGTTCTCAGCAGGAAGTGGGTGTTTTGTGACCACCTCCTTCCGGTTCTTAGGAGAAGGATCCAAGCACGGATCTGTACACACAAAGTCTACACAGCTCAAACACCTGAATCTGGTGTACTACAGACGGCTGGGCAAGCAAGTGTAAAAAGAAATGGAAACGGTATAGGAGAGGGAAATAAAGGAACCGGTGACTAATATAGTCCTTTTCATGCTACGTGGAGTCATATCTGTCGGAAGAGAATGAAAGAGAGAACACAGGAGTTAGGGGTCAGCAGAGACTTGTTCCTCAGCCCTTTTGTTTCAGTCTAGATGGTTACAGCAGAGCTGTCCAATACAAACACAGTGTGAGCCACTTATTTTATTTCTTCCAGTGTCTGCATTAGTGAGTTAAAAATGAAAGGAAACTTTTATCTTCATAATACATTTATGTAGTCTAATATTAAAATATTACTTCAATATGTACATGTGGAGCTATTTTTCACTACAATACTGCCACTGAGAGATTTCTACATACTCCATCCCACCCTGAGAGTGTTTGCAGTCTGGCGTCTATTTCTCACTATCAATGCTTCTCAGTTGGGACTTGGCTAACATAATGGATGATATAGCTGGATTTAAGTATTTTGTCCCAACGATGTCTCTATATTCTCTTCCAAGAGTCAGTGTGTTCTGACTAGTGTGTGCAATCAGACTAGCACAAAGCACTTCCGGCCCTAAGGGACAACCAGACATCATCACTCGTTAACCAGCACAGACATCACCAGGCAGGCCAGGCTTGGTCCTGACCCAGACAGTCCACAAAGAGGGGACTGATCTGGAAGTGTGTTTCACTGCAATGGAGTCATGAAAGTTTCAGTACAACACCCCTTCCAGTTCACTCTGCCTCTCACGAGAGGTCTGTCCATCTGATCCTGCCCAGGTCCCCAGGATGGGAGTCTTGGACCAATCTTTACTGAAAGCCAGCCCTGAGTGGTCTGCCTTTAACTCTACTAAGCTCAACATAGAACATCCAGAAGAATCAATTCCTGCCAGCATCATGGTGGGCCTGTATTCTGGCCTGTGCATTTTCTGCAGAGCTCTTGGTACCCTAGGGTGGAAGAGGTGGGGGACATAATGGGCGGGTACAACAGGAAATATGAAATATGAAAGACACAAAGAAGAACTCATCTGCTCTCCTGAGTTTAAACAAGCCGCCATAACCCGACACACTGTACTTCCTGTTTACCTCTAGCCTTCCATCCAAACTGATGCCCCCCTGCAGTGCCTCACGGTCCTGCCAGGATACTTTTGCTATCTACATATGCTTCTCTTCAACCTCCTTATTTATAATACTGTAAGCAGCATCACATATTTTGTGTAAATAAACACAACATAAATTGTGTATGAAGACCAAAAAAAAGGGAAGAGGAACATGGAACAGAAGAGAAACTGGCCAGGAGGGAGGACACTTCATCCTTTTTTAAGATGTGGGGCCCATTCCTCCTGGCCCCACATAGCAAATATGCAGGAATCTTATTCAGTGTCATTTTCCATGCTTACAACCCTGCCGGATTACAAGGAACTTAAACAACCTTTGATGATAGTCTTGTAATTTCTAGAAGCTACAGAAAGAACAAACAGTTGGGAGGAAGGGCATATTTCACATTCGGCCTATCTTGAGAGAGCCCATGCTTCCTGTTGAGTGCAGAATGAGGCTGTCATTCACAATCCACTTTGAGCTGAAAACCAACAGGAAGGCCTTCTCAGCACCAGCCCCGAGATCCCACTTCACCTAAGGGTTCATTCCTCCAAATGTCTCATCGCCCTGGGCAGAGGGGATTGGTCCTCCTGTGTGCGCGGAAGCTGGGTGCATGCCTTACACTGTGAGGTTATGGAACGACACAGTGTCAGCAGGGAACCCATGTTGACACAGGAAGTATTCAGCACACAAACGCCAAGGCGCACCTCAGAAACTCCAGCAGACCATGAAGTGATGAGATTTCCATGAGAAAGATGGCATTCAAACCCCCCACTCTCCTTAAGTACAAGATCCAGCACGTTTGGGCTAACAGCTTGAAAGAAATGGGGTGGGGGGGGGGGCACAAAGGAGGCCCAGCCTGCTTAGTGTAGTCACCTCAAGGGCAGTGAGAAAGGAGGAATGTGACAGGAGGCTGAGTGAAAACGCAGAAGTAAACAGGGTCCTTTCTTCACTACAATGAAGTGTTCCCCTTCACTCAAATTTTCTGATCATTTTGGGTCAGCTAGAGTATCTCCATCCACCCTCCCACTACCCAAATGTCCATTTCCTTTGCTAAATGCACCACAGAAAATGGAAGTACATGTTGAAGGTAAATTATTTCGCTCTACAAGAAAACCCTATCTGCCTGTTTTCATCTTGACTCCTGCTTCTGCCGGCCTTCTCTCCAATGCTGTGGAAGTGTTGCTCACTCACCTAACCGTTGCAAGGGACCAGACCAAGAGCCCAGGCAGTGTACTGACATGAGGCTCTGCCCAGCTGAGGCCAACAGTTCAGAGTGGGAACGTGTGACCAGACTTAGAAGGAAATAGAATCACCTTGCTTTAGAAGGGGTGGAGAAGGCTGAAGGAGCTAATTATATACATAATGGTTTTGCAAGAAGTATTTAGATTCCAACCCTCGATTTTGGCTTTTGAAATTGCTTGCAGTAGATTTAAGCTTAATCCAAACAGTACATAGTTTTATCTTTCCCTTTGCCTTTCTATAGCTCAATCCCCATTTATAAGAATTACCAGTTACACCTCGCTTATCACCCTGGTGCAATCTGCAGCAGAGGGGGAAAAATCGTTCCGCATTTATGATGGGAGAAATGCATAACCCAGACTATTGAAGCAAGCTCTTCCTGGTGCCAACAAGTCTCCCCCTGCACTCCAGGTGGTAGTTTCCAAGTCACCAGCACCACCCACTACAGGCACCTCTGTCCTGGTCCCTGGAGACCCTCTTCTTTTCTCTAGACCCCAGCCTCACAACTGCTGTAAGAGTAGTCAGTACTGGGAAGGTCAGATTTTTGCTAAGTCCTTCTCCGGGGTTTCTTTTTGTAATTCCTTCCATATTGTCTTATCAGATTCCTACATTAAGGACCCTAAACTCTCCATGCGTCACTGTGCAATGGCCAGGACTCTTCTCTGAAGTGATAAGGATGGCTGCTTTCTTCATATACTCCAGCCGAGGCTATGCAGAGAAACAGAGAAGGCAGAAGCAGCTTGCAGAAGTAGCTGCTATCTATTGAGCAGACATCAAAGAGGTTTGCAAAAGTGTAGAGCAATGCCAACTAGCTAAGGATTTAAAAAAAAAAATCTTTCCCTAAAAGTGTCATTTATACCTGTACTCATTCACATGCACATATTCACATACAGCCACACACATACACATAGTCAAATAAAAATAGTTAATTTAGTAACAGTTAAATTTAAAAAAGTGTTCAGTGGTTAAGAACCATACTGTTCTTGCAGAGGACCAGAGTTCAGTTCCCAGCACCCACATAAGTCAGTGTTCACACCCTCCTGTAACTCCAGCTCCAAGGGCTCTGATGCCCTCCTCTGGCCTCTGGAGGGATCTGTACTCATGTGTACATTTCCACACACAGGCATACTTAAAAAAAAAAAAAAAAAAAAAAAAAAAAAAAAAAAAAAAAAAAAAAACTTCTTTTTAAGTCACTTATGGTAACTTATTTAAATGCATCATTCATTTAGTGTTTTAGTTTTAAATTTTTGTATCATATATACATACACATATATGTATGAACATAGAAACAGAAGTAACCATCTCCTGAGAACCACCTGCCCCCAGCAATAAGGGCTTCTGCAGACCCCCATAGAACCAGAACTGAGACAATGATAAACAGACGTCACCTTGACCAGCACTGCCCAACTATGTATGCGCCTCTTGTCACCTGCCCCCTCCCCCATTCTCCCTGTAGATAAATGTAAAGCTTACATCAAGTGCCCCGAGACAGACTTGGGGTTAGTAGACCTCATTTGTTCCTTTTCCTGATGTGACCACACTGAACAAGTCTGCCTCTGGATTTACCATTTGCCTGGCATGTGGGAAGGTGGTCCAGCCTCGGTTCCAGGGGACCTGTTCTTTCATTCTGGTTATGAGACTTGTAAAAAATGTCTTGTCTGTGCCCACAGACCCTAAGCCTTAGGTGCCCATTGACACACTTGGTCCTCAAAGGACTCTGTAAGTTGGTGCTGGCCACACATAGGCACAAAGACAAAGGGACTTGGCCAGAGGATAAGAGCCCAACTCAGACCAAAGCAAACCATCACCGCTTCAGAGTCTGGTCATTGTTTCTGGCTGTAGTGGGCTCCTCTAATGAATGAACTTTGTGATCATGTGGTAGTTTGAATGTAATTGGCCCCCATAATTTCATAGGGAGTGGCACTATTAGGAGGTATGGCTTTGTGGGAATGGGTATGGCCTTGTCAGAGGAAGCATGCCACTGTGGTGGTGGCCTTTGAGGTTTCCTATGCTCAGGATACTGCCCAGTGCCTCAGTCAACTTCCTGTTGTCTGCAAGATGTAGGACTCTCAGGTACTCCTCCAGCAGCATGTCTGCCTGCATGCCATCATGCTGCCCGCCATGATAACGGACTGAACCTCTGAAACTGTAAGCGAGCCACCCCAATTAAATGTTTTCCTTTATAAGAGTGGCCACAGTCATGGTATCTCTTCACAGCAATAAAAATCCTAACTAATACAGATCACCTAGTCACCAAGAGCTAGGATTTTACAAGAGTACTATGACTGGTCTAGAGGTTTAGAGGGGGGCTGCCCCTGTCTGGAGGATCCCTATATGCCACCAGTAAGACTCAATTTCAGGGGCTAAGCTGACAGCCACATCTGGGCCACCCTCCCTGTGCAGTGTGACCCCATTTCTGTGGAGGCCAGCAAGCTAGGTGAACGTCTTAGGGGTACACAAGATAATTTACTTGTGATGGAGTGTCACAACCAAGAAAGAGTGACAGTGAAGGGACATCCTAACAATGGTGCAAGACAAATGGGATTTGGGTGATGAAGACAAAAGGTCACAGACGGAAAGGGAGTCAGAGACATAGACGAGAGCAGAGTGAATGAGCATCCTCTCGGGAAGCTTGGCCAACAGTCCTAAGAGGAAGGGCCTTGGTGTAGTAGTAGCCAAATGCTTAGTGAAGAAACTCCATTCTGCCTGGATGGAGGAGGCAAGCAGTGGAGAGGGCGGGGGTCCTGAGGACACTGGAGCTTCTTCTGATCAAAGGAAGACACGTCCACACTGTAAGTGGGCTTCAGCTTTCTTGTAAGTGATGATGGTGAAAGGTGGGGGGGGGGGGTAACTGGGAGCCAGGGAAACACGCAGGAGAGAATTGTGTTAGAACAACTGAGTCTCCCATCTCGGCTGCACATCTGGAACCTCCCTTGCACAAGCCCAGTGTACTAGGATGAGACTAGAAAGTAATGTGTGCATTCCAAGTAGATGGGTCCATCAGGGCAGGGCGCAGGTCCATGCTGGAGTAGGTGCAGAGGCCAGGCAGCAGCAGAAGCAGGATTTCAGGCTGGGTCACAGCTGACTACTGAGACAGCCAACAGCAGCAAACACAGGCAGAGCTTCGTTACATCCATTTCCGTCCCATTATCCAGGAATTTAAAGGTGCTATATATACTGATAATTCACAAGTCTATTCACATTAGAGATCCTGAAGAAGCAGGACCTAAATAGGACAGATGCCCTTCAAGGATAGTTACCAGTCCAGGGACTGTTAGGTGGAGCAGAATCAGAGGGTCACAGTGGGCTTCTCTGGGCCATGCTAACCAGGGGATCCTGACAGGCTGTGGAGACGGCTGCCCAAGTGCTTTTCTTGTGTCTCAAAACCATGAAATCAGAGTGGAAAACCACTGATTTGCTTCATTAAATATATTTCCCAAGTGCTAAATGAGTCTCTGCATCTACCACTGTGGTTTCCAAAATGGCATCAAACATTTTACCAATGCTTACCAAAATATCCTCACACACCTACAGCTTCCTACTCAAGTGTTCTCTGACTTTAACTGTCTCCAAACTAGCTGCTTAGTAGGGAGATGATGCGATGATGCACAAAAAGGGGCGGGCTGTGGTTTTAACAAAGGGGTGTGATACCTCAGTCTGGTCACGGCACATGCAAGCAGGGCCACATGACTGTAACAGCGGCACACGGAGGTCACACTGTACTCTGCTGTTCATTTTCAATGAAAACTCAGCTCATCTTTTATTAAATTACTAAGGCTAAGTGGTTTGGATTTGTGATTTGTGGTTAAAGAGTAAGAACGGGAAATGTATACTATTTTGGATTATAAACATTTAAGTATTATAATAAAATAAGTTCAATCAACATAGGGGGATGTGTAAGAATTGTATTCCTTAGAAATATTTTTTGTCATTCATATTTGAGAAAAATGTAACCATCTAGATCAATGGCTCTCAACATGTGGGTCGTGACCCCTTGGCATTAAAACAACCCTTTCCCGGGGTCGCCTAAGACCATTGGAAAACACAGATATTTACATTATGGTTTATAGAAGTAGCAAATGTACAGTTATGAAGTAGCAATGAAAATAATTTTAAGGTCAGAGGTCACCATAACATGAGGCACTATTAATGGGTCACAGCAATAGGAAAGTTGAGAACTACTGGTCTAGATATAGGGGAAAGAGATAAATAAATATCTCCCCTTCTCTCTATATATATGGAGATACATAAATATCTCCATATATATCTACACACACACACACACACACACACACACACACACACACACACACACACACACACGGGGGGGGGGGGGGGGGGGGACAAATGTACTTTCCAAGTCTAGTAAGTGACGATTCAGCAATGCCCTCCTAGCGCCATCTGGTGGATACTTTTGAACAAGTCCCCATTGGAATGCCAAAGAACTGCCAAGAGAAGGAGCTGTCTCCAGGGCCCTCAGAACCAGAGCTGGATAAACATTTAACTGGGTGTCTGCGTTCAGTGTGGAGCCTCAAACAAGCACTCCACACTGCCTGAGAGGACCATTTCACACCCTTCTCTATTCTCAGCCCTTTCCCCCTCCACTGACCTGCTGATAAACTACGTTTTTCACTTGGTTGAGGAAGGAGGTCTAACACTGGGCAGTTCGACCTCTCTGCCCACCCCACCTGCCTTCTTGCGGCACCTGCACTTCCACCCCTGACACCTTAGCTGTATGGATACCCCCAGTCGATAATCAGCTCTAATATCATCTGCTTTTTAAGAGAAAGGCACCCATTCTCCTTACCTCTGCCTTCCATCAAATATAGCCCCATAGTTCTGACTCATTCCTTATCACCACCACCACCCACCACCATCACCACCACCACCCCCCACTACCCCCCACCATCACCACTACTACCATCCACTGCCCACTACCACCATCCACTGCCCACCACCACCACCACCTCCTCCCACCCCACCACCACCCACCATCACCACCACCACCACCACCAGCCATCCAGTTTCACAAAACTCTCCTAAAGCTACCCATGATCACTACTATACTGCTTTCACCAATCCCCCAGTGTCCGTTTCCCTGTGACCTTGCATCCCTCTACTCAGACCTTCCCCTGGTGTCACCTCCTTTTTATGACCTCTCACTTGTCAGTTTTCAGGCTAGTCGACCTGTCCCTACCCTCCACTTCCCTCTCTACTCTGTGGACCCTCTCTAAGACATCAGATCCTAAACACAATCTGGGGGTCTTTGCTCTGACTCTGGCCTCTGCTGAGCTTCAGACTCCTGCCAACCTACTGTGAAACCATTTCCCCCAAAACTGAAAAGTTCTATCCTTAAGACTATGGAAGTAAGCAGCCCACAAGTCTCAGGAAGTCTCTGAAACTGATCAGGCATACAAGCATCCCCACCCACTCCCCCAGCAAGGTTAGCCCAGCAAGCAGTAAGGACTACAGAGGAGAGTCTCCCACCTGCTGAGCTAACTGCAAGGCATACAGAGAGCACCAGGGTTCCAGGTGGAGTAGACTTTCAATGATACGGCTGTCTTTGAGTCATCCTTGTTCCTGTAAGTCACCCTAACTAATCTCATTGATTCACCAAGTTGGACTTTGGTGTAATCATTACTTTGGTTTGTTCCTGGTTCCTTATCTGGGATGAAAAGACATGTATTTGTGTTGCACGTCCAGGAATAATGTCACATACATCAATGGTGCCTAACCAGGGATGGATACAAACCAGAGAAGGGCTGGGGAGGGATGGTTGCATGGCCCCTGCACTGGTTGTTAAGACATGTAACTGAGGCTGATCTCTGTGGAAGGAAATCCTAACATGGTTACCTTTCCCTATGTGGTATGGGATAGTGTACCTTTTTGCTGTTAAGTGGTGGTTGCAGTTTTCATGAGATTAGTGATAGGACATAAAACCAAGGCCACGCTGCCTGTTAGTGGATTCCACATCTTTGTGGGGAAGCCCAGAGTGGCCATCTTCCTCTGCTTGGTATGGGGGAGCATGAATCCTTAATGAGTGGAGTCTACCTCATGACTAGGGGAGGACTCCAAAGAGCTGATGGATTAAATAACGTGTTACAGTCTCTGAAAGTAACACAGGAGATGAGATCATGAACTGGTTGTAGTGTCAGCAGCCTGGCCCCTGGCATGGGTGAAAAGACACGTAGCTGAGGCTCGGCCGTCTTCCCAGGTAGAGCTGGCTGGTTTAAGGGGTACTTACAATGGGAAAAGAACATGTAGTAACTGCTTGCCTCCATATCAGCCAACTTTTGAAAGGAAAGTGGGAAAAAGGGAGGGTGACATAGAGGTATTGCCTTGACTCTTCTTATGGATATGAGAACTCAACAGTCTATGTTAAATAGCCCTTTCTGGGATCCAAAAGGCTGTGGGGGACATCAGCTAATGAGGAAGAAGAGAACAAAGTAAAAGTGACTTAAAAAATACAAAGAGCCAGGCGGTGGTGGTGCACTCCTTTAATCCCAGCACTCAGGAAGCAGAGGCAGGCAGATCTCTTGAGTTCGAGGCCAGCCTGGTCTACAGAGTGTATTTCAGGATAGCCAGGGCTACACAGAGAAACCCTGTCTCAAAAAACAAACAAACGAACAAAAAACTATAGCTCTCGGGTCTGACCACGAATACAGAGAAAGGGAAATGCATGACTCAGTAGATGTGGGCCTTAAAACGGCCCATGCAAGACCAGGATAAACCAGGAAGTAGCTGTCGATCAGCTCCGTGAACTGGGAAAGGCGTCTGATCACACAAGGGGCTGTCGCGGCCTGGCCTGTGAGACTGTAGAACATGGATGCAGATGGGATCAGTCTGAGGGCTGTGGTAATGAAGGAACTGAGAAGTATAACTACCCCTCCCACTTGAGACAAAGGCAGGGAACCTGAACGGTCAGCACGAGGAACCATGTCTGATGGACCGGCTCATGGGACCACTGGACTTAGGTGCTGTGGGATGGTCTGTATGTCAAGTGTGTTGCTGATTGGTCAGTAAATAAATCACTGATTGGCCATTGGCTAGGCAGGAAGTATAGGCGGGACAAAGAGAAGAATTCTGGGAAGTGGAAGGCTGAGAGGGAGACACTGCCAGCCGCCATCAGGACAAGAAAGATGTAAAGTACCGGTAAGCCACAAGCCACGTGGCAAGGTATAGAGTTATAGAAATAGATTAATTTAAGCTGTAAGAACAGTTAGCAAAAAGCCTGCCACGGCCATACAGTTTGTAACCAATATAAGTCTCTGTGTTTATTTGGTCGGGTCTGAGAGGCTGTGGGACTGGTGGGTGAGAGAGATTTGTCCTGACTGTGGGCCAGGCAGGAAAACTCTAGCTACAAATGGCGCCCAACGTGTTGGCAAGAGTTTCCACCTAAAACCTGAGTAAAAAGATTCTAAAACGGAGCTAAAAACAGCTCCTAGTTGTCTCTTTCAAGCTAGCGGCAGCCTGTGTGTTTGAGCTACTATGGCGGGTTCCTGGCATGCATGCTCGACCTGCAGTATGGTGGGAATGAGGCCTCTGCAAGTGGCACATTAAGCTGTGTGGTGGATTTAGCCTTTCCTAGTACAAAACAAAAACAGAGGTTTCTGGGCTACACGGTGCTTGGATAAAAGCATTGACCCACTATAGCTCCCAGAGCTGGCGGTAAACATGCACCACCGCCATGTTGGGAAGCTGAAGTGGGCGGAGCCAGCAGCCACAGCGCCAGCACTGTTTCAGGCTTAGAAGGCTGCAGTTTAAAGCAATAGGCTCAAGCTAATATAAAAAGGTAAGCCACGTAAAGATGGCTACCACACAGAAAATCTGGATTATGTTCTCTTTGATATTCATAACTGAAGAAAAACATTTGATTGTAAAAGCTGTTGAGTTATGCCAAAATGTATATTTTAAAGATACCTTGACTTCAAAATTTGGATGTAAGGATATGTTGCTTTGGAAAAGAGTCTCTGCTTTTGTTTCCACAGAAAGCCAGAGGCTATGGATTTGTTCCAGATTAAGATACATCAGGTTTGACCAGCCAAGACCACCTGAAAGGTCTCCGATGACACCATGGCCCAGATGATCCAACATCCAGAACCGTTTCAAGGCAACTGGCTCAGATGATACACCCTCATGGACTACTCCATAATCCTAAAATATTCTTTGTGTCCCCATTAGATACAGCGCCCCCCTCCAGCAGGAAGTAGTAAGAGAAGCTACGCCCAAATTCCCAAATATACCAAGCTGACTTTGGAGATGTGTAAAGGTTAAAACCTTCCTTTTTAAGAAAAGAAAAGGGGAAGTGCTGTGGGATGGTCTGTATGTCAAGTGTGTTGCTGATTGGTCAGTAAATAAATCACTGATTGGCCATTGGCTAGGCAGGAAGTATAGGTGGGACAAAGAGAAGAATTCTGGGAAGTGGAAGGCTGAGAGGGAGACACTGCCAGCCGCCATCAGGACAAGAAAGATGTAAAGTACCGGTAAGCCACAAGCCACGTGGCAAGGTATAGATTTATAGAAATGGATTAATTTAAGCTGTAAGGACAGTTAGCAAAAAGCCTGCCACAGCCATACAGTTTGTAACCAATATAAGTCTCTGTGTTTATTTGGTCGGGTCTGAGAGGCTGTGGGACTGGTGGGTGAGAGAGATTTGTCCTGACTGTGGGCCAGGCAGGAAAACTCTAGCTACACTTAGGTTATCACCGGGTGCAGTTCTCACGAATATGAGGGGCTGGAAGATGATAGAAGAAGGCCAGGTGTCACTGAGACAATCAGCTTGAGAGGGACGGTATTTGATGCCTAGCTCAGTGGGTCAAAGTCTAAAGAGAGACTCACTCAATGGGCACCCCAGGAACAGTATGGGGCCTTGGTAGCTTTCCTGAGCACCATGGCGAGATGTGACCTCCATGATGTAAGAGAAGTTCTGGCGGATCTGAACAACACAGTCGACGTGTAGATTGGGTTCATGAAACACAACAGCAGTCAAGAGGTGATGAAAAGAAGGGGATCAGACTAGGGATCACGTGGGCTAGCGAGAGAAGCAAGATTTGTGCTAGCCACGTGCGGTATTAGTGAGCTTCTAAACGGCTTTAAAGCCTGAGCAGCAGTTCCCAGAAGATAGAAATGATCAAATAATACAGATGACAAAGACTAAACTTGACCTGGGGTGAGCCGAGTCCACGATATAAAATGTGCTAAGGTGGAGCTGGTCCAGGCTGACAAAAAGGGCCACAGTGCCACACTGCAACCTGTCTGAGGCCAGGAGCCAGTTCCAGCCGCAGCTGGAGAGTCGGCCCTTTGTCCTAAGCCTCCAGGTCGGCCTCACCGACAACAGCACACATAAAGACACTCGGCAGCCCTGTGGCAACAGTGGTATGAGGAGGCTGCATGGCTCAAGGGAAACGTCTGTGGATTATAGAGAGCTAAAGAGAGAAGTGTCTCCCATCCATACCACTGTACACACCATGGCACCTTTATTCTTTTCTTCTTTTATTTGATTGATTGACTGATTGACTGATTGATTGATTGATTTTTCAAGACAGGGTTTCTCTGTGTAACAGTCCTGACTGTCCTGAAACTCGCTTTGTAGACCAGGCTGGCCTTGAACTCACAGAGATCCACCTGCCTCTGCCTCCTGAGTGCTGGGATTAAAGGAATGTGCCACCATGCCCAGCTTCTAACATTGTACTTTTGAAGAAAGAATTCATAAATGTGATGAGATCTTTTCATACAGTACTAGGTCTTGTTAAGACTTCTAGTGTGTCCTTAGCTGCTCAAGACCAACTGGCATTTACGTGAAATGGATGACAATGGTCCTTCAGAGGTCCTGCACACACTCTGTAAAAAGGTTTTGTTGGATGACGTCAACCCTTGAGCATCTCACAGATCTATGAAAGCGTGAGGAGGAGCAGTTAAGGCAGACGTTGAGCTTAAATGAAGGCACCCTGCATAAGCAGGAGAGAATGCTCCTAGAAGCCAAAAGATTCTCACAGAATCTCAGTGAAAAAAAGTCTCAGAGCCAGCAGTGGCCTAACTCTCTGGGTGCTGTTGACTAGAGAGAAGGTCTATCCTCCAACACCTACTCGCAACCCCGCCCCCACCAAAAAAAAAGGAAAGGCCATTGGCACTGCTGTTGTTGGTTCCGTGCCAGAACTAAACGGTGAGACCTCACTGGCAAAGATGATGCATGCATTGATAACAAAACAGAAAAGTCAGGCTGGGACTGAACTGGAAGTTTCCTCCCTGCTGGCTGGCCTTTAGAATGCTGAGAGGTGCCGTGCAGGCAGCTAGGGTTCAACTGTCGCCAACAGTCCTACTGGACCCTGCACGCTACACTATCAAAATGCCAAGCAGGATGTAACGACAGGTACAATAGCAGCACAGATGGTTGGGGGCTTGATTGGCTGCTTTCCTGTTAGGTTTAAAGGCCCCTCTACAGGAGGGAACTGATCTCTGGTACTGGAAGCTGGGGATGCTCACAGGCCCCAGTGGAAAAGCAGCTGCCACGGTTTTATTAAATCGATGTAATGTGCCTTCTAAATATTTGTGCACATGCATGTGGGTCACTGTTGCTCTCAGAAACTGGTCATAAAGGGAAACCTCCTTCAGCAAATGATGGCATAACACAGAAACTTATAACCTCTAGTGAAGCTCTTCAGAACAACTGTTGATGTGATATAGTAGCTTAAAGCTTGGCCTTAGATGGACATCTAGGTCACCCCCTCTGAGGTTCAGGGAACATCACAGAAGAGAGTAGAGAAAGAATGTTAAGAGCCAGAGGAAGGTGTGGAATGTTGTATAGCAATTTCCTCTGAATTGAAACATTCCATCATGGAAGGAAGCTCCTTAATGTTTAGGATATAAACAATTCACACATCTGAGGAAGTCCCTGAAACTTACCAGGTACACACAGGAAGCACTCAGCTATGGAACAGGATGGGTAACATATGCTATAAAGGGGCTTCAATTTCAGCTCAAGCCATCATAAACCGGTTGCGACTCACTGAGTGAAAAAAGAAAAGGACTTCTATGGTTGTTTTTCTGAAGGCTTTGAAACTTTCACCAGTTCTGAATTTTTTCTTGAGATGGGCTTTCTGCTTGTCAGGCTAGAATAGAACTCAATATATAATTGAGGACATGAGGATGACTTTGAACTTCTGATCTTCCTGTTTCTATATCTCAAATGCTGAGATTATGGTCACAGTAATATAAAGCCTAACTCCCCTTTGGGGTACTAATGCGCCCAGCTAAGAGCTGCCTTTTCTAGCCTCCAATGTGGCCATGTGCTTCTGATCCAGTCATGTGGATGCAGACCTCAGTTTTCATGGGTCCTCTGAGGGAGACCACTTAAAGGAGGCTGCTGCAGCCAGGAGTGCTGCCTTGTCTTGCCCTATTCTCCTCTTGGAAAGAAGGCAGGAGGCTCACAGTCTAGCAGAAGTCATTCTGGGGTCCATGAGGTAACCTTGAGGAAAGGAGGCACCCACAAAGGACTGTGAGCCTGAGCCACAGTCTGGGTTTCTGTGGTCTCTGTGGACCTTTCCAACCGTCCCCGGCCCTTATGCTTCCTTCCCATGAGAAACAAACTGCTATTGTGTGTGAGTCGGGGTTACTACAGGGAAGCAGGTATTGCATTTTGGTGGATACTAAAACCACTGGCTGTCCTTGGTAAAAACAAAGAGGCCCAGGTAGGTTCCACCCCACCAGTAGCCTGGCCTGTGGTCCAAGGTGCTGCCTGCTCCACTCACCTAAGCTGGCATCTTTCTTACTGTTGTGTTGTACTGAATCCAGGGCCCAAACACACTAAGTACACCCTCGGCCACCACACCCCACCCCACCCCCGCCATCTCCACCTCCAGGCCTCACCAGAATTTAAGGCTTTTCTGTGCTAAACTGCCCCAAATGCCTACCTTTCAGATCTTGTCCTCGCTACTGACAATATGCAATCAAAACCAATTCAGTAATAGCCAATTCAGTTTTATTTCAGATAGGAAGCACAGTTCGGACACGAATGGGTGGCTCACTGGCAAGCTCATTTAAGATACGGTGTGTGTTGTCCCAGTGCAGACTACCGAGGCCTGCCTCTGGCTCCTGCTCACCTGACCAGGCCCTGAACTATTCCTTGTTGTTTGTGTAAAGCTTCAGAAGCGGCTGGACGGTGGTGGCGCACGCCTTTAATCCCAGCACTCGGGAGTGGGAGGCAGAGCCAGGCGGATCTCTGTGAGTTCGAGGCCAGCCAGTGATATCCAGGACAGGCACCAAAACAACACAGAGAAACCCTGTCTCGAAAAACCAAAAATAAATAAATAAATAAATAAATAAATAAATAAATAAATAAATAAATAAATGGATGAATAAATAAATAAATAAAAAGCTTCAGAAGCACCCTTCTTGAGGCTTACAGCTGGGCCTTAGCGACGCTGACATTGTGCCCCGTGGGAGAGCCTGCTCCCACCCATTCACTTATACTCTGATCCAGAAAGGACTGGATAAATCGGGGTTCTCCTCAGTTGCTCTTCATCATCAAGACATCACTCAATAGATGCTCACCCACCTTCTCAGCTAGCCTCCCTAGTGAGGGCTGAGAGGCCAGGAGCAACATTCATGATCAACTCCTCCCATCTACACACTCGAAGTCTAAGTTTTTCTGCACCAAGTTTTCTGGTCCTCTGTTGTCTACCTGGTAGCCCACCCTATTCAGTTAGGAAGGATAGGCTTGGTTCTTCCCTTTTTCTCTTTTCAAAAATACATTACTTTTCCTTTGTGGCTGTCAGATCAATGTTGAGCAGGTGGGTTGCAGGAACTAGAGCTCACAGATCACCATCTCTAAGAAAAGTGGGTCTAGGCCCACTTGAATATAAATCATACATTCTTCAAAACCCATTTGTCAAGGCTCACAATAAGTACAAAAACATGACGGTTACAACCGACTCTTTCTATTCCGCTCCTGAGACTAAAAGCGAACCCCTACGTCTATCTGGCTTTGTAGATACAGCTGCCGAGGGAAGCCCCACAGACCAAAGAAAGCTCAGATGAGGCACTCATCCGGAGAGATGATTAGGCCAGGTCTGCACCAACCCCAGGGACCCTTGGCTAGAGGACCCTACGGCTCTCTATGTTGATGAAGGCAGGCCCAGTTCTCTCTTGTCTGGACCCAGGCCTCTCCTGGAACAGAGCTGAACCTATTTCTATTAGAGAACGTGGCTGAAGATTGGGGTGGGGTTCTGAAGAAGCCAGAGGGCTCTGCCTCCAAATAAACCCGGGACTGCTGCAGAGAGAAAACACTCCAGACTGCAGGGACTCACTCTGCGTTTACTTCTGGTAGTGAGTAGGGTTTGAAGAGCCACCTCCTCCTCGGACGGCATGGACAGCTGTTGGAGATGATGCCGGGTAATGTCCTGGGCGGATGGGCTTGGCTGTATCCCAGAGAAAGGAGAGAGAATGACATCATCAGTGATCACCAGTCACAATGCTTATCGACACTGCATTGATAAGCATTATCTATACTCCCAGACCTTTCTGCCAACAGGAGGTCTGGCCTTTGAGTAGTATAATTAGTAAATTCAGGGCACTCACATAATTCAGGAGACAGGGAGAAAGCATGGATTTATCCATCATCTTATTTTTAAGTGTGCAAGATAAAATAAATAAATGGAAATTGGAAGCACAGGACTTTGGGTTTTATCTGCAGTAGATCCATAGCTCCCTAGAGATTTCACAAGAATTCTATCTGTGATGCGTTTTCTAGGAAAAGGGGACACAATTTTCAGTACACTCCCAAAGGGCAAGAAATCCAAAAAATTCAATATATCACTAATCTATAGGATTTTAAGAATGGAAACACAAAGGTGCTCGCTCACAATATAGCTATAAAACAATATCTGGTGGGAAATAATGTTACATGGAATTAGAGATGTTTCGATTAAAAACAACTCTAGAGAACACCTCTAAGTCCCTTCATTCTCTTGGCTTTGGCCTGGCATCTACAACGGAGCAGCAGCCATAATAGCATCGTTCCTATTCAAGCAAAACGCCTGACTCCACAGCCCTGGGGGCTCAAACTTCAGGTCACCATTCAGCTTGCAACAACACCCCAGCTCAGTGCTGCCAGCCTGGCTCTTTCCAGATATTTCCAAACCAGTGCTTGCAAGAAGCTTTCCCTGAGGCAGACAGATGGTCTCCCTCATGATCCTGCTGAGAAATATTCGTATATTACACTAGTTCCAAGAGTGTGCCTCGGTTTCCAGCCAAAAGCTACAGCACAGCTGGCTGGTGAGGCTTAGCGCGCAGTCAGTTCTGAAGAACACACTACACACAGGGCTATTCAAGGGGACAGTGGTGCCTGAATGTCATGCTTTCCCAGAATGAGCACCCAGGGTGCCAGGAATTCCAAGTCCCACAGGCTCTACCATATCCTTTCAGATGAGTGACATTCTAAAGAAGGGTCGCTGTAGCTCCCAACCTTGGGGACACACATACCGATCTGGGCCGAATGTGCCCTCCTGGCCATGTTCTTGGCTCGCACAGCCTCCTTGATGCGATCCACCTCCTGCTGGTAGCGCTTGCGGTCCCTCATGGCGTTCTCCTTGGCCTCTTTCAGCGCGCTCTCTAAGGCCTTGACGCGCTCGGCAGTAGCACGCAGCCTCTTCTCCAGCTTGGGGAGTTCACAGCGCAAATCTGCATTGTCCCGGACCAGCTGCAGCAAAGAGAAAGAAGCCAGTTTTGAGCAAGGCTGTGCTACTCCCTGGCAAGAGGAAGACATGCAAGAAGAGAGACAACCTTGCTCAGTAGCTCAACAATTACCTTACTAGGTTGTCTTTGATGGCCCATGTAACCCTGATTCACTAGGAGCAGTAATGCAGGGGATGGAAAAGAGTAGAAGCCATATCCAGCCACAGGACATGTTTATTCTGGGACAGGACTTATTTTTTCTTTGAGTGTGTAGTGGGGAGGGAAGGGGCCATGAGGAATTTATTACTCTAAGATGTATGCATGAGCTGAGAAATAATTCAAAGTCAGCGAATGGGCACATTCCAGAGTTCTCTGCAGACCTTCTTGCAGACCACTGTCTGTATTGGCACTGGGTTGAAACCCAGCTCTGCAACATATCCAGAGGCTCACAGGAGACAGGAATGGGGTAGCATTTGTTCCTTTTCAGCTAGGACCCATAATTAAGTAGTACCGGGCTTATCCTAGATGGATGGTAGGCTCCAATGTTAGCGCTATCATTTCCTGCCATCTGACTTGGTGTAAGTAGCTGAGCGACTCCAAGTTTTGGGAGTTGCATATACAAAATGAAAGGGTCACAGTGACACAGTCACTTAGAAACAATACCCACTAAAATGTACTGACTCTTCACTAGAGCTTTGTGGCAGTTAATCACCATTGTCAAAATGACCCAATTTAGAATCACATTCAAGGTGAGATATGTTCTCTGAGGACATTTTCAGAGAGGGAAGACCTATCATGAGTGTGGATAGAGCCATCCCTTAGGCTGGAGTCCGGGGTAAAGAAAAAGGAAAAAGGAGAAAGCCTGATGAGTGCTAGTATTCATCTTTTCTGCTTCCTGATATACCCAAATGTGAGCAAACCCTGCCAGCACAGCCACAAGCCAGTTCTCCCACCGCGATGCCCCTGTCCTAAGAGACTGTACCCTCAAGCCACAGAATAAAGCCATCTTCCCTTGACCTGCGTCTTGTCAGGTATTTGGCCACAGAAATGAAAACAACAACAAATGCAGAGAAGTGGAGGCAGAGTGGGAAGGCACCAATGGAGGAAGCCTGCTGTTCTCAGGCCTTGGGGCAGTTTACAGGGGGAATGTGGAAGAGCCCTGTGGTGGAACTGCAGGTGCCATGGGCAGAGCTTGGTGCACTGTTCTGGTGGGAGTTTGGACAATGAAGGCTGGGCTCATAAAGTAACAGGAGTAATACAGGCGCTGTTGTACACCAACCTAAAGACCAGTCATGTTATATTCTAGCAAAAAGAAAAAAAAAATCTAACCATATTCTATCTCTGCCCTGAAAATCTGAGCAGAACTAAATTCAAAAGCAATGGACTAATTAGTTTGAGGCGGAAATATCAACATCGTCTAATAATAAGGCTGTGGCATGGTTATTGCTTACTGTTCTTAGATCTGTGGCGAAAAGGAACAGAAAGAGATATAAAGAATATGAAATTTGACAAGGAAAGGAGTCTCAGTGTGTTTAAGGTTGGTGTGGGCAGGATGACTACAATTGTTAAAGAGATCAAAGTCATTAAGGAGAAACTTCAAACATTGCAATTGGGACAGTAGCAAAGTTGCCTGTATGACAAGATCCTCGCCCCACCCCTGAGCTCCAGAGTCTAACAATACAAACATGGTTGAGAATCTTTCCTTTGAAAAGACAGTACCTGAACTAAGACAGCCTCTAGGGCAGACTGCTCACGTAAGGACACCCAGGGACGTGTGTTTTCAGGCTCAGGCCGGAAGACACACAAAGATCTCTGCAGCTGTGTTCCCACAGGTCAAGGCGACATTTTGAGTGAATCGCAGAACTTTGCACCACACACACGATACTGATTCTGAAAGCAGCTAACATCCAAAAGTGAGGGGAGATGTCCCAGAATCTTGCAGCAGTGTTCCAAAAAGCCACCACGGCCAGGCAACGTGTACTGAAGAAAGATTGCCTGCATAGAGCTGAGGAGTAGGCTGTGCATGAAGCTCTGAAGCCAAAGCTGGGATGGAGAAACCAGGATACTGGAAATCTATAGATGTGCAGGTACTGAGGAGAGCCAGCCCAAGAGAGAGAGGCCACCGGCAGCCATGGCAACAGAGCCTGAGGCATGGGGCTATGGAGCACAGATGACACCATCACAAACCGAGATGCTCAATGTGGAGCTGCAGGGTTTGGTGTTTACCCTGCGTTTGTAACTTGGTTTGGTCCCATCTTTTTATGCTTTTCCGGTGTTTCTTCCTTTTGGAAATGTTTTGTTTTGGTTTTCCCCCTGCAGGTGCTCACAGTTAAAATGTTACCTTTCTTTAGTCTCAGGGCAGACTCTGAACTTGGGCTTTCAAAAAAATGTTGGTGTTGGTAAGACTTAGGGACTCTGGAAGATGGGCTAAATGCATTTTGCATCATAAGATGGCTATGAATCAGGGCTAGAGAGATGGCTCAGTGGTTAAGATAATTGACTACTCTTTCAGAGGACCTGGGTTCAAGTCCCAGCACTCACATGGCAGCTCACAACTGTCTATAACTCCAAAATATGACACCCTCACACAGAAATACATGCAGGCAAAACACCAATGCACATAAAATAAAAATAGATTTTAAAAATAGCTATGAATTATTTTTTATTTGTTTTTTTTGAGACAGCGTTGCTCTGTGTAACAGCCCTGGCTGTCCTGGAACTCTCTTTGTAGATCAAGCTGGCCTCAAACTCACAGAGATCCACCTGCCTCTGCCTCCTGAGTGCTGAGATTAAAGGTAATGATGGGATTAAAGCTGGTGGCTATGAATATTCAAGGGCCAAGGTGTAATGTTTTGGTTTAAATGTGATCAAGGAGCTGGAGAGATTGCTCAGTGGTTAAGAGCACTTATTTTTGCAGAAGACCAGTTCAATTCCCAGCACCCACATAGTGGCTCACTACTAACTGTACCTCCAGTTTCAGGGGATCTGGCAGCCTCTTCTGGCCTCCTTGGGCAAAACACCCATACACATAAATTATAAAAATAAATTAAAAAGTAAAATAAAATTGACCTTTTGGGCTGTTCAGTTGACAGGGAGTAAACCAATGGTGCTTGTCAACTTGACTGTCTTTGTGATCATAGCTCTAGGCATAGCTTCGAGAATTTTCAGAAAGGTTTAACTAAGGAGGGAAAATCCACCCTGAATGGTGGGTATCATTTCCTATAGGATGCTGGACTGAGGAAAAAAATTGAGAGAGAGAGAAAAAGAGAGAGAGAGAGAGAGAGAGAGAGAGAGAGAGAGAGAGAGAGATTGAGATCCTGATGAACTCCAGCATTGGACGCTCCATCTCTTGATCTGCCTAATTGTGAGAAAATTCCCTCCACTGTACCCATCCTGGCAGGAGGAAGACCTTCTAAAGAAAGACACTTGTGTCCCTTTCTTTGGTTACCAGATTATTAAGACAAAGGTCCCCAAGGAATTGGAATTTTCCCAGAAATTTCATGCTAGGGAAAGAACGGCTGAAGTCCTGGTGCCAGGCAGAGAAGGATCTTGTTTCTCAGGAAGAGATTTCATACAGTTTTAACCATTTGCAAGACATACCAGAAGCTGAGGCAGAGACAATAATGTGTGGATGTTGGGCGGGAACGTACCTTGACTAGAGCAGCTTAGTTATACATCTCTCGTGCCTTTTATTTAAACCTAAACCTCATGTAAGTACTCCACAGATGAATTTGAGGTGGTGGGGTGGAGGTCACTGGACCTCCTTGCTTGTTCCTCTTCCCGGTGTGACTGGTTAAATATGTCTGCCTTTCACCATGATTCATCATTTTAATTGGTATTATTGATGACACTGGCTGAGCTTAGCTTGTTAGGACTGCAAATGTCCAGATTTGTACCCTAAAAGCTCTAGTAATACCCCTCAACTGTTAACTAACCCTGCCTCCATGCATCTCTTGCCATGATGGACTGTACTTTCAAACTGCGATACAGAACAAATCTGTTTTCCCTAAAGTTGCTTCTCGTCAGGTATTTAGTCACAAGAAGGAGAAAAGAAAGTGCTAGAGGTCCACGAGGTACTAAAAAGGCAGGACGAGAGTCTGGCATGATTTTATTTCTTTCCTTTGGATCAGAATCCTGCTGGATGCCCCCCCTCTCCCCGAACCTAACCTGTCTTATCCCTCTTCCAGGCTGAAGACACAGAGAGAAGTCATTGCCCTTACTCTTCTCTCTTCAATTACCTTAGGTTCCAGGAACAGGAGGGCCAATCCATAAATACCTTTATGGCAAGGGACTGACATTATCCCCAAGTAGCAGGCAAGTTGGCAGGACCTACCACCCCATGACGGGAACAGTCATCGTGAAGGAGTGGCTGCGGCCCTGCACCGCCTTGCACGGGACCTGCACTTTAATCTCCAGTTACAATTGCTGGAATCCAGATGGATCAGAGAAAGGATCAAAAAATCAGAAGAAGGTATCCGAGCAAGCTGCCGCTGTTCTGACCTATTTTGCTTATGCCAGCAGCAGCTCCATGCCTGGCAGACTTGGCTTTTAATAAATATTCCTCGAATTCATGAATAAAATAATGAGTCGCAGAGGCAGATTTCAAGATGCCTGGCAGTCTTTGCTTCTGCATTTCTCATTATCAATTTGCTTGAATGATTTCACTACGTGGATCTGCCATCGTCTCTCTGGGGAAAATGTCACCACCAGCCCTATGGAAACAAACCTAACAAGTCAAAGAGAAGTGGCATGCCCTCGGTCATCTGGCCCAGAGAGTTAGACCAATTGTACCCTGTGGCAAACCCTAAAGAAGGGTAGAGTCACAGACATGCTGACATTTACAGAAAGGAAGGGAGGCCAATGGTCTGCCTAAGTCACTGGTATACTGGACATGCTTATCCCCCTCTGTCACTCTGAGCAGATGTCAGAGCAATGGTCCCAAGGGACACCCAAGATGGCCAAGGAGGGATGAGAACAACAGAGCTCAGAGATTGCTGATTCCAGTTTCTGGGTTCCCACCCATCTTAGTCACTGTTCTATTGCATGAAGAGACACCACGACCACTGCAACTCTTACAAAAGAAAGCATTTAACTGGGGCTTGCTTACAGGTGCAGATGTTAGTCCATTATAATCATCAATGGGAGCATGGCAACATGCAGACAGACAGGGTGCTGGAGAAGTATCTGAGAGTTCTACATCCTGATCTACAGGCAGCAGAAAGAAACCCTAGGCCTGGCATGGGCTTTTGAAACCTCAAAGCCCACCTCCGGTGACACACTTCCTCCAACAAGGCCATACCTCCAATCCTTCTAATCCTTTCAAATAGTGCCCCTCACAGGTGACTAGGCATTCAAATACATGAGCTTATGGGGGCCATCCTCATTCAAACCGCCATGCCATCTGTGGGACAAAGTAACGTCTCCTTGGCAATAAAATAAGATACCTGAACCAGCTTGATCAGCACATGCACTCTATGGAGACTTCTGTTCTACAGAGGTGCCTCAGGGGCATCATGGGAGAGCACAAGGCCAGTCAGTATCCAAGGGTGGAACAAAAGCAGGATGGAAGCCCAAGGCTCAACACTTTACTCACTCCAAGCCCTAGAGAGTTCCCCTTTCACTCTCTATAAATAGATTCCATATAACAGATCCCATTAAAGAAAGACTCATTCGTGTGTGTGTGTGTGTGTGTGTGTGTGTGTGTGTGTGTGTGTGGTCTCGTCTTGTACGTGTGCAGGCACTTGTGTTCTATGGCACACATGCAGAGGTCAGAGAACACCTTGCAGAAGTTATTTTTCTCCCTCTCTGGTATGGGTTCTGAAGACTGGACTCAGATCATCAAGCACGGAAGCTCATAACATGAAATGAGCCATCTTGTTAGCCCTAGGCAGTTTTTCATATATAAAGGAAGTTACCGAAGGCTAAAGGCATGCACATTTTTTGTGTGCTTTACTAATTCTTTTAGAATTTTTACAATGTGTTTGCATCACATCCACCCCTCTCTCCTCACCCTAACTCCTCCTAGACCTACCATCTTGTTGTCACCTTGAGACAGAATCTTACTATGGTACCCAGGCTGGTATTAAAACCTTAAGTAGAGGGCTGGAGAGATGGCTCAAAGGTTAAGAGCACTGGCTGCTCTTCCAGAGGTCCAGAGTTCAATTCCCAGCAACCACATGGTGGCTCAGAGCCATTTATCATGAGATCTGGTGCCCTCTTCTGGCATGCTGGCATAAAAGCAGGCAGAACACTGTATACATAACAAATAAATAAATCTTAAAAAATAAAATAAAAAAATCAAGTGATCCTCCCACCTCCTTGGTAGCCAGGCATACAGGTACATGCCACCATTCTTAGCCAAGAGTCAGGGACTTTCAAGGACTCCAGTTCCTCACAGCACACATGTTCTCTGACCGTGCACAGACATCCAGTATCAGAATTATTCTGTGCTGCAGCTAACCAGCCAAGGCTGTGCCCAGGGAGAGCCGAGGTTGGGGGGGGGGTGCGGGGTACAGTGAGCTCACCCACCTGCTTGTGCACCTTGGTAAGCTGCTCCAAGTTATTCTCCAGGAAAGAGATCTTCTGCTTCTGGGCGGCACTCCCCCCTCCATCGTCGCTGTCCAGCTCCACACTCTGCATCCACACGTGACAGTTAGTGGCATGACCCGCTTCCCCACCCACCTGCCCACTGCTCAATATACATTAAAGCTCTTGAAAAGGAAAAATTCCCAATCCCACCAAAAGACAGTCTGAAAGTGAAAACAAAGGTTCCACTCCACGGACTTTCTGATAAATTTCCTTGGCTTGCACTAAAGTGTTGTGAGGAAGAGTAACTCTTGAGAATGCTGGAATAAGAATCTGCTTTTGTACACTGCACACATTTCTCGTTAATGAAATGTACCTCTCGCCTGCAGGTAAAGCGATTTCTCTTTTCAAAAAGAACGCACCCACAACTTATTGAGAAGAACCAGTGTGAAGGTAAGACTCAAGTTTAGCTTAGCCATCAGGACCAGACGAGAGATCACCCAGCCTGTCATCCAGAGTCATTGTTGCCACTGGGAAATCCTAATGGCTTCTGCTTGTCTGTTAGACCCCCAAAGCTCTGCCGCTCCTCCGTGAGTCAGCCTCAGCCCCGTCACAGCACAGGTGCTGGGGAAATCCTTCGGATTTATCAGATCTTGAAATTGGCAACAACACCATACTCTTGACAAGCAAGGTAGCACAGGTAAGTCAAAACACATGTGCCAACACAACCCAAGTTCAAAACTAGCCAGACATGTCTGTCTAGTGATACAATGGAAGGAACCATCCTTCTCCAGAAGGGGAATGGGTTCCACCATCAATTCAGCCCACAACATAAGCTTTCAAACATGAATATACACCAGGATCCCCAGGACATTTCCTAAAACTCCGATTGCTGAGCCCACCCCCATCTCGGATTCCTCAGATCTGGGGGTGTGTCATGTATTTAAACAAATTCCCAGGTGATGCCAATGTAGCTGCCAGAGGCCCAGAGGCCGAAAATCTGAAAGTAGGTCATCCTTAGGAAGTTTTATAAAATGAAACCAGGGGATTCTGGTGTCCTTCTCTTGACCCTTTCCCTGGCCAGCACTCCACTTCCCCTCAGGGACAGAAGTCTTCTTTGTCATAAGTTCTCATCAGGTTTCCTTCCTGTCAAGTCTGTCCATCACATCTACATTGACCTCATCCTCCTGTCTGGTGCAGGCCCCAAGGTAACATGCACTTTGTAGACTGGTCATCACACAGTGGCCTGACCATTGCCATTCAGGCTCTGAAAATCTCCCATGATTCTCTGCCTTCAATATTTGCATTACCAAGATTCCATCTTGTAGAGCCATGCTGCCACAGGTGCCTGCCAACTGCACCCTGTTTTCTGTTGGGCACACACACCACTGCCCAGCAACCCACTTAACTCAGCCCTAGCAGATGCCATCCACAGCTGGCTGAATCTTCTCTCATCTCCCCCAGCTCCACATTCTCTTCCCTCCTCCATGGAGGATACCAGCCATCAGATGTGGCCTCTTTCCACTGTCCTGGTTTCCTGCAAATGCTTCCAGCCTGACTCTCTCTGACCTCTGGAAAAGTCAGTGCCTTCTCTTTACCAAGTAGCAGTATCCATTTGTGCGGTTAATTCTCCCTCTCAGACTTGTTCCTATCAACTGCTCCCTTTTCACCGTGTTTGACTTTCTCTCCTTTGCTCCTTCACACACACCCATGTGTATGAGTACATATACATGTACGCACACTCAAACACGCATATGCCTTTACTAAACATTCGCACATGCTTCTCTTGATATCCTCCTTCAATCTTTTCGTGCCTCTTCCATGACTGGCCTCACGTCTTCTCAATTAAATTTCGGAGCTGACCTGTTGAGTCACCAATATGCAGACTCCCTAAGATCACCGGGATTCTGAGAGCTTGCAGACTTACATCTGGCTCTTTTTAGCCCTGCAAATACACCCAAGCCTAGATCCACACCTGCAACACAGGGATGTAGAACCTACTCCACAGAGACTGGGATGAACAAGGACAATACTAAAGCACCTCACCAACTGCCTAGACAAACGTGAGGCTCTGGCCATCTCACTTCTGTAGACTAGGGGACCATGCTGTCATCTTCTGATAAGAATGTTTGGACTTTCGTGGCCCAAAACAGTGACTTTCACACAGCATGGGCCAGACAAATATGTGTCATTTTAAATAAAGACCAGGCAGGGACGGCATTATAAGTTCCTCTTACTAAAAAGGAAAATCACATGGTAAAATAGTCCCAAGTAATTTCAGCCCCAAGCACATTCTTTTAATAATGTTCTCTGGCATGAGGTAATTAATTTATAAGCATAACCAGCCTTAATTTGAGCAAGTGATATTTCAACTGAAGATGATACCTCATCGCCGATGTTTTCCTTCGACATGTTCAAAAATGGCAGGGCTTACCTTTTTCACCCGGGTGGTCAAATCCTGGACGAAGAGCTTGCGCAGGTTATGAAGGGTCTGGAGTTCTCTAGACTGGAAGACATTTTTTGACATGCAGCATCAGTGAGGTGATGGACTGAACCAGTATTGCACTTGCTCTAGAAGTCATTGGCTCCCCTGACATCACCACCGCCCGGCTGGAGCTGCCATTGATACTGCTGGTGCCATGGTACAGCCTGTGCCTTGCCTGCTCTGCAGCCCACACTTCTGTCAGGGGCACATGCATGGTGCGGGATCCTGGGGACTCCGACTACCGTGCAAGCCAGAACACAGACAGCTCTTTTCCTCTACTCTCCAAAGGGCCGACCAAAAATTCCTAGGAAGTTACCTGCCATGGGGAGGGGGTCTGCTTTTGTTTTTGTTTACTTCCCACATAAATATTACACATCATACCAACAAGCTAAATTAAAAAGTAACCATGACTCCTCTCACCCAAACTGGCTGGCATTTCCCATGATTTTGTGCCCACTACTGGCATTTCCCATGATTCTGCGCCCACTACTGGCATTTCCCATGATTCTGCGCCCACTACTGGCATTTCCCATGATTCTGAGCCCACTACTGGCATTTCCCATGATTCTGCGCCCACTACTGGCATTTCCCATGATTCTGCGCCCACTACTGGCATTTCCCATGATTCTGAGCCCACTACTGGCATTTCCCATGATTCTGCGCCCACTACTGGCCCAATCCACAAGTATGTTTGCTCATATCAGCAGCTCACAGATGTGGCAGTTCTCAGACTCTCCATCTGGTGGCCCTGGGCAAATCACCTGGACTTCCTATATGTTTTCTCATGTTTAAGGTGGAGATAAAGAATTTGACCCAGTGGTGTCAAGACTAATGAGATGATCTGGAAAGTCCTTAGGAAGGTTTTTGGCCCACAGTAAGACAGCTACTATGAGTTCATGGCCCAAGAGCTGGCAATTTCTTCCTTCATTTTGGATTATTTTCTATGAATGAATACCTAAGATTATAAGTGATGAGACAAGGGCCTGAATCAAACCTAGTAATCTTTGGTAACAAAACCAGAAAATCAAAACAACATTTCCTTCTATTCAAGTCTTAGTCTACATACTGTGTGTGTTGGGGGGGGGGGGGTCTTAATTTCTGTAGCTCTGATTGGCCTTGAATTCATTAAATAGACCAGGATGGCCTTAAACTCATAGAGGTTTTTCTGCTTCTGTCTCTCACATGCTCAGGTTAATGTACACCACTGCCTCACCTATCCTTTTCAAGGTGTGTGTGTGTGTGTGTGTGTGTGTGTGTGTGTGTGTGTGTGTGTTTGTGTGTGTGTGTGTGCATATGCGCCAGTGTGTACACAGGTACATGAATGAAGTGCTGAAAGATTTGAGGAGAGGGCATTGGATCCTCTGGAGCTGAAATTATAGGAGGTTGTGAGCTGCCCTACGTGGCTGCTGGGAACTGAACCCAGATCCTCTACAAAAGCAGTAAGTGGTCTTAAATACTGAGTCATCTTCCTAACCCGGTTCTTCATGTTTTCTACAAGAGATGTTAGTTTCACATAAATTACATCCTTATAAGTAAGAAGTAGAGAGAGACTCTTTTAAATGTGTTCATCTATATAAATTGACAGGATGCCAGGGGCTGAATGCTCAAATTAAAAAGGTAGAAACAGGACTCAGAGTTAAGGAAACACAAAGTTTCTGGAAATACCATTCTCTGTTCATTTAAGGCCTTATTATTGGGTCCCATTCTGTGTTGAAATAAGAAGCACCTGAAGTCAATTGCATCCTTGGATGAGGTAGATTGCTTTCTGCAGGAAGCCTAACAGGTCTGGTACGGTGAATAATGTGCACAGACTGCCATCCACGAGCGAGCCGCCTCACAGCACAGAACCAGGGGTACAGTCCATCGCTCACCATTATCCAGGCTGCCCTCCGCCCCTGCAGGGGGAGCTCAGTCCCACATCCCTTCATGCTGACAAATGCCCTGCATGATGTCCCTCTACCTCAGCCCTCACTTCTGCCCACAGTGCCATCACAGTGCATATTTTCTGACAGAAAATACTGCCACACAAAAGGGAGGCAGGAAGTTTGACATCCCACCCAAAAGCCAGGCCTTTCCTTGGGACATAAATACCACATGAGAGTCCTGAGCTGGCCCCTTCCTTCATTATCAGCAGTTGGGCAGGGGCAGTCAAAGGCATGTAAGGTGGTTTATACTGCTGTACCATGAGGTTTAGGCAGCTGTCACGTGGCTTCCTGCAGCAATGATCTTTCCTCCATCGCATTTGGAATTATTTCTCTACCCTCCAGCTTCCCCGGGTTCTCTTCCCATCATAGGCTACTGCCCTCCGTGCAAGAGCTTGAGGCTAATGACTCAGACGATGAGGTAGCACTAGAGAAGTGCTCAGTGTCGCATGAGGTGGGATCTACAGGGAGTAGTCAGTGTCCTGCCTCGAGCCACACACAGAACAGCATGGATGACCGGTCTGCAGTGAGATTCTCAGAGTGCAATCTGCTAATAGCGTCCTACCTCTCCCCACAACATTCAGGAGGAAGGGCAGGCTAGCACAGGAGGCCTTGAGAGCAGAGTGACAGCCGAGGACAGCAAGAGCCTGTCTCTGAAGGATGTCTACAGCTCAGCTTGGGAAGAATCCAAAGCAGAGGACAAACACTTGAGTATAAAGCAGCTCACGCTGCAGGAATCTAGTCTTGGATATAAAGAAGGGGGTGCGGGGGTGGTGAGGGAAAGAGGAAGAGGAAAAGGAACCACCATGTTAGGGGGTCTGTCCTTGTGTGTGGGATGGAAGGACATGTGTAAGTGGGGGGCAGGTAGCCTTTGAGAGTGAGCTTGTGTAGGCGCAGCCAGATTACTAAGGAAATGAGCTTGTGGGAGGGAAGAAGAGAGAGGAACTGAGTAGGTGATGGAGGCTACTGAGAAAACATGCCATTTAATACATCTCCAAGCACCTAAGAAGGCAAAGGAACTGGCTACTAATCCTTTAGTATGCTCACAGGGATGGGAACAAGAAAGCATGTGAGTGTAAGAATGTGAATAAGACTGGATATGAGTTGAGGGGAGAGGGAGAGAGAAAGAAAGGGAGGGAGGGGGAGGGAGGGAGAGGGAGGGAGAGGGAAAGAAAGAGAGAGAGAGAGAGAGAGAGAGAGAGCCCATGAGAGTGACTTGCATGAGTCAGCAGAGTGTGAGCTGTGACTGTGACGACATGAATATCTGAGTTTACTGAGCATTTGTGCATATTGGCCTGTAAGTGTGAGGGAAAGGATGAGAAAAGGCAAGCAAGTGTGAGTTTAAAGTACCTAACAACTTGTATAAATGAGCAAAAATGTGTTTGAATGAGAAAAACCGTTAGTGAGATGCAGATGTGTGTGAGTGTACAGGAATATATATGGACATCATAAGGACAATCAGGGCATGTGGCCAAGCCCAGAAGACATCATGAAAGTGAGTGTGTGGTGTGCCGACAAGCTGTATGTGCAAATGCATGTGCAAGCGGTGTGTGAGGGCCGCAGAGACACAGAAGGGAAGCGAGGCACATGGGTATAGGGGGTCCACAGGGACACACGCAGAGAACACCCTGCTGGCAGGAATCTAGTAAAATGTCAATGTTCAGCATTTTCCTGCAATTCTGTAAGTACATTCAGTTACGGACTGCATTGCTCTATAAACAATGTAGATGAAACAATTTCATGGCCTCATGTCTGCTTTCCCTATAGGCTTCGCCCTTGAAAGGTTCAACTTCCTGTCAGCACAGACATTTGACCTCTGTCCCCAAGGCTTGTGTCCTCATTCCTCTGAGGAGCAGTTTGTCCTGGCCCAGGAGCCAGCATGCAGCCTCAGCTCCAGATGGGAGTAGCCATCTGCCTCCAGTCTGAGCCTCTGGGCTGCTGGGGATGGGCTCTGTCCCACACAAACTCACGTGACACACCAGTGGGCTCAGAAAGGCGCCGCTGAATTTAAACGTGTGCAAGCCTGAACACATTTTCACTGAATTCTGCTGATGTTAGAATGGCATGTGACAAGCCACAGCTGTGAAGTGTGATCAACGTGTGTGTGTGTGTGTGTGTGTGTGTGTGTGTGTGTGTGTATGTGTGTGTATCTGCTATTCTGCACAGCCACTGAAAACAATGCTGTAGGCACAGCACAGAGAAACCCAATAGCAATTTCAAACATCGAGCCCTTACTGAACCAAGTGGTGTCTACTGCTCTTCTTCCTGGCCCTCCTTCAAGGCACCTGCTCCAGCACTGTCCTCCTAGGCCTGTCTTTTACCCTCCTTCACCTAGCCGCACACTGATATCCTTGTTACCTCCACATGCCACAAGTTATTGCTTCCAGAATGGTCTTCCTCAGCATGTCCCTCCTCTCAGCTCACTTTGTCAAGGTCAGCTTCTAGAGACAAGACTTCCCTACACTGTGCACTGATAAATCCGAGTACCTAGACAAGTGTCAGCCTCTGTGGGTGCTTGCTAAATATCTGTTGGAAGCTGAGTGGTGTTCTGTTCTCATTCAAATACTTCAAGATTACAGCACTCACGACTGACTAATCAATCAGCAGATGAATTCTGTTAAAAGTCATTTTACAAATGCCAGTTTGCCACAGAATGCTTTTGTGAAGGCAATACAGGCACCATCTTAGGGCAGGGCCACCATCTTAGATCACCTGCTCTACTTAGTTCCAGGAAGGACCTCAGGAATGTGCCATGGCAACTCGAACAGATACAGGGCAGTGTGCTCCTGCAGATATTCTGCGGTTTATGGCCCTTGAAGATATCTAAATAATCCTGCTGACCAGATAATCCTGCTCAACAAGTTGTGGTTCCCCACCAAAAAGTCCAAACCAATAGTTTTAAATGTGGTTTCACACCGAAAGTCTAGGCCAATAGTTTCCAACAAACACCTTGCCACATATCCCTTCTACCCAATCCCAAGTTGCCAAAGCATATAATTCCCAGCTTGTGGTTTTTCCCTATAAAAACTCTCTACCCTTGGGCCTGCCACAGCTGCTGAAATTTCCCTCCATCTGCCTGGTGGTGGTCCAGGTTTGAACCTGACAATAAAAGCACCTTATGTGCTTGCTTCAGAAACCAGCTCCTTGGTGGTCTCTGGGGGTTTCTCAAAACGGTTCTGGAAACGGCTAGAACCCTTTGTGTCTAACTGCTATACAGGAAAGGTGCACGCCGATAAAATTTTAGAATCAACAATTCAGTAGATCACAAACAAAGCAGTGAACTGAGTTGGGAACTGACTTACCACAGTCTCTTCCAGCCCCTTAAGGTCCTCCCTAGCTTGGTCTCTTTTATCATTGAGCAACCTGAAGAGACAGAAAGGAACCATGAGCCACCAAGAGAGAACCAGAATGGGGCAGATGCAATTTGCACCTGGGGCAAACAAGCAAGGCTAAGCAAAGAACAGACGAAGTCAGGGATGCTGAGGGCACTCACAGGAGCTTCTCCAGTCTCTCTTCTCTCTCCTGGTCCTCTATTTTCAGCTTGTTATAATCAGAGCTCAGCCTCTCCTGTTCCAGCTGCAGCTTCTGATTCAAACTGAAATTGAGAGGAAAAAGCAATATATTCCAGATCAGCTTGAACTTCTGAGCTATCCTCCTAAAGCCCTGGTTCTGTTCCAGCCCCATTAGTTCTGTGCAATAAAGGCAGCGATTCGGGAGGATTTGGAGGGATCAGAGAACAACCTCACAGTTTCTTCTCTGCCCAAGTGAAAACTAATTTCTGGGGAGCAGCTAGGAAGCATGAAATGAAACAAAGGCTTTGAGGGTGTATTTATAGTTTGTTTGTGTGCAAGGGCTTCTGTGGGGGAAATAATGACATTGGGGAAATGGTGATGCTTGAGGAGAGGGAGGGAGAGAGAGAGAGAGAGAGAGAGAGAGAGAGAGAGAGAGAGAGAGAGAGAGAGAGAGAGGGCCCTGTTTCACAAATTCTGCTTCTGTGACCACCCAGAGGACAGCTGTTTACTGTTTACTGTTTCAAACACCCCACCCCCACCCCGAGGTATTGGACACTGTCTTCCAAGGACAGCAGCTGCTATGGGGCAACCCCAGTCTATGGGATGCTCGGAGAGACACCATGAAGAGTGCCACTCAAGTTTTGTGTGGATACAAATCATCATCTGCTTGGGGGTTGTGCCGGTCCAATGTATGTCAACACGACATGAGCTGAAGTCCTTTGGGAAGAGGGACTCTCAACTGAGGAATTGCCTCCAGAAGATACTGCCTGTAGGCAAGTCTGCAGTAGCGTGTTTTTTTTTTTTGTTTTTTTTTGTTTTTTTTTGTTTTTTTTTTAACTGATGATTGATGTGGGAGGGACCAGCTCACAAAGGAGGGCTGGTACCACCCCTGGGCTGGTGGTCCTGGGTGCTGTAAGAAAGCAGACTGGGCCGGGCAGTGGTGGTGCACACCTTTATTCCTAGTACTCCAGAGGTAGAGGCAGGTGGATCTCTGTGATTCTGAGGTCAGTATGGTCTACAGAGCAAGTTCCAGTACTACTATTGCTACACAGAGAAACTCTGCTTTGAAAAACCAAAAAAGAAGAGAGAGAGAGAGAAAGAGAGAGAGAGAGAGAGAGAGAGAGAGAGAGAGAGAGAGAAAGAAGAAGAAGAAGAAGAAGAAGAAGAAGAAGAAGAAGAAGAAGAAGAAGAAGAAGAAGAAGAAGAAGAAAGAAGAAGAGGAGAGGAGAGGAGCCGAGATGAGAAGAAAAGAAAAAAGAAAAGAAAAGAAAAGAAAAGAAAAAAGAAAAGAAAAGAAAAAGCAGGCCGAGCAAGACAGTAAGCAGCATTCTTCCATGGCCTCTGCCTTAAGTTCCTGCCCTGACTTCCCTGGATGATGAACTATAAACTGGAAGCTGAAATAAACCTTTCCTCCCCAGGTTGTTTATGGTCAGAGTGTTGGATCACAACAGAAACCCTAAGGAGTGTCTAGTACACTTCTGTACCATGCCAATGCCCATAAGCCAGGCTTTATGGGGGCTGAGACCACAGGGCTGTGTGAAGGAAACCAGAAGCACCCAGAGCCCAGCCGAGGAAGCTCCTCGGGCAGGGACTCATGCACTTTCTTCCCGCTCTTTCTGCACCATGTTTTGAGGGAGAGTAATCAGAATCATGTCCAGGGGCAGCTCACGGTGCAGAAGGACGGGGAAGAGGGCATGCTGAGGCCTGTCCTTCGGCAGACTGCACAGAGCCAGCACACCACCTAGACTCCCCCTCTACTCCCCTTCTCCCTCAAGATGCAAATGCACTTGCAAGCAGCTCACATACTCGGAGCAGATTTGGATCAGTAGCCTGGAGAATTAAACGCTTAGCTCCAGTCTGATTCCTATTTAGCAGTGTGACCTTAAGTAAATAATTCAACCTTGCTTCCCATATCTAATTCTTCATCTGCAGAAAGTGGTGGTGCTGGTGGGGGGGAGGGAGGTGCTTGGCCCAGTGGGGGGAGGGGCGGTGGGTGAAATTTTATTTCAGTAGACATGTTTTCTTCATAAGAGTATGCCTTTGGGGGGAACATTTATAGGGCTCTTCTGCAAAGGGGTGCATAGACTACCAAGGAGATCTATGCAAACAGCATAAAGAACCCCTAGAATAGGACCCCCCCCCCCAGAAGGGAGCTTTGCAGCTGGGTGCTTGTGCTGCAGAAAAGGAAAGGGTGCTGTGGAGCAGGGGGCTCCCCAGAGACTCTGAGAAGGCAGGATGAGGCCATGAGGCAGCATGCAGAGTTAAGCTGCCATGGTGCTATCCCAGTCGTGGTGGCATGGTATACTGGCATCCACCTTGCAGACACACTGGCATAGGTCTCTGAGCTGTGCGCACAGACGACCAGGTGGCTACAGGTGCGTTATTTGTTGGGCTGAAGGGGCAGCAATGTCAAAAGGCTTCTCTAGAATGTTTATTAATTCCTGGGGGAATAACAGCCTTTTCCTTTTCTTTTCTTTTTCTTTCACACTTTCACATGGTCTCTCTGGCTCTTGGGCATATATCTTCCAACCTAAGTCACCACTGAACTGATCCTGCCCCCAGGCTGGTGTGATGCAGAGGGGTGGCTCCGTCTGCCTGCCACCTGCTGTACCAGAGCCCCAGGAGGCTGGCCTCCAGATGGGAGAACAGACCTCGGAGGCAGCACCCCCCGAAAAGAGCTCAGAGCCCAGGCACAAGGAGACCAGGGCCCGTGGCTAAAAGTCATGTCCTTTAAGTCTGGCTCACAAGGCCCGAGCACGCCCACCCACGTCACCCCGTGAGCCCTTGGCCAACTCACTCCCGAATCTCGTCAATGATTTTCTGCTTCTCCTCAATTTCATCACGAAGTCTGGACAGCTGCTTCTGGTGCGCTTCCCGGTGACTCTCCATCTGCTGCTCCAGAGCTTTCTGCAAGCCAGGCCAGGAGAAATGTCGCATCAACTTGTTGGCACTCTGCCCACTCAGTGACAAGCCCTGGATCCGCGTCCACCTCCCTCAGATGTTAAATCCAAAAGTTAAGGGTGTTTTTTTGGCTCTCGTGCCCAAGCTCCTAGCCCTGCCTCATCTGTACAGCAAAGCCCACAGATCTGCCGCAGAACTGAGTGGGCCTTGAAGGCAAACCAGCCCAATAATTGCACAGAAATTTGCCTTTGCCTTCAACCAGTCATCTGAGCTACGTGGTTTTCTCAGCCAGGCCAGTCAGAACACAGTTCTCTTACTATCTGAGTGACCTCAGACAAGTCACTTACCCCTTGTAAGAACACTTCCCTACCTGCTGAACTGAGGGGCAGCCCCCTCTCTCTGTCTAGCCCACCAAAAGCACTCTGAAATGAGAGCAGGCCACCCAAGCAAGGCCGGGCTGTGTTCTGTTGGCCAAAGCAGGGCCACAGCAGAATATTAGCTGTGAGATTCTGCTCAATGAGGTTCATGGTTTGTCTAAATCAATCAGAATTAGTCACCTTTAAGGGTCTTATTTCCCACTTGTTTTTTCTACATTTTCCGTTCTTGATTAAAATGTGACCATGAAGATCTGTGTTTTAGGAAACTTGGGCTTGAAGATCTTCTTTGTAGGGCCTGAGAGGAAATATTTTCTTTAGAAGTTAACACTGGTCACATGGCCTGTGTGGTCACTGCCATGCTACTCTTATGCCCTCTTCATCAGGAACAGGGAACACAGGCACCAACGCAACACAGAATCCGCAGACATTTCTGGCTTCCTGGACAGTCCCATCATCATCTCGTGACTACGTGAGGCCCTGGGAGAGCTGCTCTGAGAGCCCCGCCATGATTCTTCTCCTCTCTGACACGCTGACACACACGGGTCCGAGGACCGATTCTTCTAGATGTGCACACATCAAATACACACGTACTCACCTTCATCTCCTCGGCGTCCTGGAGCCTTGTCAGGTGTTCCTTCTCTTTATCTTGGAAACTGACTTCATGCATTTTTTCTGTTTCAAAATGTAAAAGTGACTTCAGTTTTAACTGGCGGGATTCAGACCCCAAAGCAAAAACTCAGGAGACTAAACCATGATGGCAGAGCGAGAAGAACAGCCAGCTTGCATCAGAGCATCACCAGGGACGGCCTCCTGACCAAGCACCCAAAGTGCCAGGGCAGGGCTGACCTCTCCTGTGGCCTGTGCTGGTACTTCCGTCCCTTGGGACCTCAGGTAGACTGAAGGAGAGCTCTCCCTAGGGGAGAGCAGCCAGGGAAAGGAAGGGGCTAATTGGAAGCAGGCAGCCCCAAAACTGCTTCCCACCTGGCCTCTGGAAGTGGGCCTTGAGGGGCCGGACATGAGGACATGATCAAGCCTTGCAGATTATAAAGCTCCTATGAGCATGAGGTGACATCTGGTAGAACTCCACGAGGAGTTAATTTACCTCCCAGGAGTAGCTGTGGATTTTCTAAGGATCTGGAGCAAGAAAACAAGCTAAAGATGAAAACAAGGGAAACAGAAATACATTCTAACACTTTCTGGATTCACCACGGGGGCCCCAGGGGCACAGGGCTGTTGCCAGCACTCTGGCTCAGTGGGGCTCCCTGAGCAGGTAGGCAAGTGCAGCCTGAGCTAGAGAGCTGGGGGACGGGGGTGCAGGGAGTGAATGTCATTTGGACAGTGACATCTAACTCATTATATCTCTAGTCTAGCTTACTTTATTCCAGGACTTCCTCGTTTGTATCTCTATTCAGTGGCCCCATTGCAGGAAACATATAAGAAGGGGAAGTGTTTTTCTTTATCCAGGGTTAGGTGGCATACTCTATTCTCAACATTCATTCCTTACCACTAAAATAAAATGTTTCAAAGCTATGGCAGGGCTCTTCCTTCTTAATTTGCCTTTGAACCTGAAGCAGCATGCATTTATCCAGTAAATAGCTTCACATGAAAATAAAAGAAATAACATCATCAGTCCTACTACTCATCAAAGCGTTTTTGTTTTAAATATTAATTTCTAAGACCACAAGGACCCATTTATTTTTAATAACTACAATAAAGACTTTAACCTAACACTGTATGATAAATCATCGCTACACATATGCATGTTTTGTCTCCAACAGGAAGATCGATATTCTATTAAAGTCTACTGAACTTTTAGCTATTTTGGATGGCTTCCTTTTCCCTGCTTCTCTGCATTCTTGTTTATGTTTTTCTGATCTAAAGTTCTGTGATGAGGGGCTGAACAGATGGCTCAGTAGTTACGAGCACTTGCTGTTCCTCCAAAGGATGAAGTTCAGTTCCCAGCATCCACACCAGGGGGCTCACAAACACTGTAACTACCTACAGGGCATCCAACAACCTCTTCTGATCTCCCCAGGCACCTGTGTGCATGTGCACACACACACACACACACACACACACACACACACACGCACACACGCATGCGCGCACGTACCCATGCACATATGCGGAGCACGTGCACACACATACGATAAAATCTTTAAATATATACTTAAAATTCAATGGTCAAACGTTATGAAGAATTGTTATGGCTATTCAAATTGCTCTATAAAAATTAATTTTCATTTCAGCCTTTACTATGTGTGGTTGGTCTCACTCTGCACATTGTAAAGTACTTAATCCTGTCCTGGCTTCTTCATTTCTGATTGCCACTCTTAATGTTTGCTTCTGTTTACTCCCATTTTTTAAGCATTTCCTGTGTGTCAAACAGCACACAGCTAAGGGCAGAGCTCCTTCCAAAGCTGAGCTTCCCAGCCTAGCCACAATGCAAGCGCAGAACTCCACGGGAGGGTCTGACATAAGAGAATTAGCATTTCCAAGTCTCCTGTGGGATGGACACAGCAGGGTGGCTCATCCAGAGAAGACTGGAGGTGAGAGCCTCAGTATATCGACTTAGCCACAATCCCTAACTAGGCTGCACACGGCCATCACAGCAGAGATGAGCAGAGCCAGCGGCATGCGACAAGCATAAGGGAAAAACTTTGCCGAGTGACTAAAGGCCAACTGGGGGGAAAGAGGGGGATGCTGGGTGGAAGAGGGAAGCTGGGAAGGCAGTGGGACTAGCATGGGTCTCTTTCGGTTCTACTATGGTTTCCAGCAGACACAGACGTGCTGTAACTGAACTAAACTGCACATCAAGACTCAGGCAGCTGGAAACTGACTTAGGCCGAGTGCCCGCCACCTGCAGAACAGTCAATATTTACCTTGGGCTCGGAGCTTGGCCAGCTCTTCGCTGAGTGAGTCTTGGGATTCTTCCAGCTGCCTCCTCTTCTGTTCCATGTTCTGCATGTAGTCTGTCAGAGATTTGATCTTGGCCTCATGCTATGAGCAAGAAAACAGATCAGAAGGAAAGGTGAGTAGCTAGGACCTGCTTGGTCCAGGCTTGTCTGGAGCTGTCCAATAGGAAATCACAACCTAGAGACCTCACCATGGAATGGCTCCTAGTTCATCCTCTGCCTGGGATTCACAATTGAGGACCAAGGCAGCTCTGTCTCGTCCTTGTACTCTACAGCTTCAGTCTCCACACACACTGCATGCTATATCCCTGGCGCTTTCCACTCCTTGTGGAGACCAAAGCCACCCTGGTTACCTTCCTCTGAAAGCTTCGTAGAATACCTGCCTAGCACGAGCAGTGGCCTGGATTCAGTCTCCAGTACCATAAAGAGCAGGAGGAGGATGTGTGTGAAGGAATTAGGAAACACCCAGGGCTGAAGGCCTCTTTCTTTGAACAAGGACCTGTACATTCAAATAGCACATCTGTTTTTCTTCCGTCCCTCAGACACCATGCACCAACTCTGGTCATTAGATCTTGCATCTTATGGTTCCTCTCCCTGGAGAGTTCCCTCTCTGCCAGAACCCTTGACACATGCACACGATGTCCCGGCTGGCTCCTTAGCAGACCTCAGCATTTTCTCACAATTCTTGCCTCTCTGTGATAGCACCCTTTCTGTTTGCCCAGGAGGGTATAGAGTAGATACTTAACAAACACGAGTGGAGGAGTCAGTAAAGGGATGGGAGCTCAGTGGCTGAACAGGAATAACAGTGGCTTCTGGATAGATGGAATATGAACACTGTCCCCCCATAGAACCAGGGGTTCATGTTTAGGCAGGAAGACCCTGCAGAATGAACGGAATGAACGCCTCTGCAACTCAGTTGGAAGACATATAAGAACAGCTTTGGAGGAAGAAGGTATAACAAAAGAGAAAGAATTTCAGCAAGGAATGTTGTTAGTCTCCTTAAACCACACCAGAAAACAAGGAGCCACGGTTTCTGCTAGTATTAAACCTCTAGGAAGCAATGACTGAATCACTGGCTTTCTATACACTAGAGCAGAGTATTGAACAGCCTCGTGGGAAGCTGTACTCACTGCCGACATACAAAGATTTTCCTAACTTTTAAATTTTCCCAGCTCTCCTATACCTGTCAGTGTCACTCTGAGGCTGGGACCCCACACTTGAGAGTGAATGTTCTCCAACCTTCCTCTGGCTGTGCTCGCTCCAATGAGCCGAGTTCACAGCCTACATCCCCGCGAGATCCCACTTTGAGCACTGCAGTTAGAGTACTGCCCCGTCCAGGAGCTCAGCAGGCTGCATTTTCAACTCTTCCTCCCTCACTTCCACAGGGCACAGCTAACCTGAGCTGAGCAGTCATCGCCATGTGCAGGGTGCAGGAGGGATGTGGACATGGGGCCACTCCGTCCAGCTGGACACAGAAAGTGCTGGGCTGTCTGTCAGCCGTGGATGCTCTGCCTGTGGCTGACGTCAGCCCACAACTACTGCAGTACAAGTTCCCTCCAACTTCATGCTGTGGTCTCAAAGGTAACCTAAACTAGAGTTGAGCTGTACCTTCCTCTAATGCTTATCGTGTTCTCTCAAGTTTTATAAACTATAAAAATGTCTTGCCACAAATAATAAAAGGTTCTTGTTGCTAATGACAATATAATCATAAAATACAGAGCAAATGTACAAAAATGCAGTATGAATTTCACCCACAAACCATCCTGTCCTACAAATTAAGGCATATTTTACAAAGATATAAAATGGCATAGATATAACTCAATATGTTCATTTTAACTTAATTTTATATAATTAAACTTTCCAAATGCCCAAGTTTTATGGATTTTTATAAGTTCTACATAATATTCTTCCACATAACTTTATTATTTGTCTATCAATAGGTATTTGGGTAATATATTTTATGATAATGTAAAATAACAGTGCATTCAACAGTTTCCACATAAACTTTTAATATTTTAATAAGGACATTATAACACCATATGAAATTTAAAAATTTCATCTCCATTATCAATTAAAAAAATAGAATACATAAAATTACTGGACCAAAGGACACTTCTGGGTTAGGGAGATGGGACAGAGGGAAGAAGTGTCTTCTGTACAAGAACAAGGACCTACATCTGGACGCCCAGAAGTCACAGAAAAGCTGGAAGTGGCGGCAGTTGCCTACTGCCCCAGTACCGAGGATGGGCAAAGACAGGTGGGTGCCAGGGGACTGGTGGCCAGCCGTCTAGCCAAAACACAAGCACCAGGTTTAATGTCACTAAGATATCCTGTCTCAAAAAACAGAGAAGGAAGAAATGGAGGAAGGTACCCAAAGTCAGCCTTTGGCCTCCACATATATTTCCTAAGTGCTTTCCAAAGGTATTACTAAATTGTATTTCATTGTGCTTATCAACTTTCCATCACATATCAGCACTGAATAACCCTTTAAATACTATTTTACTTAATATAAAAACAACCATAGAACCCATTTTAGACAATTAGGTTGAAGCTGTTTCTATTACTGCGTATGTTTAAGCCATGTCAGAATAGGACATTCTTTTGTCTGCCTATTGGTACTGTGAGACATTCTAGGCCACACTGGTACCTGCTTCCTCAAAGGACTCTGTCACATGGCAGTGAGCAGCACACACTGGCACCATCTCAGAAATCTCAAACCCAAACAGTGTGCTTACACATCGGTGTAGCCCAGAATTGCTCCATGGTCTTCCACGGTCCTCTGAACTACCTTCCTGAGATTAAAAACACCATTCCAACGGGAAAAGAGCAGGCTTGCTCACTGGCCAATGAAACGCTCCCTGAGCTACTGGAACCAAGACACAATCTTGGTTTATGTCCAGCTCCACCACTACGTATTTGGACAATATACTTAATCATAATCACATCTTTATTTGAAGAAAAAAAAACAAAGAATAAAATCTGCCTACAGAATTTTTTAAAGATCAAGCGAGAAAATGTACACAAAATTTTTAGTGCCATGTGTGCATGTGATAAACAATGAAACAGTTCCCGTCACCACCATCCACAACAGCAGTTTCTATTCACACAACCTTTCCCTGTGCTAGGGAGTTACAGATGTAGAAATGTCGCCTTAATTGAGAGAAGACAGAAGAACCCTGAGGGATTTGGTAATTTACACAATATCTAGCCTTAAGGATAACCCTGGAGACCAGGCTTGGTAATACACACCGATCACCTATATTCAACAGGGGGATGAGGGATGGGTCTGAGACAGGAGGATCATGAGTTCAAGGCCAATCTGAGCTACCAAGTGATGTTTTTATCTCAAAAAGACAAAAAGGTATGGGTGGAATAACCTGAGCCATGCTCTCACTGACCTAGTGTCTTGACTCTCCCTAGTCCACAGCACCAGCCCCAAGCAGAGCATGGAGGGAACAGATCTCAACAGAGGAGCGTGAACGGGGAGGGATGGCCAGCCCACCTGGGAGATCAACAGCTGGCAAGCTGCCAGCTCCCGTTCACTGGCATTCATCTTCCTGTTGGAGTCCATCTGGGCACTCTCCAGTTGCTTGCTCCGGTTCACAAGGGACTTGACCTCCGACTTCATCTTGCTAATGTACAGGCGCGCCATGGTGAACTCCTCTTCAATGACTCCATTCACGTCTGCCAGCTGAGCACAGAAGGAAACATCAGAAATCTGAGGATCCCTTGAAACCTGACCATAGGTCTTTGAGACACCCCTAGCTTTTTGGCAAAAAAATCTAATCATATGGAAAACTGAAAATAAACTCTACCAAGTCAATGTCAAGTCCTCAGAGACTCCATGAGAAAGTTCCCATCAGAAACTACCATCCAACATACTCCTCAGTTATCTGTGCGTTTCATTATCATTAGATTTGAGGATAGACAAGATGACATAGGAAGAAAAACCAGTGAAGAATTTCTTAAAGGAGAAAATTTCTCAGAAGCCTTACCCTGCATGACTGCAACAGTGTCCCTATAAGGGCCCTTAATCCCACTGCAGAGAAGCTTGGCCCAGAATTTCAGTTCTCCACACCCTCCACAGTGACGAGGTAGCCCAATGTCTCTATGTGCAATGGCTGAACTGTAAAGACTTTTTCCATGGACTTCAAACAAAACCTCTAACGCCTGAGAATGCACCGTTCATTCCAGCTTCTCATCGTGGTGACAGTTTCCCTGCTTGGCTACCTGCTGCTACTGATCTTTGACTTTTCGCACCTACTTATTAAGATATCTAATAACAAGCCTAAATTTATTGAGAAGCCATGATTCTGACGGAATTCCTGAATGATCTAGCTCTGGTTTCAGAGCTCCACTGGAAGCAACAACAACCACAAACAAACAAACAAAAAACCAGAAATAAGGTATTTGGGATAGACAGAGATGCATGGCACACAAGCTAAGCCATGGAGAAAGTAGCTTTATGTGTACTATATTTGGCCACCAGAGGGCAGCCTTGCACCTTGGGAAGACCTTTTTCCCAGCAGACTCCAGCCCAAGAACGCCAGCTTCTGCTGAAGGCAGGGACTCTAACTCCAGTTTTTAATGTTCTAGTGTCCTCTCAGTGCCCCCTCCCACCTCCTCATGTCATTACTGCTGTCATTAACTGGTCATTTTTTCCCCATGTATACATCTGAGAGCTAAGATGTGAACGGTATTGAGTATGAGCCTTGAAAATTGGTAGCAAATATAAAGTACATAGTTCTGCAGGTCTGCACTGTGATTTTAACTTATTAGAATTAAAAAATACTTAACAGTGACTCCAACATAATTCTATGCTAACAGCTAATCAGCTGTGACGCCCCTTCATAGAGGCCCTTGGTAGGCTTAAGTTGGGTTTGCGACTGCCTGGGATTTGCCTCCCAACTTCGCTCCTCATTCCAGCCTCTCATAATGCAACGGCATGGACACACTGAGTGGGAAACACTTGCAGCCTTTATCATCGGCCCATCACGGAACGAGGCCCTCTAAAAATTCCACCATCTACAAGGGAGAGTCATCAATGAAGTTAACCAGGGCATCCAATGTCTGGAATCTAAAAATAATCTCCAAACACCCAATGAGTATTTTAAAATACCCAACTTCTGGCAGGAAGGACCTTTCAGGGCAAAGCGCAGACACACTTCGATTTCATTAGTGTTTTCATCAGCTCCATGTCAGAACTTCAGCATAAAAAGACCTCCCCTTATTGCTGTCGGCAGCAGCTTCCCATAAATCGGCTCCACCTGGTCCTGGGCCGCTTTTAATCAGCCCAGTGTCAGAACTACCTTGCTCAACACCACCATGTGGCTCAAAGAATTACCCCTCACGCACAGAGTCACCAGGCCAGGACCGACCTGGCAGGGCCTGCCCATGCTGCGCTCCGGCTCTGCTCACTCACGGGGACTCATGAAACACTCAGCGGCCATCAAGGCACCAAGTCTCAGATGTTCAGCCTAGACCCTTGGCACCTTCCAAAGGCTTTCTGTTTCCCAGAGGGGAAGTTTGCAGGGCTTCCCAGCGTTTAACCATTGCCAACACGCTGAAGGCTCACTCAGTAAAGGTAACATGCTGACATTCAGGAGGCTCTGTTTTCAGGACTCGTGGGCAGCAAGTTGAGGAACACCATTCCTCAACCGAGTGTCATCAACAAACACAGGAACTACTCCATCCAAGGTCCTTTGTCATTGGAAAGCTATGCTCATCAAAACTGTGGAACACTAGCATTCAGAGCGAGGGTCAGGCTTTGGGGGTCACCACCATCCTCAAAACACAACAGTACACCTCAAAAGTGTGAAGCTGACTTCATCTAATGTTTACCCCCAAAAAGCTATTTTTGTAATTATCTAACCTATTTTTCTGGTTAATGACAACCTATATTGTGGCCAGTCATTGTCATTCTTGGCTGATAACATTCTTTTTCTCTCTTTTCCTTCTCTTCCCAGCTTTGAGACAACTTTGGACCACCCTCTGTTTCCCCACCTCTCTCACGTCCTTGCCCTCAGGAGCACCAGCATGCATAACTCCAGGGTAGAAGGCCATTCATGGCAATCTTATTCTCCTTTGGGATGGTCCATATGACCTACATCCAGCCAGCTACATCTCCTGGGACTTTCTGAATAAAAGTAATCAGTGTTGCAGCCCACACTGCCCGGGATGTAGTCGAGTAAAGATGTGATGATCGGTGCCATAGCAGTGATCTTGCTACATGAGGCAAACACATAAACGATGGGAAAGTGAAACAGGCCAAGGACAGCCAGAAAGGAAACAGAAAGGCTGGGTCCTCTGTCTGATTGAAGCCACTTCACCGAAACAAAATTTGTTTCTCTGACTTTAATAGGCCACGAGTCACCTGGGGAATCTTGTTAAAAGGTGGTTTCTGCTTCAGTGTGTCTGAGGTAGGCCTCCAGTCTGTAGAGCTAATTAGCCCCAGGTGATACAGGTCACACTGAATAACAAGGCTCCCGGCTTCTCCTGTTGCTGATAATTAAGTGTGGTTTACTCCTAAAGCCGTTGTTAGCTGCCTGTGACTTGTAGCTAGAAGTTGTCGTAATTCATACTGCTTGACTGGGGAATTCTCCCTGCACTGGGTTCTTAAGTAGAAGGCAACTGAGGCCTGGCCCGAAACTCCCCCAGCTGAGCCCCAGTATGGGGATATTGCCAATTAGGCTGAGGGAGAAACCAAGTCACATAAGACCAACCAAGGCTAGAAGACACTCTCCAGATCTGAAAGGCAAATAAATGGTACCTCTCCTCTACCCCACAACCTTCATGCACCAGCTTTTTTCTTCCTGCCTTCAAGAATTTCCCAGCATGCCACACGCACAGCCCTGAGGCTTGGGTTGCCACAAAGTCCTGGTCACACGGCAGTCGGAGAGGGAACAGAGGAGAGAAGTCGGGCTCACCGTCTTCACATCGTTGGTGCCGATGATTCCACCTATCTCCCCCAGATCCTTCAGCAGCAGGTTCAGGATCTCCGTGGCCCTCTTCCTCTGGTGGTTGCTAAGCTCCTGGAGCTGACTCAGCTCTCTCTGTGTGGTTGTCAGAGTCGTCTGGAAAAACAAATCCAACCACAAGTTACCAAGGAGGCTCGTGAACTTCCTACCTACAGCCTGCAGAGCTCCACAGCCTGTGCCAGACCCAACTCTTCGATCGTTCCTCTGATCTCAGTGCACGAGAACAGACCCAACTCTTCGATCGTTCCTCTGATCTCAGTGCACGAGAACTCGGAAGGCCAACTGTTACTCGGCACTCAGTTCTCTGACAGAGGGACGTAATACGGAGATGTTATCTTGTAAGACCAGACATGCTGACAATATCCACGTTAGCAAAGTGAGTTATTAAAAATGAATCCAGGGCCTAGAAGATGGCGCAGCAGGTAAAGGCAAGGACTGACTCCAGCAAACTGTCCTCAGACCTCCACCCGGAAGTAAAATAAGGATTTTTAAATAACTAAAGGATTGGACTGATGGCTTAGTCAATAAGGTACTTGGGGCCTGAGACTATGTAACAGAAATCTGGGTCTGGTGGTGCACACTTGTTATCTCAGTGCGGGGAAGGAGTCCTGTGGCTCACTGGCCAGCCAGTCTAGCATACTCAGTGAGTTCCAGGAGGCTGTCTCAGGAAACAAGATTGACAGCATGGACGAGTGATGCCCCAGGCTGACCTCTGGCCTCCACATGCACACAACGGTGCAAAAAGACACCCTATGTTTGTAGTATTTAACCACATCTTCTAACTCACCAAGTGTCGATTCATTCCCCTTGTTCTAGTTCAAGGTGCCCAGTTCCATGCTCAAACAAAAATCTGCTGCCTAGGTCACTTCCAAATACCCTAACTAATAGGTCTGGAACCAACGGCCCAGACAAACATTAACGAGCCTAGAAAACAACCTAAAACATCTTCTAAACCTCAGGGAAGACAAATTAAACCCTGTAATTTTTCAGAATTACTCAACTTCCATAGTACAGTTCCTTAATAGGCAGCAAAAATTCTATTGTCTCACCAAACTCCAGCAAATTAATCTTTTCTCCACTCCATGTTTGTTACCATGAGAAGTAACGTGTTCTTAACTCAGAGCAACGGAATACCCCTCTTCCAGCACCTTGGCACTAACTCGGCCAACACTGGAGCAAGTCTTGTCCTCCTGGAGCCTTGCAAGTTAATTCAAAGAGGCATTTGTACAACTTTCCCACCGCAGCTAGTCACTACCATGTATTTAGAAAATACGAAAGCAGTCTGACAATAGTTGTTTTGACACAAAATTAGAAGCACAGTGTGGAAAACCTTGCCTTGCTTTGGGAAGCACAAAACACAAGCTATACAAACCCAGGAAGGCACAGAGCAGAAGCGGTGCGGGCGTCCTCCCTAAGTGAGTCTGCAGAGATTTAGGTCGCCACTGCCAACCGCTCATTTCACCTTATTTTCAACACCACAGGCACAGCAGTCCTTTCTCCAGGAAGCCATGAGCAAGGCCTCCTTCCACCATGCAGTAGGAAGTGGGGGGCAAACAGGACTTCCCGTCCACTCTACCACCAGCACGTTCCTCACCACCTGCTCTGTATGCCCAGGACTGATGTCTCCACAAGGCAGTCTGGCACAGTCCAGGACACCAGGCCACTAGGCCGAGGCACCAAGAGCGGTAGGCTACGGCCACTCAACGGTACCACCCACCTCCAGGCAACAAAAGGCATGGCACAGCCACCTCACCAAATGCTCACTGGTCCCGCTGCCTGCCACTCGTTCACCAAGTAAAAGCCACAGCATCTGTCTCTCTGGGAAGAACTGGAAACACAGCAATGCACTGGCTGGATGCACATTAACAGGACCAGCTCACCTCTGGCCTCTTGAAGCTAGACCAAGGAGCTGGGGTGGGGGAGCAATCTCAGTCACTAGGATGTAAACAATGGAATGCATAACGCATTTGCTCTTTCCTAACAATGCCTTAGTATTATTCACTGTTCATCATTACTATATCACATGTCCTTGCTCAGTGCTTTACATAAACGGCCACTAATACTCATGCCACTCAAGGAGCATATTATTGCCACTTTGATAGATAAAGCAATTAATATTCAAGATGTTTAAACATCTTGCCTGAGGTCAAAGAGTCATAAAGTCAAATTTTTCACTGAGCCTTTTCTGGATCTGGAATCTCCATTCAACTATTTCCCGAAAGCATTCTTGCTGATGTTATAAGTTTCCTGGGTGTAAAATAGCTGTGACAGGCAGTCCGTGGTGAAAGGACTGTTGGAGAGGCCTCGGGGAGCAACCTGATTCTTACAGCAACAAGCATTCGGCCAACTGCCTTCCTATATAACCCCATCAACAAGGAAGTCCCGCCCCTTTAACACTATTGCTCCAACCGTTTTCTGGGCCAGCTCATCCGTCAGCTGCTCATTGGCCCTGGTCTTGTCCTCCACTTCCTGTGACTTCTGGTCGTAATTGACAGCCAGCTCCTCCAGGGCCTGGAGGACTTCTTTCACTTCATCTTTGGCTGCCTCGTTTTCAATCTGGAGGCGTGTCAACTCCTCTTGTATCTTCTCGTAGTCCCTTCTTGTGGAAGCCAGAAGCTGGGGAAATGAGAGAGAATGGTGACCCCACTAATTATATGTCAATGACCTGTGCTCTACCCACACGGAGCAACTTCAGAACGAGATACAAGGGAACAGGTTGGAAGAACTCAAGTTGTCAGGAACTCTCACTGTAGGTTCCAGATGCTAAGTACATTTTCAAACGTTATTCCAAAACTCTTTTTTCCTTTTTAGCTTGAGAATTTTATGCTTAAGTCAAAGACTAAACTACACACACACACACACACACACACACACACACACACACACACACACACACACACACGCCATGGTGTAGAAAGCTTTTCTGTGGTTAACAAAAGATGGAAGAACCATTCCTATTGACTATGCCGACACTGGCAGAGCTTCTGAAAACAGTGCCATGATTTATTTCATTCTGTACAGAAGCTGATTTCAAAATCACCAGAAAGTATTTAAAAATGAAGTCACATTTCCTTAATGTGTTTCAGGAATGTATGGAAGACTATACCCCAAACACCAGCACGTGATAAAATGAGCTCTTGGGCTTGTAGATGGTTTCTTTGGCTTTGTTCCCATTGTTATTTTCTGATTTCCCTAAAATGAACATTTATTTATTGCTTTGAAGCGGAAAAAAAAGTTCAGGTTTGAACTTAACAAAGGGAATTGATCGAAGGCAGCTGTCCCTCTCTTGGAAATGCAGAGAACAGCAAACATAAGCAAGTGCCTTCCACCATAGGTAAGACAGAAACCTGTTAAATATGGTTCTGGGACTCCAAAGGCACAGACTGTCTCCCTACACAATCACAACCACTACATTGTAAAGATGATGGGAACCAAAGAGGAAGGAGATGGTCACAGGGACGGTGATTTCTGGGTGTGGGCAACAGAGACTGGGCATCAGTTCCCGCCACCTGCCATCACCGCGTCATAAGAGCCAGTCAACAGCCCTTTAGCAAGGAAGCCAAAAGATCTTAAAACACAAAAGAGAAAAGTACTTAGGCAATCTCAGCAAGAGAATTTCCAATTATCTGTGCTTCATAAATTAGCTGGTTGTGCTTTGCTTGGGTTCGTGTATGTACAATCCATGGTAAGACAGTGCAATAAAGACATTTACTGTAGAACTGAATGCCGTCAGGGGGAGGTTGAAAACAGCTGGCCTCCTCCTCTTCAGTGTACCAAATGTATAGGCACAGCACTGAGGTCCCAGTTCACTTTCCCTCTCATGGTCTACATTTGTTTTTGGTTTTGTTTCCCTTGTAGGACAGTGGGAGAACATGGTCTATGCCAAAATATAAGCCAGATCTTTGCAATAGACAGGTTAGAGAACCAGCTTAGGTATCCATCAATAGACGTCTAGGTAGAGTAAATGTGATAGGGAGATAGATGATTGGATGGATGGATGGATGGATGGATGGATGGATGGATGGATGGATGGATGGATGGATGAATGGATGGATGGATGGGTGGATGGATGGATGGATGGATGGACAAATCAAAAGGTGGGTAGATAGATGACAGATGATTGATAGATATATACACATAATGAAATTTTATTTAGTAATAAATAGGAGATTATTTCACTTGCAGGAAAAGAGCGGAGACATCATCACATTAAGAAAATTAGCCAGACTCAGGAAGACAAATATCACATACTTCCTGTCCTATATGGATTCTAGAGGGTTATCTTGGAAAAGGAAGTAGAAGAAAAGCAGGAGAGGAAGGTGAGTCAGGAGGGGAGAAGAGGGGGTGAATACGATCAGAGTGTATTAGAGTCATGTATGAAAATGTCACAGTGAGACTGTTGTCTTGATGAGGCAGCTCCTTTGCAGAGGTGAAGTGTCCTAAAATAGCGGAGTGCTCCTCTGCTGGGGCTGAGCGCAAACCCCCCTCCGACCACCAGGAGAGAGGTGTCTGCCTTCCCAGGGCTAAGTGTAGCACAGAGTAACTCCCTAGGCCTCAGAGGACTACAAAGCCACACATTTGTTTTCTGTGCACAGCCACAATCAACCTTTAGTGGACACTGATAGGAGTTCTCCACATGCTTGAAGGTTTTTAAAACGTTATTTGCAAATTATATTTCTAGGACTCACATTAACAACAAAAATTAACAAAAAAAATTGCAAAAAAGAATTGATTTCATTCTTTACCTCATCCTGATCCAACATCTGTTGCTTTAGTTTTTCAGCCAGCTGGCTCTGCTGGTTAATTTCATCATCCTGAAATGAAGCATCATGTTTAATTGGGCGTTAGTTATGTCAGTTTTGATACCCTGGTTTCCCTTCCAGAATCAGACACCAAGAGGCCAGTCCTAAGTCCACTCGTTAGATTGGGGGGGGGGGGGGGCGGGTAGAGCTGGAGACAATTCCAGGAGCTTATCAATTGATGTATTTCTTATCCAGCTTTCTTTCTGGAAAATGTAATATCTACAAAGCGAACCCAAATCCTGTCCATCCAGAAATCAGAGGTCTGGTACTTGGGAACTGAAAGGGACTCCAAATACATCCTTCCCCAAACAAAGATGTTAACAATGTCAACAGAATGGACTGTCAAGCAAATCTGTGACCAGGAATGATGCCAAGTGACAGAAAGGACGGACCACTATTTCCACACCATTTCCGTTTACTTAGCGTAGCGAAACTAGCGCTTATGTGGAGTTTTCTCTTTGGTATCAATCAACAGCCTTCTTGATTGGCAATCAATAGTCTTGTCAATGTAAAGACAAAGCAAGCAAACAAACCCTGCAACCAGCTGGGTGTGCACACTGGAACGCCTCTTTCCAAGTTGCTACTGAAGCGGGAAAAGCAGCAGCTCTCTTCACTGCCACTAGGTGTCGCTGCTGAGATAGCAAGAATGCACCGCAGGCCTCCCCAGCAGCAAGCCATCTCTAAGGGAGCGGCGGCAGGCTTGACGCCTCACCACTGTGGAAGAACGGGGCCTTACTGCTCTGTTTTCGTGATTTCAAATGAAATTTTAAGTTCAGTCTGTGAAAAGTGACAGTGCGGCTTCAGGCTCCCCATCCTTCGGTTATACGAGAAAAAGCGCTGTTTGCTGACCTGTCTCAGGATGCACCCCAAGCAGTCAAATCCAGGTCAGTATCCTCCACTGTCTGTGCCAGGCTCTGCTTCAGTGTTTTCCCCACTAAAAACCCCTCTCCTGCACTCTACATCTGTTTGCAAGGTGAGAGGGGTGTGTGAGAGGCCCTGGTCACAGAACCGCTCTTCCACAGACACCCACAGCACGTTTGGTGGCCTCTCTGCCAGCTGGCATGTGGTTAGTGGATGTTGTAGCTAGTGCCCTCCAAGGAGCACCAGCACCCTCAAGTCTACGGCACAGGCTCTGAACATCCTTATCCTGTGTCTTGGTCTTTCCCTACACACTTGATTTCACCGCTCTGCTCTGAAAGCCCATTTGCACTGCACGTTATACACCAATGTGCCTTCAATGGCTGTATAAAATATTGATGGTTTTCCTCCCAACTCAGATTTCTGGCAGAAGAATCCGAGAATGAATGCCAAGATGGGAGCTTCCGCAGCTCACTCGCTATTTGGTAGGACAGGTTTTTCTTCACCGTCACACACTTAGCATGTCAGTTACAAGGATCAATTTTGTATTTTTGTTCCTCAGCACAAGAAGAGTAAACAGCTTCACATAAAAGACCCAGGAAGTTCAGCCTCAGGAGCACTATCTCATTTCTCCCCCAAGGCAAAATAATAATAATAATAATAATAATAATAATAATAATAATAATAATAATAATTTTTTAAAAAAGCCTGCCGCCGAGTGACAGAAATAAAAAGGATGGGTGAGGTACCTTGCATTCTCATACTGCACTCTTGGCAAAGCCTGAAGATGCAGCCTTCCTCCCTGACAGCTGACAAGCTGAGATGTGATGGGGGGGGGGGGGGCTAGCCCCATCCGGGAAGGATGAAAACAGGATTCCATCAGAGAGCAAATCAGCATTCGAGCCCTTTCCCGAAGTAGATTTGCCCTTTATGAAAGCACCTTCCTAAGGATTTAGTGTTGTCTGTTCTGATTTCATTTTAATTTCCTAAGCCTTTCTGAAAAAGGTGCGCTGTACTTTCTGCATGCCAAGTGTATCTCTTAGGCCATGTTTAAGCACGCTCACACTGAGATAACAGATTTCAAAGCACTTTTCAGAAATTAATTTTGTAGTTGGATTTTCTTATGCATGAAATAATACAGTCACCTCAGCTTTCAAAAGGTCACTGGTCACCTTTAATTCTGGAGATGTTTTTGCTACACAGTAATTAGTACAGTATGTAATCAACTTACCACTCATGAATTCACTGCCTCCAAGGAGAGACAGGGCCAACATCAATATTTCAATGCTATAACCCAGCTCCCCATTATACTGACACTCCTTTGACGTCCCCATATGATGTGGCTTCTCCATCAAGCAAAGAGAACACACAGAGGAGACTAATGATGGACCTAGCAGTTACAGTATACTGTTATATACTGAAGATTTTGGTCCCCATTGACATCTGGGAGCCCTGAGTTACAGATGAGAACAGCATACAGGCAAGCAGGACATCTCCCCTGGGCTTCTCATCATTAAGTCACAGGTCTACTACAAAATGCATGCTTTTCCATCAAGCGGCTGGACCTTGGGGTGTATCTGTCCTTAGACCCATGAGGAACAGCACAGAGGGTTTTGGAGAAATTCTTTCTCCTACTGTGTTCTAAAGAGATTCACTAAGGATGACCCTGGTTAAAGGTCTAAGATCAAAATGAAATGAGTGTGGGGCTCAAGGTCAAGAGCTATGAAAACTCATTCCTGCTCTGCCACCAATGGGCTGTGAAAAGTTAAGGAAGACACATGCACCTACCCAGGCTAATGCTTCACCTCATTCCAGATAGTTTCAGTTCTACCATTCAATAATCCAAGAAGACACTATGTCCCAACTTGGGCATTCTCCAAGTATATAAACACCTAAACGTTTCATCAGAAGCATGGGGCTATCCTTTGGAGTCTTTGAGGGGCCACATAAGAACGACAGCCAGTGGGACATAATCAAGCAGCTCACGGTTAACAGTAGACCATGAGCTTTGATGCCCTCCAGGGCATCACCTCTGCGCTCTGTTCTTTCCCACATCTCTCAACATCACAGAACCAATTCTGGCCCACCCTCCCAGAATCTGTAGATGTGGGCATCTGTGAGGAGAGAAAGGGATTACATGGGATTTTCTTCACTATTTAAAACAATAACCGTTCTTTGGAGAAATCACGTAGTTTGCATAAACTTTTGACTTACAATTGATCTCCTTTTGCGTTGAGGACTTGAGTATAATGCCCACATAAAATAAAGGGGAACAGTACACCCAGAGCTCAAAAGGCCAAGTACCCAATTCTCATGAGTATGGATATTTTGTGCGACATGTTTTGGGGAAGATAGGACGACTCTGCTTTAATCTTTGGGTACCATATAACTCCCAGAAGCACAAACAAGAAGAGGGGCATCCTCGAGGCAACCAGTCACACTCAGCTTGCAGAGGTGACACCAGACTCTGGCTTTCCCCCAAAGACAGAGCCCTGTAAGATTAATGGTGATGCTCCCAGAACAAAGCCATTCCATCCGGGCCAGAGGGATTACATCCACGGCACCTGAGCTGAACCACCACAGAAAAGATTAAACCAGACTGACAATATCAGCAACCTTGATGAAATAAACTGACAGAGCTTAGGATATCCCACGGGCAATATGCCAGGATCACATGACATGCTGATTTAATTTCTGTGCCACTGGGATTCCTAACTGGACCTTTACTGGCGAAGAATGATACATGCTGTTCACGGAGTCTTTTCCGTTGTTCTAACCTTTGCAGTTACATGGCTACCAGAGCCCTAAAAGTTTGTCCTAGGATTAAGCATCCCCACTTAGCATGGTCAAACTACATTATTCAACAGTCTGCCTCTGAAAAGGGCTTCACAGCAGAAAGACCATGCGTTTTTAATGTGGTTAGGTCCGAAGCTCAGGGTCTTAAAGCCACGTAACTAAAGTCACACTTGAGTCTTCGGGGTCACCTACCTTGTCCCAGGCTGGGGCTACTGTTGACTTTTCCAAGAAGAAAAGGAGAGGCACAGAATAGAAGGAAAGAGACAAACACACCCATGCACACTCACATAGCCCTACTCTCCTGTAGTAACCCACCCAGAAAGATTTCGAGAAGTGAGGACTTGTCTGTCTAGACCACCCACCCCGCCCCCAACTTCCTGGTTCTTCTAATCAAACTTGCATGAAGGTTTCTACTTCCACCGCACTCAAACTAGAAAACAGGAATCAGGAAGGGAGGCATCCACAGTTGTCTGTAGCCCTACCTTAGCTCCAGGGGGCTTGGTGACTGCGCCTGCCCCTTCCATCTTTGTGCCAGGGGGAAGACTGTCAGTATCTGGCTAATATATAGAATAGGCATGCAGAAGCTGATTTTGTTAGAGAACACTGACCCCACAAGGCCAAGGCAAAGCACGATAAAAGTCTATCGTCTCCATCTTCTGTATATCTCTTTATGTCGGTCACCTGATCAATCCTGCATACGAGCATATGAATCCCTCAGGAAGTGTTTATCTAAAAACCTGTGCTACCTAACCTATCTCATCCCCCTTCAAGGCTGAAGGCACAAATATAAGAGTAACTGAGGCACTCTGCAGTAGGTTTTTCCAGTGCTCTGTCCCAGACCCCCTCAAAGGGACCTGAGTGCCGGCAGTCACTAACCTAAACCTGCAGCGCCCTTGGATTCTAGCAATGGCAGAGCCTGGCAGACATGTTACGACACGCTGAGATCAGTCTCCAAATGAGAGCTCTCAGCTCCGAGGAACTGACTTGTCCCCACCAGCAATAAATTTCTTGTAAGCATCCTGCAGAACCACAGCTGAGACAGCGGCCGCATCTTGACCAGGACTGCTTCATTATGCACACCTTTTACCTCCTGCCCCAATGTCTCCCATGTTCAGACCTGAAGAAGGAGGTGGGGGTCGTCGAACCCCTTACGCATTTTTCTCCCTGATGTGGCAACACTGGTCGAATCTTCCACTCATCTCTCTGCCATTAAGAGGTAACATGACTTATCTCTTTAATTGGGGCCGAGTGGCGTCTTGGGGGCCCACAGAGACAGAGCTCTTGCCCTGAACCACAGACCTTATCATCTAGCTGTCGGTACAGACTGGAGATCTCCTCGTCATACTTCTCCTTCTCAGCAGAGATGCCGACCACAACAGGCGTGATGTTGTCTAGGATGGGTGTGTTGTCGCAGGGCTCCAGGGTCTTCTGGTCCTTGGCGCTGATCTGTTCATCCTCAGGCACAGCTTCCCCTGAGAAACACAGCAAGTGGGGTGCTGAGGACGAAAGACATCAAGCATGCAACCCTCCAGGAAGAGTTCTAAAAATAGTCACCCTCGTGACCAACACAACAGAGGAGACACAATAAAGAGTCCTTGTGTGGAGCTAACGTCTGTTCTTTCTATTTGGGAAGGAAGGTGGAGCTAATGGACCAAGGCTGGACCAAGGATGCACGGCAGAAATCGAACGGCTCCACGGGTCACAGTGCTGGTGACTGAGCCAGCCCCGGCACTGCCTGGGAGCTGCTGCACATTCTCCTTTTGTGGAGAAATATGCTAGCGCTTACTAGAATCATACTCTCTCTAGTCACTGATTCAAAGGGAGACAGACCTCTGAGGCATCCTAATTACCAATTAATTATGTTACTGTGTCATTAGTCGAAACAGCCAAAGCAAGGAACACAGTGCCACTGTTTAACTAGAACGCTGTAGGCCCCCAGTCCTGCCAATCCGAGACTCTCCGGAGCCAGGGGGAGGAAGTCAGGGCAGCTTCAACTCGAGGACCATACCTGCCCGATGCAATCACTCTCTCCACCGCCACACTCCCCCTCGGGAAGCCCGAATTAATTGGCTCTGCTGGAGAGTTCAAATAGAATAATTTCTTGTGATGTCAGGTAGTCCCGGGGAAAAAAAAATAAAGAAATGATAGCCAATCTAGAATCTACACACCACTCCTCAGCCTGCAGAGCAGCTTTTGCTGGGCCTTCAAAGGAAGCACTGCTCGATTTGGCAATGCAAATGGAGGAAAAGGCACAGATCTCAAGCTGGCCAAGGGCTGCCCCAGCAGGAAAATCATCACGCAAAGAGAGAATGCAGGAAACAGATCCTATGGAAACCACACAGCTGGACTCTTTCAACCGCCGTCTTGGAAAGCAAACATACACCAAACGCACTTCACCACCACAGCCACCACAGTGTTTACCAGCAACTCCAGCCCCTGAGCATCAGGACGGCCTAGGCCCCACTCAGCCTCTCAGTCCATATTATCCATATTATCCATTCTGCAAAGATTTCCTCAGAAAACTGCCCTGAGCCAAAAGTGGGAACAGAGACAGAAAAACGGAGATCTTAATCTGTACTTTCATGAACAGTATATTTCATGCCTCAAGGAACCCACCTGAACACAGTGCACATTATCTCGGGATAAACAAACCACTGGGATGGCCTGGCTTTGCTGCTTGTGTGCAGGCTTCCGTGGAGACAAAGCTAACGTCAATTATTTCACGTATCTATCAGTTCCATCTAAAGCAGCAACATGAAGCAAACTCTGGACAATTCATGTTTCACCGCCTGTGAAACTAGGCCTCCCCACCTCCCCCTCCAACTGGACTATAGACTATATGTACGCTTTTTTTCCGAAATTATTGACTTGAAATAAAACTAGAAGATCGTGGTGGCCTTTGGGCTGAACCTACACCAAATGGGTGTATCGCCAAGCTCCGATTCCTGGTTTAAAATGTTCATCAACAATCTTAGGGTGGGAAATGAATCTCATTCATTTAAAGAACTTATATTCTCACCAGGGTGTTAAGTCCAGGGGTTATCAGAGTGGCAAAATAGATGAGTGGATGGATGAAAGTAGATGAGTGCATGAGTGGATGGATGAAGACGCGGACCATTTCTAACCACAGAGATAATTGAGAATACACCCTCAGACAACTCAGGCAATGGACAGCATATATTAGAACTGTGTAAAGCCTCTTCCTCCTTTCCAATTCTGTCCCCCCTACGGAATCTGCCAATGATACTTTGGCATTTGTCAAAGTCCTGCCTATGGTTACGTTTTGGATTTTTCAGGAATAGCTTGTAAAATCTGAGAAACATAGCAATCCAGTGAGTGCACTCTGAATTTAACCTTCCTGCTTCAACATGCTGAAGGTAAAATTCTTATCTTAACCGACCCAGGATCCAGCCAACCATGACCATATTATCCACAGACTCGCTCACTGCAGGGAAAGAGATAAGATCCACAAACATCTGGAAGAGATGCATTCCCTGTGTGCTTTGGTTCCTAATGGCTGGACAGGCAGTGATATCTGGAGCCTAGGCAAGCTGATGGCTGCCCACTGGTTTTTGGTTCTGTTTTGTTTGTTTTAATTCCTCTGGGCAGGCAGGGGCCAGGGATTAACGCCTGTGACCTACAAGTGACCTGCTCAAACCAAAAGTCACAGATCTGATTCCCCTAAAACTTTCTTCTGTTGTCTACAGATGACAGCATCGCCCAGAGGTAGGTGATGTCCCAGAGGTCCAGCAAGCTGACGATGCTGCTCTGGGCCCCCTGGAAACGATCCACAGACTGTCATAAACATCTCCAGGGCTGCAACACGATCCTGAAGCCACACTCCGTGTTTTCACAAACCTAACTAATCCCAGGCCCATAGCCTGCTTAGCCTCTTCTTTTGCTAAGGAGAAGAGAAAACAACCCTGCTTTCATTCCAGAATTGTTCTAAAGACAGTAGATGTCACGAGCCCGGCTGGTATCAACAGTCTCAAGTGCCACCACTTCCTCCCTCTGCTCCCTGGCACACGGGCAACTTCAGATGCTTGGCAGCTCAATTATTATTTTTTTTTACTTATTCCTTATTCTGAATTAATTTTTCTAGTATATTCAAAAATACCTGTGTGGCCAGTGCTCTTTTACAAAGTAAAACACCAGTTACGCAAGTCCATTTCAGGGTTATTTTTTATCATTATTAAAACCGTGTTTGAAACCCACAGCAGTCTTGCTGGTTTCTCGTGAGCATTTCCCCGAATCAACGTGTCAACACCTCTCCCACAAAGCTACATGTAAACAGCAAGCTCTCTCCAGTTCATATTCTAAAGGTCAGGCAGGCATTATTTTTTGCAGGAGCTGAATAAGGCAGCCACACGCAGAAGCAGCGCAGCTCCTGCCCAGAGAGGAACCAAAGGGTTTCCGAACACCGCCGTCGCCCTTCAAAGAACCAGGGGAATGACTTCCAGAAGCGACCCTGGTAACTACGATGTCTGGGGACTGTAAATTCCCAACACCGTGCAAGAGCTGACACCAGGCAATCTGTCTCCATGGCAATCTCACCGTGTTAATCGAGAATATTCCCTGCACTGCAGTGTACTCCACAAGATGATTATGGAATAACTGATTGTAAGAGAGAGGAGAGCTGTGAGCTAACCCTGGAGGAATAATGCCCTGCAATCAGCTGGGGAGAAAGACCACCAAGTGAAAACAGATTTCTTTTAGACCAGCCCAGAGGCTTGTACCTGCTGTCTACAGGAGAGCTTATAACCTTGGAAAACGTCTGCTTTTCTCAGCTAAAAGGCCTCCCGTCTTTAAATAAGCATCCTGGCATTTACTATTGTCAGCTGTAATTACCTTTAAGGACTAAAAAGATTTGTGTTTACACAGGAGCATTCACTCGGAGCATACCTATAAGGCTTGCAGAACCTTCTAATTATAAAATGAAAACCCCTAGAGAGCATAAATAACGTTGCTGCAAAAATGGAAATCCATCAATTTCGGTGGATGAGAAGGTCCGACTAACAAGAACAACAACAAATCTCATTAGGTCTATTAGTTAAAAATTCTAAAACGGGTTTATTTGGTTCCTTTTTTTCTTTAGGAATGCCATTAGAGTGCCAGGAAATCATTAAAATTTCACACATGAAATAGCAACAAGCTAGTTATTCTTTTCCTAAGTTGAGTCCCTGAAGCCTCTGAAAAACACAGAGAGGTAATTGCATTTTCTCAGCCACTCCAGGGCAGAGATTTGCAGGGCACTCACAGCTTCCACCAGAAACCACCGTCGATCTGGCAAACGAGGTGTTTTGTTTTAATACCAATTAAACAGGCCTAGTGGTACACCTAATGGTAAGTAAGCAATTTCTGTATCGAAGACACTATAAGGAAATCTTTAAGTTGCCAGATGGGCAAGAGCAGCTGGCTACAAGATGTCATTATATAAATGTGAAGTTTAAAAAAAAAAATCATTCTTTTATGAGACTGTTTTGCATACAAATAGCATCCTTCTCCCTTGTTCCTAAAAATACTGTAAGCAGCTTCTGACGTCCCCTAATCCCGTCTAGCACAATTTTCTAATGTACGGGCTAACCAGATCCTGCACCCTCTTTACATTCATGACCTTTTGAATAGGCCACGTGGTTTGCTGAGCAGTCAGTATTCCTATTAGTTTAGCTGTGCTCTCAAAGGAAAAGGAAGACCTAAGCAAATTAGACGTCTTGACTGAAATGCTAATTCCTGCCAGCTCACACCTATGAATCCAAGAGCGGACCGGCATCTCCCACAGACTTAATGCTGAAGAGCAATCTCAACAGGCAGAGTAGTAGTCCACTCCTGAAACTCCAGCCCTCAGCAAGCTAAGGCAGGAAGGAGGATCAAAGGTCAAAGCCAGCCTGGGCAATACATCCTGTCTCAAGAAAGCCAAACAAAAGAAAGCATTTACTAGCATGGTTTCCACAGCCAACGTAAACAGAAACCCTCTCTTCTCATTTTGTACCTAGTTATTCAACAGGAGAAATGGCAGACACACCAGACGGCCTTTCCCTGCTAGCCCAACATCTGGACTTCCGGGTCTTTGTTTCTGACCTGGACTGCTGTAAAAATTTTGGTTTAGGAGTTAACAATATGGTTTAGCAGGTAAAGGTACCTGCTGCCAAGTCTTATCACTCGAGGTCAGTCCTGGGGACCCTGAAAGTTGTCCTCTGATATTCACAAGTGAAGTGTGGCATGTACACACTTACCTGCAAATGTACACACACACACACACACACAGAGAGAGAGAGAGAGAGAGAGAGAGAGAGAGAGAGAGAGAGAGAGAGAGAATAAATAAATAAATGAGAGAATAAATAAATAAATAAATATAATTTTTAAAAGTTTAAGTTTGGCAATAATAATTAGTGGGAAAAAAACAGTCATGAATTTGAAGAAGAGCAGGGAGGGGTACATGGGAGGGTTGGAGGGAGGAAACAGAAGGCAGAAAAGCTGTAATAAAAATAAAAAATGTTTCAATTTTAAATTTGGGGGTTTTGTTTGTTTGTTTAATTTTCCCTTTTTTTTTCTTTTTCCTAGAAATTACATTTTTATTCACTTATCCATGATTTTAAAAAGAAAAGACAATAATGGAGGTGAGACTAGACAAAAACAGCTTTCTATCGTCTTTGATGACTCCTTTGGAGGCAGGGTCTGTCTGGCCCGAGCTCGCTTTAACTTGGGATCTTCCCACCTCTGCCTCTAGAAGGCTGGGAGACGAGCTAGGATGTATGAGCTACAATGCTGGTACTCGATTTCTTTTAAAAATTACATTTGGGTATTGACTTAGTGTATGTCCACACACACACACACACACACACACACACACACACACACACACACGCATGTCACGGCATACATGTGGAGGTGGATCACAGCCCACAGAGTGGGTGATCGCCTTTCACCTCAGGGACCAAGCTCAGGCTTTCTCACACAGTCAAAACACTGTCTTTCCCAGATGAGGCCACACAAAACATGTTGTCCCCACTTCTGTCCTGATCCTCCCAGTCTCCAAATGATGTGGGAAACAAACCCCTGACAAGGGTCTGTCCTTCTGTTGTTCACACTTCAGCCTCGTGTTCGGACACTTCAGATTCTGTGAAAATACAATATTCTCTAGATTCTTCCCAGGCTTCCTTTCTGTGTAAGCTGGGCAGGGTCTGTCACTGCTGCCACTTGCACCCTGAGGACAGTAACTGGTTCATTGAAGAATTAAGCCATGGCAGTGAGGTGGCTCTCTCTCATCCTAAAAAAAAAAAAAGCCGGGTGGCAGTGGTGCACTCCTTTGATCCCAGCACTTGAGAGGCAGAGCCAGGTAGATCTTTGTGAGTTCAAGGCCAGCTCTGGTCTACAGATCGAGATCCAGGATAGGCACCAAAACTACACAGAGAAACCATATCTCGGGAAAAAAAAAAAAAAAAAAAAAAAAAAAAACAAACAAGCAACAGCCACAAAAAGGTGTGACCAGGCAGTGGTGGCGCACACCTTTGATCCCAGCGCTCAGGAGGCAAAGGCTGGCGGATCTCTGAGTTCCAGGCCAGCCTGGGCCACACAGAGAAATCTTGTCTCAAAAAAACAAAAAACAAAACAACAAAAAAGAAGGTGTGGCCTCTCCTTAGGTCCCTCTGCATGTCTATAGAGCTGGCATCCCTCACTGGCAATGCCAAAAAGAACTAGGCTTGCAGAATACATGCTCCAAGTCACAGGTTCTCCTTTGAGAACCAAGGCGGTTCCAACCACGTATGCAGGGGAGAGCCGCACAGCCTGCACACTGAAAGGGCGGCCATCTTAGTCACCTGGAGCTATGACAAAGTACCCCAGGACGGGGTCTTCTGAGCGACAGAAGCAGTTCTCATCACTTGGAAAGTGGAAGTCTGAGGTCATAGTGGCAACACAGCCCTGTTCTTGGGTGGGGTGTGGGGAGCTCTTCAGGTTTGCAGATGTCTTCTCCTGCAGCACAGTCTCATGGGAATCACGTAAAGACAATAATCCTCAAGAAATAACCACCTCCTGTGCTGGCTAGTTTTATGTCAACTTGATACAGACTATTGTGAACTGAGAAATGAGAACCTCAATCAAGAAAAGCCTCCATAAGACTGGGCTTCAGGCAAGCCTATAGGGCATTTTTCTTAATTAGTAATTAATGTGAGAGAGCCACGCCCACTCTGGGTGAGCCATCTTTGGGCTGGTGGTCCTGGGTTGTATAAGAAAGCAGGCTGAGCAAATCATGGGGTGCAAGCTAATAAGCAGCACCCCTCCATGGCCTCTGCATTAGTTCCTGCCCTTGTATGAGTTCCTGCCCTGACCTCCTTCAGTAATGAACTACAACGTGGAAGAGTAAACCAAATAAACCCTTTCCTCCCTAAGTAGCTTTTAGTTATGGTGTTTTATCATAACTAAAAATCCTAATTAGGACAACTTCCAAAGAAACCACCTCCTAATACCATCACCTGAGGAATTGTGATTTCAACATGTGCTTTGGAGGGAACACAAACTTTCAATATACACTGTCATGTCAATCAAGCTTCGAAGGTTGAAAATTGGTCCAGGTGGAGGTAAGAGGGGGTCAGACCTTAGATCAGCCTCTAGGCACGTAACAGGATAGTATTTTATAACTTTTCAGTGATATTAGTCTGGGCATGCCTCTTTCTTGTATCACCTGTCATTAGCAACTGGATTAGACATGTGTCTTTATTTATTCATTTATCTGCCTGTACCTGATTTGCAATTGATTGCCTCCTGCCTTGTATTGCCACTGTATTCTCTATGACAGCAAGTGAGGTAAGTCCAAAAACTCACAGGCACATATGCGTGCACATTCAACTTCTTCCTTGATCTCTCACAGCTGGAACAGAGCAGCAAAACTTTTGAATTATAAGCACACCATGCAAGGGAAGAAATACCGTTCCCAGGGAAAGCACACGTTGACAGGACTCCTAGAACTTGTTCAGATCCCAATGTGGAAATATCAATACCCAGGGAATGTTGAAGTAAATTAAATAGCTCGCTCCTAGTTTAGGCCCAATGCACGTATGCCACATTTCAAAAGGAACCTGGCAATATCCTACCATGCTGATAAGAGCTAGGAGAGTTGACACTGTCTCCACCCCAGCTTCTTTCTCTATGTGACTATCATGCCTCATGACTCAAGCACAAGGGCGGGTGCATGACAGCATCGAAGGGCTTCCAGCCCCTTCCCCTGTGGGATGGCACTTTTCTCACTCACCTCACTGGCCTGCATGCAATCACCAGTGCTCACTTTAAGTATAGGCAGCAGCAATGATGGAAGAGACTGGACTTTGGTTAAGAATACAGCTCTCACTGGGCGGCAGTGGTGGCACACGCCTTTAATCCCAGCACTCAGGAGGCAGAGGCAAGTGGATCTCTGTGAGTTCAAGGCCAGCCTGGTCTACAAAGTGAGTTCCAGGACAGCCAAGACTGTTACACAGAGAAACCCTGTCTCGAAAAACAAAAACAAACAAACATAAAAAAGATTACAGCTCTCCCAGAGATCAAGGTGCCATTCAACCCTGAGCAGACAACGAAGCGTGGTCCTAATTTACTGTATATGTGGTATCCACCAACATATCACATGATGTGCAGTTAATCATTGACCCAGCTCGGCACTTTCGATTGGCTCATCCTAGGACCACTCCAGTCTCTATTCTCTGCCTCACTATGTTCCATCCACCTACAGTCTCTATCGGTCTGTTTTCTCTGCATTTAAAAACCTGTGCCTTTAAAAAACATCACCTTTACAATACGAGTATTAGCCAGGCTCTCTGCAGAACACCTCCGATCTCAGCAATCCAGTGGTTACAAGGCCACAGGCTGTGGGGGTCCATCCATCTCTACTTCCTCTCTTCTTCTACCTATCACCTATAGGGGCCTTGTCTCTCCCTACACCTTCAACCACTCAAAAGGTCAGTAATGCTCGACCTCCCCTCTTCAGCTCAGGAGTCCCTGAACTCCAGACCTATGCCTTACTTTCCCCAAATTATGTAGCTTAAGGGTTTATGGAGGATCTCACCAAAAGACACAGGAAATGGGACTTTTTAAAGATTAGCAATGTGGATGAAATGGGATCTGTTAAAGTGACGGCACATGCAGAGGCCATTAATGGGACACAGGACCCCAAAGAAATGCTAGGTATGCAGGAAATCAGGCCAGTGAGGCAGGGCAGATTCCACAGGGTAGCACTGGATGTGGGAGGAAGGTCTGGACTGCTAGAGTCAGGCAAGAGATAGGAAATGATTAGAACAACCAGGTTATTGCCCAAC